>NC_133300.1:17597583-17936636 GCF_005239225.2 Populus alba | reverse complement strand
AACCGGGGCATCGAAGTCGGTAATGCCGCGAAACTCACGGAGTCAAAGCGTTTCGCAAGAGGGTTTTGTGGAAGCGAGATGTGTGTTTAGCTCGAACAGTAGCAGAGCATACATGCTCAAGAGGGATCACCCCGAAATTCAAAGGTATCAATGCGGCACCAGGGGGCTCATCACGAAGGTCGGAATGCCGCGAAACTCACGGAGTCCAAGGAAGCGTTTCGGCTGTTCGGTTGCGGAAGGAAGTGTGGTTTAGAACAAAGTAGCAAGAAGCATACATGCTTAAGAGGGATCACCCGGAAATTCAAAAGCCAACTGAAATTTCGGCAACCGGGCATCGAACTCGGAATGCCGTCCAAAAGTCAAACCGAGTCAAAGCGTTTCGCTATTTGCGTAAGGAAGTGTGAATGTAGAACAAGTAGCAGAAGCATACATTCTCAAGAGGATCACCCGAAATTCAAAGGCAAGTAAATTTTCGGCAACCAGAGCATCGGAAGTCGCAATTCCGTGAAACTCACCGAGTCAAAGCGTTTCGCCGTTTGTGGAAGAAAGTCTGATGTAGAACAAGTTGCAGAAGCATTCATGCTCAAGAGGGATCACCCGAAATTCAAAGGGAACTGAATATCGGCCACCGGTGAATCCAAGTCGGAATGCACGAACTCATAGAGTCAAAGCGTTTCGCTGTTTGCGGAACGAAAATGTGATGTTGAACCAAGTAGCAGAAGCATACATGCTCAAGAGGGATCACCCGTAATTCAAAGGCAACTGAATTTTGGCAACCGGGGCATCGAAGTCGGAATGCCGCGAAACTCATCCAGTCAAAGCGTTACGCCCTTTGCGGAAGGAAGTGTGGTGTGGAACAAGTAGCAGAAGCATACATGCTCAAGAGGGATCACCCGAAATTTCAAAGGCAACTGAATTTCAGAAACCGGGGAATCCAAGTCGGAATGCCGCGAAACTCACAGAGTCAAAGCGTTTCGTTGTTTGCGGAACGAAGTGTGATGTCGAACAAGTAGCAGAAGCATACATGCTCAAGAGGGATCACCCGAAATTCAAAGGCAACTGAATTTCGGCAACCGGGGGCATCGAAGTCGACAATGCAGCGAAACTCACCGAGTCAAAGCGTTTGGCCATTTGCGGAAGAAGTCTGATGTAGAACAACTAGCAGAAGCATACGTGCTCAAGAGGGATCACTCGAAATTCAAAGGCAACTGAATTTCGGCAACCGGGGAATCCAAGTCGGAATGTCGCGAAACTCATCGAGTGAAAGCGTTTCGCTGTTTGCGGAAGAGAGTGTGATGTAGAACAAGTAGCAGAAGCATACATGCTCAAGAGGGATCACCCGAAATTCAAAGGCAACTGAATTTCGGCAACCGGGCATCGAAGTCGGAATGCCGCGAAAATCATCCAGTCAAAGCGTTACGCCCTTTGCGGAAGGAAGTGTGGTGTCGAACAAGTAATAGAAGCATACATGCTCAAGAGGGATCACCCGAAATTCAAAGGCAACTGAATTTCGGCAACTGGGTAATCCAAGTCGGAATGCACGCGAAACTCATCCAGTCAAAGCCTTTACGCCCTTTGCGGAAGAAGTGTGGTGTAGAACAAGTAGCAGAAGCATACATGGTCAAGAGGATCACCCGAAATTCAAAGGCAACTAAATTTCGGCTACCGGGGAATACAAGTCGGAATGCCGCGAAACTCACCGAGTCAAAGCGTTTCGCTGTTTGCGGAACGAAGTGTGATGTCGAACAAGTAGCAGAAGCATACATGCTCCAGAGGGATCACCTGAAATTCAAAGGCAACTGAATTTCGGCAACCGGGGCATCAAAGTCGGAATGCCGCGAAACTTACCGAGTCAAAGCTTTTCGCCGTTTGCGGATGGAAATGTGATGAAGAACAAGTAGCAGAAGCATACATGCTTAAGAGGGATCACCCGAAATTCAAAGCCAACTGAATTTCGGCAACCGGGGCATCGAAGTCGGAATGCCGCAAAATTCACCGAGTCAAAGCGTTACGCCCTTTGCGGAAGGAAGTGTGGTGTGGAACAAGTAGCAGAAGCATACATGCTCAAGAGGGATCACTCGAAATTCAAAGGCAACTGAATTTCGACAACCGGGGCATCGAAGTCGGAATGCCGTGAAACTCACCGAGTCAAAGCGTTTCGCTGTTTGGGGAAGAAAGTTTGATGTAGAACAAGTCGCAGAAGCATACATGCTCAAGAGGGATCACCCGAAATTCAAAGGCAACTGAATTTCGGGCAACCGGGCATCGAAGTCGGAATGCCGCGAAACTCACGGAGTCAAAGCGTTTCGCCGTTTGCGGAAGGAAGTGTGTTGTAGAACAAGTAGCAGAAGCATACATGCTCAAGAGGGATCACCCGAAATTCAAAGGCAACTGAATTTCGGCAACCGGGTCATCGAAGTCGGAATGCCGCGAAAGTCACGGAGTCAAAGCGTTTCGCTGTTTGCGGAAGCGAGTGTGATGTAGAACCAGTAGCAGAAGCATACATGCTCAAGAGGGATCACCCGAAATTCAAAGGGCAATGAATTTCGGTAACCAGGGCATCGAAAGTTGGAATGCCGCGAAACTCACGGAGTCGAAGCGTTTCGCTGTTTGCGGAAGGAAGTGTGTTGTAGAACAAGTAGCAGACGCATACATGCTCTAGAGAGATCACCCGAAATTCAAAGGCAACTGAATTTCGGCAACCGGGGCATCGAAGTCGGAATGCCGCGAAACTCACGGAGTCAAAGCGTTTCGCTGTTTGTGGAAGCGAGTTGTGATGTAGAACCAGTAGCAGAGGCATACATGCTCAGAGGGATCACCCGAAATTCAAAGGCAACTGAATTTCGGCAACCGGGGCATCCGAAGTCGGGAATGCCGCGAAACTCACGAGTCAAGCGTTTCGCTGTTTGCGGAAGGAAGTGTGTGTAGAAACAAGTAGCAGAAGACATGCTTAAGAGGGATCACCCGAAATTCAAAGCCAACTGAATTTCGGCAACCAGGCATCGAACTCTGCGAAAGTCACCGAGTCCAAGCGTTTCGCTATTTGCGAAGAATATGTAGAACAGTAGCAGAAATACATTCTCAAGAGGGATTCACCCGAAATTCAAAGGCAAGTAAATTTCGGCAACCGGAGCATCGAAGTCGGAATTCCGTGAAACTCACCGAGTCAAAGCGTTTCGCCGTTTGTGGAAGAAAGTCTGATGTAGAACAAGTTGGAAAGCATGCTCAAGAGGGATCACCCGTTTGAATATCGGCGGTGAATCCGGGTGCGAACTCATAGAGAGCGTTTCGCTGTTTGCGGAACGAAATGTGATGTTGAACAAGTAGCAGAAGCATACATGCTCAAGAGGGATCACCCGTAATTCAAAGGCAACTGAATTTTGGCAACCAGGGCATCGAAGTCGGAATGCCGCGAAACTCATCCAGTCAAAGCGTTACGCCCTTTGCGGAAGGAAGTGTGGTGTGGAACAAGTAGCAGAAGCATACATGCTCAAGAGGGATCACTCGAAATTCAAAGGCAACTGAATTTCAGCAACCGGGGAATCCAAGTCGGAATGCCGCGAAACTCACAGAGTCAAAGCGTTTCGCTGTTTGCGGAACGAAGTGTGATGTCGAACAAGTAGCAGAAGCATACATGCTCAAGAGGGATCACCCTCAAAGGCAACTGAATTTCGGCAACCGAGGCATCAAAGTCAGAATGCCGCGAAACTCATCCAGTCAAAGCGTTACGCCCTTTGCGGAAGGAAGTGTGGTGTGGCAAGTAGCAGAAGCATACATGCTCAAGAGGATCACCCGAAATTCAAAGCAACTGAATTTCAGTAACCGGGGAATCCAAGTCGGAATTGCCGCGAAACTCACCGAGTCAAAGCGTTTCAGCTGCGGAAGGAAGTGTGATTAGAACAAGTAGCAAGAAGCAACATGCTAAAGAGGATCACCCGAAATTCAAAGGCAACTGAATTTCGGCAACCGGGGCATCGAAGTTCGCCATGCAGCGAAACTCACCGAGTTCAAAGCGTTTGCTGTTTGCGGAAGAGAGAGTGATGTAGAACAAGTAGCAGAAGCATACATGCTAAAGAGGGATCACCCGAAATTCAAAAGCCAACTGAATTCGGCAACGGGGCATCGAAGTTGGGAATGCCGCAAAAGTCACCGAGTCAAAGCGTTTCGCTATTTGCGGAAGGAAGTGTGATGTAGAAAAAAGTAGCAGAAGCTACATGTCAAGGGATCACCGACTCAAAAGCAGTAATTTCGGCAACGGAGAACAAGTAGCAGAAGCATACATGCTCAAGAGGGATCACCCGAAATACAAAGGCAACTGAATTTCGGCAACCGGGGCATCGAGTCGCAATACCACGAAAACTCACCGAGTCAAAGCGTTTCGTTGGTTGCGGAAGAGAGTTTGTGATGTAGAACAAGTAGCAGAAGCCATACATGCTCAAGAGGGATCGACCCGAAATTCAAAGGCAACTGAAGTTTCGGCAACCGGGGCATTGAAGTCGGAATGCCGTGAAAATCATCCAGTCAAAGCGTTACGCCCTTTGCGGAAGGAAGTGTGGTGTAGAACAAGTAGCAGAAGCATACATGCTCAAGAGGGATCACCCGAAATTCAAAGGCAACTGAATTTCGGCAACCCGGTAATCGAAGTCGGAATGCCGCGAAACTCATCCAGTCAAAGCGTTAACTACGCCCTTTGCGGAAGGAAGTGTGGTGTAGAACAAGTAGCAGAAGCATAAATGCTCAAGAGGGATCACCCGAAATTCAAAGGCAACTAAATTTCGGCAACCGGGGAATCCAAGTCGGAATGCCGCGAAACTCATCCAGTCAAAGCGTTACGCCCTTTGCGGAAGGAAGTGTGGTGTGGAACAAGTAGCAGAAGTATACATGCTCAAGAGGGATCACCCGAAATTCAAAGGCAACTAAATTTCGGCAACTGGGGAATCCATGTCGGAATGCCGCAAAACTCACCGAGTCAAAGCGTTTCGCTGTTTGGGGAAGAAAGTTTGATGTGGAACAAGTCGCAGAAGCATACATGCTCAAGAGGGATCACCCGAAATTCAAAGGCAACTGAATTTCGGCAACCGGGGCATCGAAGTCGGAATGCCGCGAAACTCACCGAGTCAAAGCGTTTCGTCGTTTGCGGATGGAAATGTGATGAAGAACAAGTAGCAGAACCATACATGCATAAGAGGGATCACCCGGAATTCAAAACCAACTGAATTTCGGCAACCGGGACATCGAAGTCGGAATGCCGCAAAAGTCACCGAGTCAAAGCGTTTCGCTATTTGCGGAAGGAAGTGTGATGTAGAACAAGTAGCAGAAGCATACATTCTCAAGAGGGATCACCCGAAATTCAAAGGCAACTGAAATTTCGGCAACCCGGTAATCCAAGTCGGAATGCCGCGAAACTCATCCAGTCAAAGCGTTACGCCCTTTGCGGAAGGAAGTGTGGTGTAGAACAAGTAGCAGAAGCATACATGCTCAAGAGGGATCACCCGAAATTCAAAGGCAACTAAATTTCAGCAACCGGGGAATCCAAGTCGGAATGCCGCGAAACTCATCCAGTCAAAGCGTTACTCCCTTTGCGGAAGGAAGTGTGGTGTAGAACAAGTAGCAGAAGCATACATGCTCAAGAGGGATCACCCGAAATTCAAAGGCAACTGAATTTCGGCAACCGGGGAATCGAAGTCGGAATGCCGCGAAACTCATCCAGTCAAAGCGTTACGCCCTTTGCGGAAGGAAGTGTGGTGTGGAACAAGTAGCAGAAGTATACATGCTCAAGAGGGATCACCCGAAATTCAAAGGCAACTGAATTTCGGCAACTGGGGAATCCATGTCGGAATGCCGCGAAACTCACCGAGTCAAAGCGTTTCGCTGTTTGCGGAAGGAAAGTTTGATGTGGAACAAGTAGCAGAAGCATACATGCTCAAGAGGGATCACCCGAAATTCAAAGGCAACTGAATTTCGGCAACCGGGGCATCGAAGTCGGAATGCCGCGAAACTCACCGAGTCAAAGCGTTTCGTCGTTTGCGGAAATGTGATGTAGAACAAGTAGCAGAACCATACATGCATAAGAGGGATCACCCGAAATTCAAAACCAACTGAATTTCGGCAACCGGGACATCGAAGTCGGAATGCCGCAAAAGTCACCGAGTCAAAGCGTTTCGCTATTTGCGGAAGGAAGTGTGATGTAGAAAAAGTAGCAGAAGCATACATTCTCAAGAGGGATCACCCGAAATTCAAAGGCAACTGAATTTCGGCAACCCATCCAAGTCGGAATGCCGCGAAACTCATCCAGTCAAAGCGTTACGCTGTTTGCGGAAGGAAGTGTGGTGTAGAACAAGTAGCAGAAGCATACATGCTCAAGAGGGATCACCCGAAATTCAAAGGCAACTGAATTTCGGCAACCGGGGAATCGAAGTCGGAATGCCGCGAAACTCATCCAGTCAAAGCGTTACGCCCTTTGCGGAAGGAAGTGTGGTGTAGAACAAGTAGCAGAAGCATACATGCTCAAGAGGGATCACCCGAAATTCAAAGGCAACTAAATTTCGGCAACCGGGGATCCAAGTCGGAATGCCGCGAAACTCACCGAGTCAAAGCGTTACGTCCTTGCGGAAGGAAGTGTGGTGTAGAACAAGTAGCAAGAAGCATACATGCTCAAGAGGGATCACCGAAATTCAAAGGCACTGAATTTCGGCAACCGGGGAATCCAAGTCGGAATGCCGCGAAACTCACCGAGTCAAAGCGTTTCGCTGTTTGCGGAACGAAGTGTGATGTAAAACAAGTTAGCAGAAGCATACATGCTCAAAGAGGGATCACCCGAAATTCAAAGGCAAAGGCAACTGAATTTCAGCAACATTTGCAGGCATCGAAGTCAGAATGCCGCCGAAGTCGGAATCGAAATCCAGTCAAAGCGTTTCGCCCTTTGCGGAAGGAAGTGTGGTGTAGAACAAGTAATAGAAGCATACATGCTCAAGAGGGATCACCCGAAATTCAAAGGCAACTGAATTTCGGCAACCGGGCATCCAAGTCGGAATGCGCGAAACTCATCCAGTCAAAGCGTTACGCCCTTTGCGGAAGGAGTGTGGTGTAGAACAAGTAGCAGAAGCATACATGCTCAAGAGGGATCACCCGAAATTCAAAGGCAACTGAATTTCGGCAACCGGGGAATCGAAGTCGGAATGCCGCGAAACTCATCCAGTCAAAGCGTTACGCCCTTTGCGGAAGGAAGTGTGATGTAGAACAAGTAGCAGAAGCATACATGCTCAAGAGGGATCACCCGAAATTCAAAGGCAACTGAATTTCGGCAACCGGGGCATCGAAGTCGGAATGCC
This sequence comes from Populus alba, assembly GCF_005239225.2. Taxonomy (NCBI): domain Eukaryota; kingdom Viridiplantae; phylum Streptophyta; class Magnoliopsida; order Malpighiales; family Salicaceae; genus Populus; species Populus alba. Next base: position 17,929,305 of record NC_133300.1, on the reverse strand, counting down.
GCGAAACTCATCCAGTCAAAGCGTTTACGCCTTTGGCGGAAGGAGTGTGTGTGTAGAACAAGTAGCAGAAATACATGCTCAAGAGGGATCACCCGAAATTCAAAGGCAACTGAATTTCGGCAACCGGGGAATCGAAGTCGAATGCCGCGAAACTCACCGAGTCAAAGCGTTTCGCTGTTTGCGGAAAGTGTGAGTAGAACAAGTAGCAGAAGCATACATGCTCAAGAGGATCACCCGAAATTCAAAGGCAACTGAATTTGCAAATCGAAGTCGGAATTGAAACTCATCCAGTCAAAGCGTTCCATTTGCGGAAGGAACTGTAGAACAAGTAGCAGAAGCATACATGCTCAAGAGGGATCACCCGAAATTCAAAGGCAACTGAATTTCGGCAACCGGGGCATCGAAGTCGGAATGCCGCGAAACTCATCCAGTCAAAGCGTTTATTGCGGAAGGAAGTGTGATGTAGAACAAGTAGCAGAAGCATACATGCTCAAGAGGGATCACCCGAAATTCAAAGGCAACTGAATTTCGGCAACGGGGCATCGAAGTCGGAATGCCGCGAAAACTCATCCAGTCAAAGCGTTCGCCCTTTGCGGAAGGAAGTGTGGATGTAGAACAAGTAGCAGAAGCATACATGCTCAAGAGGGATCACCCGAAATTCAAAGGCAACTGAATTTCGGCAACCGGGGCATCGAAGTCGGAATGCGCGAAACTCATCAGTCAAAGCGTTTCGCTTTGCGGAAGGAAGGTGTGTGTAGAACAAGTAGCAGAAGCATACATGCTCAAGAGGGATCACCCGAAATTCAAAGGCAACTGAATTTCGGCAACCGGGGCATCGAAGTCGGAATGCGCGCGAAACTCATCCAGTCAAAGCGTTACGCTTTGCGGAAGGAAGTGTGTTGTAGAACAAGTAGCAGAAGGACATACATGCTCAAGAGGATCACCCGAAATTCAAAGGCAACTGAATTTCGGCAACCGGGGCATCGAAGTCGGAATGCCGCGAAACTCATCCGAGTCAAAGCGTTTACGCCCTTTGCGGAAGGAAGTGTGTGTAGAACAAGTAGCAGAAGCATACATGCTCAAGAGGGATCACCCGAAATTCAAAGGAAACTGAATTTCGGCAACCGGGGCATCGAAGTCGGAATGCCGCGAAACTCATCCAGTCAAAGCGTTACGCCCTTTGCGGAAGGAAGTGTGGTGTAGAACAAGTAGCAGAAGCATACATGCTCAAGAGGGATCACCCGAAATTCAAAGGCAACTGAATTTCGGCAACCGGGGCATCGAAGTCGGAATGCCGCGAAACTCATCCAGTCAAAGCGTTACGCCCTTTGCGGAAGGAAGTGTGGTGTAGAACAAGTAGCAGAAGCATACATGCTCAAGAGGGATCACCGAAATTCAAAGGCTGAATTTCGGCAACCGGGGCGTCGGCAACCGGAAATGCCGCGAAACTCACCGAGTCAAAGCGTTTCGCTTTGAAGTGTGCTGTAGAACAAGTAAGCAGAAGCATACATGCTCAAGAGGGATCACCCGAAATTCAAAGGCAAATGAATTTCGGCAACCGGGGCATCGAAGTTCGGAATGCGCGAAAACTCATCCAGTCAAAGCGTTACGCCTTTGCGGAAGGAAGTGTGTGTAGAACAAGTAGCAGAAGCATACATGCTCAAGAGGGATCACCCGAAATTCAAAGGCAACTGAATTTCGGCAACCGGGGCATCGAAGTCGGAATGCCGCGAAACTCATCCGAGTCAAAGCGTTTATTTGCGGAAGGAAGTGTGGTGTAGAACAAGTAGCAGAAGCATACATGCTCAAGAGGGATCAACCCGCTCAAAAGGCAACTGAATTCGGAAACCGGATTCGGCATCGAAGTCGGAATGCCGCGAAACTCATCCAGTCAAAGCTTTACGCCCTTTGCGGAAGGAAGTGTGCTGTAGAACAAGTAGCAGAAGCATACATGCTCAAGAGGGATCACCCGAAATTCAAAGGCAACTGAAATTTCGGCAACCGGGCATCGAAGTCGGAATGCAGCGAAACTCACCGAGTCAAAGCGTTTCGCTGTTTGCGGAAGGAAGTGTGATGTAGAACAAGTAGCAGAAGCATACATGCTCAAGAGGGATCACCCGAAATTCAAAGCAACTGAAATTTCGGCAACCGGGGCATCAAGTCGGAATGCCGCGAAACTCACCGAGTCAAAGCGTTTCGCTGTTTGCGGAAGAAGTGTGATGTAGAACAAGTAGCAGAAGCATACATGCTCAAGAGGGATCACCCGAAATTCAAAGGCAACTGAATTTCGGCAACCGGGGCATCGAAGTCGGAATGCCGCAAACTCATCCAGTCAAAGCGTTACGCCCTTTGCGGAAGAAGTGTGGTGTAGAACAAGTAGCAGAAGCATACATGCTCAAGAGGGATCACCCGAAATTCAAAGGCAACTGAATTTCGGCAAAACCGGGGCATCGAAGTCGGCAAATGCCGCGAAACTCATCCAGTCAAAGCGTTACGCCATTTGCGAAAGGAAGTGTGGTGTAGAACAAGTAGAAGAAGCATACATGCTCAAGAGGGATCACCCGAAATTCAAAGGCAACTGAATTTCGGCAACCGGGGCATCGAAGTCGGAATGCCGCGAAACTCATCCAGTCAAAGCGTTACGCCTTTGCGGAAGGAAGTGTGGTGTAGAACAAGTAGCAGAAGTATACATGCTCAAGAGGGATCACCCGAAATTCAAAGGCAACTGAATTTCGGCAACCGGGGCATCGAAGTCGGAATGCGCGAAACTCATCCAGTCAAAGCGTTACGCCTTTGCGGAAGGAAGTGTGGTGTAGAACAAGTAGCAGAAGCATACATGCTCAAGAGGGATCACCCGAAATTCAAAGGCAACTGAATTTCGGCAACCGGGTCATCGAAGTCGGAATACCGCGAAACTCACCGAGTCAAAAGCGTTTCGCTGTTTGCGGAAGAGAGTGTGCTGTAGAACAAGTAGCAGAAGCATACATGCTCAAGAGGGATCACCCGAAATTCAAAAGGCAACTGAATTTCGGCAACCGGGGCATCGAAGTCGGAATGCCGCGAAACTCACCGAGTCAAAGCGTTTATTTGCGGAAGGAAGTGTGATGTAGAACAAGTAGCAGAAGCATACATGCTCAAGAGGGATCACCCGAAATTCAAAGGCAACTGAATTTCGACAACCGGGGCATCGAAGTCGGAATGCCGCGAAAACTCATCCAGTCAAAGCGTTACGCCCTTTGCGGAAGGAAGTGTGGTGTAGAACAAGTAGCAGAAGCATACATGCTCAAGAGGGATCACCCGAAATTCAAAGGCAACTGAATTTCGGCAACCGGGGCATATAAGTCGGAATGCCGCGAAACTCATCCAGTCAAAGCGTTACGCCCTTTGCGGAAGGAAGTGTGCTGTAGAACAAGTAGCAGAAGCATACATGCTCAAGAGGGATCACCCGAAATTCAAAGGCAACTGAATTTCGGCAACCGGGGCATCGAAGTCGGAATGCCGCGAAACTCATCCAGTCAAAGCGCCTTTGCGGAAGAAGTGTGTGTAGAACAAGTAGCAGAAGCATACATGCTCAAGAGGGATCACCCGAAATTCAAAGGCAACTGAATTTCGGCAACCGGGGCATCGAAGTCGGAATGCCGCGAAACTCATCCAGTCAAAGCGTTTTTTGCGGAAGAGAAGTGTGTGTAGAACAAGTAGCAGAAGCATACATGCTCAAGAGGGATCACTCCGAAATTCAAAGGCAACTGAATTTCGGCAACCGGGGCATCGAAGTCGGAATAACGCGCAAAACTCATCCGAGTCAAAGCGTTTACGCTGTTTGCGGAAGGAGTGTGATGTAGAACAAGTAGCAGAAGCATACATGCTCAAGAGGGATCACCCGAAATTCAAAGGCAACTGAATTTCGGCAACCGGGGCATCGAAGTCGGAATGCGCGAAACTCATCCAGTCAAAGCGTTACGCCCTTTGCGGAAGGAAGTGTGTGTAGAACAAGTAGCAGAAGCATACATGCTCAAGGAGGGATCACCCGAAATTCAAAGGCAACTGAATTTCGGCAACCGGGGCAATCCAAGTCGGAATGCCGCGAAACTCATCCAGTCAAAGCGTTTCGCTGTTTGCGGAACGAAGTGTGATGTAGAACAAGTAGCAGAAGCATACATGCTCAAGAGGGATCACCCGAAATTCAAAGGCAACTGAATTTCGGCAACCGGGGCATCGAAGTCGGAATGCCGCGAAACTCATCGTCAAAGCGTTTCGCTGGTTTGCGGAAGGAAGTGTGGTGTAGAACAAGTAGCAGAAGCATACATGCTCAAGAGGGATCACCGAAATTAAAAAGGCAACTGATTTCGGCAACCGGGGCATCGAAGGTCGGAATGCCACGAAACTCATCCAGTCAAAGCGTTACGCCCTTTGCGGAAGGAAGTGTGGTGTAGAACAAGTAGCAGAAGCATACATGCTCAAGAGGGATCACCCGAAATTCAAAGAAACTGAATTTCACAACCGGGGAATCCGAAGTCGGAATGCCGCGAAACTCACCGCTTCAAAGTGTTTTCGCTGTTTGCGGAACGAACTGTGATGTACAACAAGTAGCAGAAGCATACATGCTCAAGAGGGATCACCCGAAATTCAAAGGCAACTGAATTTCGGCAACCGGGGCATCGAAGTAGGAATGCCGCGAAACTCATACAGTCAAAGCGTTTACATCCCTTTGCGGAAGGAAGTGTGGTGTAGAACAAGTAGCAGAAGCATACATGCTCAAGAGGGATCACCCGAAATTCAAAGGCAACTGAATTTCGGCAACCGGGGCATCGAAGTCGAAATGCCGCGAAACTCATCCAGTCAAAGCGTTACGCCCTTTGCAGAAGGAACTGTGGTCTAGAACAAGTAGCAGAAGTATACATGCTCAAGAGGGATCACCCGAAATTCAAAGGCAACTGAAATTTCGGCAACCGGGGCATCATAGTGTGGTGTAGAACAAGTAGCAGAAGCATACATGCTCAAGAGGGATCACCCGAAATTCAAAGGCAACTGAATTTCGACAACCGGGGCATCGAAGTCGGAATGCCGCGAAACTCATCCAGTCAAAGCGTTACCCTTTGCGGAAGGAAGTGTGGTGTAGAACAAGTAGCAGAAGCATACATGCTCAAGAGGGATCACCCGAAATTCAAAGGCAACTGAATTTCGGCAACCGGGCATCGAAGTCGGAATGCCGCGAAACTCATCCAGTCAAAGCGTTACGCCCTTTGCGGAAGGAAGTGTGGTGTAGAACAAGTAGCAGAAGCATACATGCTCAAGAGGGATCACCCGAAATTCAAAGGCAACTGAATTTCGCAACCGGGGCATCGAAGTCGGAATGCCGCGAAACTCATCCAGTCAAAGCGTTACGCCCTTTGCGGAAGGAAGTGTGCTGTAGAACAAGTAGCAGAAGCATACATGCTCAAGAGGGATCACCCGAAATTCAAAGGCAACTGAATTTCGGCAACCGGGGATCGAAGTCGGAATGCCGCGAAACTCATCCGAGTCAAAGCGTTTCGCCCTTTTGCGGAAGGAAGTGTGATGTAGAACAAGTAGCAGAAGCATACATGCTCAAGAGGGATCACCCGAAATTCAAAGGCAACTGAATTTCGGCAACCGGGGCATCGAAGTTCGGAATGCCGCGAAACTCATCCAGTCAAAGCGTTTGGCCGTTTGCGGAAGAAGTGTGGTGTAGAACAAGTAGCAGAAGCATACATGCTCAAGAGGGATCACCCGAAATTCAAAGGCAACTGAATTTCGGCAACCGGGGAATCGAAGTCGGAATGCCGCGAAACTCACCGAGTCAAAGCGTTTCGCTGTTTGCGGAAGAGAAGTGTGATGTAGAACAAGTAGCAGAAGCATACATGCTCAAGAGGGATCACCCGAAATTCAAAGGCAACTGAATTTCGGCAACCGGGGCATCGAAGTCGCAATGCCGCGAAACTCACCGAGTCAAAGCGTTTGCCATTTGCGGAAGAGAGTGTGATGTAGAACAAGTAGCAGAAGCATACATGCTCAAGAGGGATCACCCGAAATTCAAAGGCAACTGAATTTCGGCAACCGGGGAATCAAAGTCGGAATGCCGCGAAACTCACCGAGTCAAAGCGTTTCGCTGTTTGCGGAAGAGAGTGTGATGTAGAACAAGTAGCAGAAGCATACATGCTCAAGAGGGATCACCCGAAATTCAAAGGCAACTGAATTTCGGCAACCGGGGCATCGAAGTCGGAATGCCGCGAAACTCACCAGTCAAAGCGTTTCGCCCTGTTTGCGGAAGAGAGTGTGATGTAGAACAAGTAGCAGAAGCATACATGCTCAAGAGGGATCACCCGAAATTCAAAGGCAACTGAATTTCGGCAACCGGGGCATCGAAGTCGAAATGCCGCGAAACTCATCCGAGTCAAAGCGTTTCGCTTTGCGGAAGGAAGTGTGATGTAGAACAAGTAGCAGAAGCATACATGCTCAAGAGGGATCACCCGAAATTCAAAGGCAACTGAATTTCGGCAACCGGGGAATCCAATTCGGAATGCCGCGAAACTCACCGAGTCAAAGCGTTTCGCTGTTTGCGGAAGAGAGTGTGATGTAGAACAAGTAGCAGAAGCATACATGCTCAAGAGGGATCACCCGAAATTCAAAGGCAACTGAATTTCGAAGCAACCGAGGGAATCGAAGTCGGAATGCCGCGAAACTCACCGAGTCAAAGCGTTTCGCTGTTTGCGGAAGGAAGTGTGGATGTAGAACAAGTAGCAGAAGCATACATGCTCAAGAGGGATCACCCGAAATTCAAAGGCAACTGAATTTCGGCAACCGGGGCATCGAAGTCGGAATGCCGCGAAACTCATCCAGTCAAAGCGTTTCGCTTTGCGGAAGAAGTGTGCTGTAGAACAAGTAGCAGAAGCATACATGCTCAAGAGGGATCACCCGAAAATTCAAAGGCAACTGAATTTCGGCAACCGGGGTCGAAGTCGGAATCCGCGAAACTCACCGAGTCAAAGCGTTTCGCTGTTTGCGGAAGAGAGTGTGATGTAGAACAAGTAGCAAAAAGCATACATGCTCAAGAGGGATCACCCGAAATTCAAAGGCAACTGAATTTCGGCAACCGGGGCAAGTCTGAATCCGACGAAACTCACCGAATCAAAGCGTTTCGCTGTTTGCGGAAGAGAGCGTGATGTAGAACAAGTAGCAAAAGCATACATGCTCAAGAGGGATCACCCGAAATTCAAAGGCAACTGAATTTCGGCAACGGTCTCATCGACGTCGGAATACCGCGAACTCACCGAGTCAAAGCGTTTCGCTGTTTGCGGAAGAGAGTGTGATGTAGAACAAGTAGCAAAAGCATACATGCTCAAGAGGGATCACCCGAAATTCAAAAGGCAACTGAATTTCGGCAACCGGGGCATCGAAGTCAGTCTGAATGCCGCGAAACTCACCGAGTCAAAGCGTTTCGCTGTTTACGGAAGAGAGTGTGATGTAGAACAAGTAGCAGAAGCATACATGCTCAAGAGGGATCACCCGAAATTCAAAGGCAACTGAATTTCGGCAACCGGGGAATACAAGTCGGAATGCCGCGAAACTCACCGAGTCAAAGCGTTTCGCTGTTTGCGGAAGAGAGTGTGATGTAGAACAAGTAGCAGAAGCATACATGCTCAAGAGGGATCACCCGAAATTCAAAGGCAACTGAATTTCGGCAACCGGGGAATCGAAGTCGGAATGCCGCGAAACTCACCGAGTCAAAAGCGTTTCGCTGTTTGCGGAAGAGAGTGTGTGTAGAACAAGTAGCAGAAGCATACATGCTCAAGAGGGATCACCCGAAATTCAAAGGCAACTGAATTTCGGCAACCGGGGCATCGAAGTCGAATGCCGCGAAAACTCACCGAGTCAAAGCGTTTCGCTTTGCGGAAGAAGTGTGATGTAGAAGAAGTAGCAGAAGCATACATGCTCAAGAGGGATCACCGAAATTCAAAGGCAACTGAATTTCGGCAACCGGGGCATCGAAGTCGGAATGCCGAACTCATCAGTCAAAGCGTTTACGCCTTTGCGGAAGGAAGTGTGATGTAGAACAAGTAGCAGAAGCATACATGCTCAAGAGGGATCACCCGAAATTCAAAGGCAACTGAATTTCGGCAACCGGGGCATCGAAGTCGCAATGCAGCGAAACTAACCGAGTCAAAGCGTTTGGCCATTTGCGGAAGAAGTCTGATGTAGAACAAGTAGCAGAAGCATACATGCTCAAGAGGGATCACCCGAAATTCAAAGGCAACTGAATTTCGGCAATCGGGGAATCCAAGGCGGAATGCCGCGAAACTCACCGAGTCAAAGCGTTTCGCTGTTTGCGGAAGAGAGTGTGATGTAGAAGAAGTAGCAGAAGCATACATGCTCAAGAGGGATCACCCGAAATTCAAAGGCAACTGAATTTCAGCAACCGGGGCATCGAAGTCGAAATGCCGCGAAACTCATCCAGTCAAAGCGTTACGCCCTTTGCGGAAGAAGTGTGGTGTAGAACAAGTAGCAGAAGCATACATGCTCAAGAGGGATCACCCGAAATTCAAAGGCAACTGAATTTCGGCAACCGGGGAATCCAAGTTGGAATGCCGCGAAAGTCACCGAGTCAAAATGTTTCGCTGTTTGCGGAAGAGAGTGTGATGTAGAACAAGTAGCAGAAGCATACATGCTCAAGAGGGATCACCCGAAATTCAAAGGCAACTGGATTTCGGCAACCGGGGCATCGAAGTCGGAATACCGCGAAACTCACCGAGTCAAAGCGTTTCGCTGTTTGCGGAAGAGAGTGTGATGTAGAAGAAGTAGCAGAAACATACATGCTCAAGAGGGATCACCAGAAATTCAAAGGCAACTGAATTTCGGCAACCGGGGCATCGAAGTCGAAATGCCGCAAAACTCATCCAGTCAAAGCGTTACGCCCTTTACGGAAGGAAGTGTGGTCTAGAACAAGTAGCAGAAGTATACATGCTCAAGAGGGATCACCTGAAATTCAAAGGCAACTGAATTTCGGCAACCGGGGCATCGAAGTCGCAATGCAGCGAAACTAACCGAGTCAAAGCGTTTGTCCATTTGCGGAAGAAGTCTGCTGTAGAACATGTAGCAGAAGCATACATGCTCAAGAGGGATCACCCGAAAATCAAAGGCAACTAAATTTCGGCAATCGGGGAATCCACGGCGGAATGCCGCGAAACTCACCGAGTCAAAGCGTTACGCGCTTTGCGGAAGGAAGCATACATGCTCAAGAGGGATCACCCGAAATTCAAAGGCAACTGAATTTCGGCAACCGGGTCATCGAAGCCTGAATACGACGAAACTCACCGAATCACAGTGTTTCGCTGTTTACGGAAGAGAGCGTGATGTAGAACAAGTAGCAGAAGCATACATGCTCAAGAGGGATCACCCGAAATTCAAAGGCAACTGAATTTCGGCAACCGGGTTATCGAAGTCGGAATACCGCGAAACTCACCGAGTCAAAGCGTTTCGCTGTTTACGGAAGAGAGTGTGATGTAGAACAAGTAGCAAAAGCATACATGCTCAAGAGGGATCCCCCGAAATTCAAAGGCAACTGAATTTCGGCAACCAGGGCATCGAAGTCGGAATGCCGCGAAACTCATCCAGTCAAAGCGTTACGCCCTTTGCGGAAGGAAGTGTGATGTACAACAAGTAGCAGAAGCATACATGCTCAAGAGGGATCACCCGAAATTCAAAGGCAACCGAATTTCGGCAACCGGGTCGTCGAAGTCGGAATACCGCGAAACTCACCGAGTCAAAGCATTTCGCTGTTTGCGGAAGAGAGTGTGATGTAGAACAAGTAGCAAAAGCATACATGCTCAAGAGGGATCACCCGAAATTCAAAGGCAACTGAATTTCGGCAACCGGGTCATCGCAGTCTGAATCCGACGAAACTCACCGAATCAAAGCGTTTCGCTGTTTACGGAAGAGAGCGTGATGTAGAACAAGTAGCAAAAGCATACATGCTCAAGAGGGATCACCCGAAATTCAAAGGCAACTGAATTTCGGCAACCGGGTCATCGAAGTCGGAATACCGCGAAACTCACCGAGTCAAAGCGTTTCGCTGTTTGCGGAAGAGAGTGTGATGTAGAACAAGTAGCAAAAGCATACATGCTCAAGAGGGATCACCCGAAATTCAAAGGCAACTGAATTTCGGCAACCGGGGCATCGAAGTCAGAATGCCGCGAAACACATCCAGTCAAAGCGTTACGGCCTTTGCGGAATGAAGTGTGGTGTAGAACAAGTAGCAGAAGTATACATGCTCAAGAGGGATCACCCGAAATTCAAAGGCAACTGAATTTCGGCAACCGGGGCATCGAAGTCGGAATGCCGCGAAACTCATCCAGTCAAAGCGTTACGCCCTTTGCGGAAGGAAGTGTGATGTAGAACAAGTAGTAGAAGCATACATGCTCAAGAGGGATCACCCGAAATTCAAAGGCAACTGAATTTCGGCAACCGGGTCATCGAAGTCGGAATACCGCGAAACTCACCGAGTCAAAGCGTTTCGCTGTTTGCGGAAGAGAGTGTGATGTAGAACAAGTAGCACAAGCATACATGCTCAAGAGGGATCACCCGAAATTCAAAGGCAACTGAATTTCGGCAACCGGGGCATCGAAGTCGGAATGCCGCGAAACTCATCCAGTCAAAGCGTTACGACCTTTGCGGAAGGAAGTGTGGTGTAGAACAAGTAGCAGAAGCATACATGCTCAAGAGGGATCACCCGAAATTCAAAGGCAACTGAATTTCGGCAACCGGGTTATCGAAGTCGGAATGCCGCGAAACTCATCCAGTCAAAGCGTTACGCCCTTGCGGAAGGAAGTGTGATGTACAACAAGGAGCAGAAGCATACATGCTCAAGAGGGATCACCCGAAATTCAAAGGCAACTGAATTTCGGCAACCGGGGCATCGAAGTTGGAATGCTGCAAAACTTATCCAGTCAAAGCGTTACGCCCTGTGCGGAAGGAAGTGTGATGTAGAACAAGTAGCAGAAGCATACATGCTCAAGAGGGATCACCCGAAATTCAAAGGCACCTGAATTTCGGCAACCGGGGCATCGAAGTCGGAATGCCGCGAAACTCATCTAGTCAAAGCGCTACGACCTTTGCGGAAGGAAGTGTGGTGTAGAACAAGTAGCAGAAGCATACATGCTCAAGAGGGATCACCCGAAATTAAAAGACAACTGAATTTCGGCAACCGGGGCATCGAAGTAAGAATGCCGCAAAACTCATCCAGTCAAAGCGTTACGCCCTTTGCGGAAGGAAGTGTGATGTAGAACAAGTAGTAGAAGCATAAATGCTCAAGAGGGATCACCCGAAATTCAAAGGCAACTGAATTTCGGCAACCGGGTCATCGAAGTCGGAATACCGCGAAACTCACCGAGTCAAAGCGTTTCGCTGTTTGTGGAAGAGAGCGTGATGTAGAACAAGTAGCACAAGCATACATGCTCAAGAGGGATCACCCGAAATTCAAAGGCAACTGAATTTCGGCAACCGGGGCATCGAAGTCGGAACGCCGCGAAACTCATCCAGTCAAAGCGTTACGCCCTTTGCGGAAGGAAGTGTGATGTAGAACAAGTAGCAGAAGCATACATGCTCAAGAGGGATCACCCGAAATTCAAAGGCACCTGAATTTCGGCAACCGGGGCATCGAAGTCGGAATGCCGCGAAACTCATCTAGTCAAAGCGCTACGACCTTTGCGGAAGGAAGTGTGGTGTAGAACAAGTAGCAGAAGCATACATGCTCAAGAGGGATCACCCGAAATTAAAAGACAACTGAATTTCGGCAACCGGGGCATCGAAGTAAGAATGCCGCAAAACTCATCCAGTCAAAGCGTTACGCCCTTTGCGGAAGGAAGTGTGATGTAGAACAAGTAGTAGAAGCATACATGCTCAAGAGGGATCACCCGAAATTCAAAGGCAACTGAATTTCGGCAACCGGGTCATCGAAGTCGGAATACCGCGAAACTCACCGAGTCAAAGCGTTTCGCTGTTTGTGGAAGAGAGTGTGATGTAGAACAAGTAGCACAAGCATACATGCTCAAGAGGGATCACCCGAAATTCAAAGGCAACTGAATTTCGGCAACCGGGGCATCGAAGTCGGAATGCCGCGAAACTCATCCAGTCAAAGCGTTACGCCCTTTGCGGAAGGAAGTGTGATGTAGAACAAGTAGCAGAAGCATACATGCTCAAGAGGGATCACCCGAAATTCAAAGGCACCTGAATTTCGGCAACCGGGGCATCGAAGTCGGAATGCCGCGAAACTCATCTAGTCAAAGCGCTACGACCTTTGCGGAAGGAAGTGTGGTGTAGAACAAGTAGCAGAAGCATACATGCTCAAGAGGGATCACCCGAAATTCAAAGGAAACTGAATTTCGGCAACCGGGGCATCGAAGTCGGAATGCCGCGAAACTCATCCTGTCAAAGCGTTTGGCCATTTGCGGAAGAAGTCTGATGTAGAACAAGTAGCAGAAGTGATGTAACCATATTATTCGATAGTTTCACCCGCATTTAACTAGTGTTTTGCATATGTTATTTATATAAAATGCTTTGATATTCTTTGTTTAATGTTTTGAAGGCATTTTTGGATGAAAGATGCAAAAAGGAGTAAATTGGAGGTAATTGGCAGATTTGACGTTCAGTCGGTATTTTGTGCAGAGCGTGAGTTCCAGAGATCGAAATGAAGTGATTCCAGTGGCATTAAAAAGTTAACATCCATAACTTTTTGGAAATGTAATGCAAGAAAAATAAAAAGAGAAAGATCATGGAAATCACATCCTTCAAAGTCAAATCTCGTAGTCTGCCAATGTTGACCTTTGCCCATTCAAAATTCAATATCTGGAGCTTCAGAAGTCCAATTGATGCAAACTCATTTTGTTTGGATTCCTTACTCAAAGCTCTATAAACGCTCCAAATTTCAGCCATAAACGATGTCATATGAGGGATATATGATTTTTCAAAGATGATAGCTGAATTCTGCCAGCAAGCAGGTTGCGTGAAGAAACGAATCCAAATTTCATCTAGAAGCATCCAAACCGACCAGCAATTTAGCTCCTCTAGTAAATATTCTAGAAGGTCAAGGAAGGCAGCCACCAACCTCAAGGCAGCCACCAACCTCATGGCAGCCACCAACCTCAACCCAGCAGCCAGCAGCCAGCAGCCTTCACACTACCACCATCTATTGATGTTCACACTTGAGCTTTGATATTTTCTTACTTACAATTTGTGTATAAATAGAGGGTGAGTAGAAGGAGGTAGCAAGAAGAAGAAGAAGTAGAAGGAGGTAGCAAGAAGAAGAAGAAGAAGAAGTAGAAGGAGGTAGCAAGAAGAAGAAGAAGAAGGAGGAGGAAACACAAACTCTCCTCTCTACAAATCAGAAATTATGTATTCTTTCATCTTTAGGAGTAGTTGTTCAATAGATATGCAAGGCTAAGCTTGTTTTCTTGGTTGCAAGGACACAAACAAACCTTCGGATTTCAAGAACTGTGAGATTTATTCTTCCTTTTATTTTCAGTTTATGTTATGAATGAGTATGTTTGTTTTCCTATGCATATTTCCTATGATTGTTTATCTTAATTGCTAGAGCGGACTCTAAGTTATTATTGTGAACAATCTATTGCTAAGTTTGATATCAAAACCGGAGTTGTGGTATATAAACTTGTGAAGCAACTAAGCTTGATAATTGTAGCGGAACTACGTTATTAAACTTAGGGAGAACATTCGATCATAGCAACACAAATTGACAACTTGGTTGTTAAGATTAATGAATTTATCTGGATCTTAAGGCTGCCATTGGATTAAATCATTAGTGCGGACACTGTGATTGTTTGTTGGTTAGGGATAGTTATACGGCGGATCCGTTAATTAACCAATATTAAGAAAAGATAAAATTCATAATATAAACTGGAGTTTCGTTTCAAGGATCGGTTCTAATTTCCGTTGGTGGATGTGTGCTTGCAACCAAGGTTTGTTTTCTTGATATATTTCAGTTTCAATTGATTTTGTTTGCTAGTTTAATTTCTGTCATAGTTTAAATCATTTCAAATCAATCCCCCCCAATTACATAACGTACAACATAAAAATCTAACTTCAAACTTCCTCGTGGGATCGACCCCTTGCTTGCTCTATACTATCTTGTGTGTTTTAAGCTAGGGTAATTAATTTGTGCGACCGCGACATCGCAACAAATTTTGGCGCCGTTGCCGGGGAGGTAATTTTAGTTGATTCTTGTGCTTGTACTGTTATTTTTAGTTTCTGTGATTTTTATTTACATTTCTGAAAAAAAAAAAAAAAAAAAAAGAGAAACATTATTTTTGCTTGCGGTGTTACTGTTCACTTGCCGCAGCGGTACTGTTGAAGACAGAATTGTTTGTGGAATTAGGTTTATAACCTTCATTTTCTGAAGTGAAATGACGTTCTGAACAAGACTAGTGGTATACCACTAGCCCCACCCTATCGAGGCCAAATTCCACTGTGTTCTAAGGTTTTTAGGTAGTTTTAGTTTTCTAGCATAGGATTTTCATATAAATTGCACTTTTTTTTTCTCTTGTGTGGTTGCTTTCTTTTGAGTTTTCTTAGCAATTGATGCCAGTAACCCGTTCTACTAATCAGAGTCTAGTGCAGGTTAATCTTGAAATAGAAAGCACTTTACGCAAGTTAAGAAAGGAAGTTCACCTCAACACCATGGCGGTTGCACGACAACAAACACTCAAGGAGCTTGCTGCTCCTAACGTGGAAAATCAACCATTGTGCATAAACATTGACAATAATGTAAACTTTGAGCTCAAATCTGGTTTTATACATTTGTTACCAACATTTAATGGTCTTGCAGGAGAAGATCCTCATACTCATCTCAAGGAGTTCCATATGGTTTGTGTTGGCATGAAACCGAATGGAGTTGATGAAGAACAAGTTAAGTTGAAAGCTTTCCCTTTCTCTTTAAAAGGGGCAGCAAAGGCATGGCTTTTCTCTATTCTCCAGGATCTATTAGAACTTGGAACGCCATGAAGAAGATTTTCCTTGAGAAGTATTTCCCAGCATCTCGAGTTGCCAACATAAGGAAAGAAATATGTGGGATTCGGCAATCTCATGGAGAGACACTTTCAGAGTATTGGGAAAGATTTGAGCAATTGTGTATTCAATGCCCTCATCATCAAATACCCGATCAGCTACTCATTCAATATTTCTATGAAGGATTGATGCCTACTGACCGTAGTATCATTGATGCTGCAAGTGGAGGCGCATTGGTAGATAAGACACCTGAGGCTGCACGCCAATTGATCTCAAACATGGCAGCCAACTCAAAACAATTTGGCACTCGTGGAGACTTCTCCAACAAACGAGTAAATGAGGTAAGTATTTCTAACCTTGAAAATAAAGTTAATGATCTTACTTCTCTTGTGCGTTCTTTTGGCTTGTGGAAATGTGCAGCAGGTGAAAGTTTGTAGCATATGCTCCTCACAAGGACATGCTTCGAATATGTGCCCAACAATGCAAGAAGATTACATTGAACAAGCTCATGCAATTGATGGAGCATTCAACGGACAACCTCAGCGTAAGTATGATCCTTTTTCCCACACGTACAATCCTGGATGGAGAAATCATCCTAACCTACGATATGGGAACCAACCTCAACAAGGCAATCAAGGCCAACAATTCCATCCAATGGATTTCAACTAGGGGTGATCATTTCCGGTTCGGTTCGGTTTTTCCCTAAAAAAAGCAACCAAACCGAAAAAAAAAAAGAAAAAAAAAAAACACCCGAAACCGAACCGGACCCGGCCCAAAACCGGCCGGTTTTTGGTTCGGTTCCGGTCCGGTTTTTAAGCCAAAAAACCGGACAAACCTATATGCATTTTTTGGGCTTTTTTTTGGTTTTTTAATGGGCTTTTTAATGGGCTTGTAATGGATTTCTAATGGGCTTACAATTAAATTTGCTATTATCTCATTTTCTTTGAAGATTCCAAATATATTTAATTTTTTTACCCTTAAATATTCAATTGTATTAAATTATTATTATCAATCTTATGTTTATTAATTTTTTTGGCCATTAAATATTCATTTATATGAAATTATTAGTGTCAATCTTGTGTTCAATATATTTTTAACTTACTAATATTTTTCTACTTCCGAAAAGTTTAAATAAATAACACACTCACAATCACACACCAATAAGTTAAAATTCAAATTACAAAATACAAACCATTGCCTTCAAAGGGCTTAACAAAAAAACAACAAATAACATTATCATAAAACACTCCAAGCCACAAAAAATAAATCTTCATGTGCACATCATCTCAATAAAAAAGCACTTCAAGAGCATTGCACTTTGATTCCTGAAATTCATAATCTAGAATTATAACATAATAAATTAAATCAGAAGATATAAAAATTAAAAAATATATATTTATACATACGTTTTTCAATACATGCATCACAAATTCACAATTTGTGAACTAATTATCATCCGTTGCTAAATGCAACTTTCCACCAAATTCTACAAAATAAAATATTAAACATGTTAGAATAAAAATGTGTTAATTAATAAATAATAAAATAAAATGTGTAAGTTTTTAAGAAACGTTACCTGATTCAAGGTTTTCGTAGGTTTCCAAATCATTCATCAAGGTTGTATTATTAGTTGAAATTGGACCATGATGCAACCAATTTTGACAACAAATAAGTGCTTGAACTGTTGCTGGAGATAGAGAACTTCGAAATTGGTCGAGTATACGACCACCTGTGCTAAAGGCTGATTCGGAAGCCACTGTGGATATAGGAATAGCAAGAACATGTTGTGCAACTTTCGAAAGTATCTTATATTTTAAAGCATTAATTTTCCACCAACCCAAAATATCTAATTTATAATCATCAGGATCCTCACAACCATCACTCAAATACCTCTCAACCTCATTTCTATTTTCCACATTATCTTCCTCTTGTAAGTGCCTTTTGAACCGAGCTAAAAGTGTTAACATCTACCTCCATGTCATCAGTAGCATCATTATCATCTTGTTTATGCCTATTATCATCCACCACTTCATTGGCTATCAAATAAAACTCATACAAGCTCACCAAATTATCTTTCACCTTTTTTGTTAGCAATTGTGCTTTTTCATAAGTATACAACTCACCAAAACAAAATTTCACATATTTCAACTTAAGACGAGGATCCAAAAACATTAGCCACATACAATAAAAAATTCTGATTTACTCCACAACCCCAATACTTCTCAAACTTATTCATCATGTTAATCGCCATTCCATTCAAAAGATTATCTCTACTTTTACACAATTGCAACAAGTTTGTATGCATGAAAATCAATTCATTGAAGAAAGAATTTGATGTAACATGCAATGAGCCAGAAAATTTCAATGTAACCATGTAAAATATCTTTTAAAAACTTCAGCAAAGTTTTAGCATTTTCCCAATCCTCCAAACTAGGCGGCCCTATGTTTTTTTTATTCCCCTTTTGAATCAACCTCCAAAAAGTAACTCATATACCTAGATTCACTTTGACTTAACCTCATAAAGACCTTTTCAAACTTTTCCGCAGCTTCTAACATAAGATAAGTTGAATTCCATCGAGTTGCAACATCCAAACACAATGATTTCTTACACTCTATATGCAACTTTTCTGCACACTTTTTAAATGCAAGTAGCCTAGAGGGTGAAGATCTCACAAACCTAATTGCATTTCGAATCTTAACAACCGAAACATTCATCTCTTTCAAACCATCACATACAATGAGGTTGACAATGTGTGCACAACATCTAACATGCAAATGTTCATTTGACAATATATTAGTTGGCCAATCTTTCATCACATTCTTCAAATATGAAATAGTAACACTATTAGAGCTTGCATTGTCTACTGTAACAGTTAAAAGTTTATCAATCCCCCAATCTAACAAACAATTCTCAATAACCTGACCAATTGTCTCACCCATATGATTGGAAACTTGACAAAAATTTAGAATTCTTTTATGCAAATTCCATTCATTATCAATCCAATGAGCCGTTAAGGACATATAGTTAATGTTTTGGATTGATGTCCATGTATCTGTTGTTAAGCATAATCGTTGACCCTTAAGAGCTCTCTTTAATCTTTCCTTCTCTTCAACATAAAGTTTCAAACAATCTCTCATAATAGTGAAACGAGAAGGAATGTCAAATCTAGGCTGCATGGTCCTAGAATATAATTTAAACCCCTTACCCTCCACAAAATTAAAAGGCAACTCATCAATTATAACCAATTTCACTAGTGCCTTTCTGCATTCATCATAATCATAACCTATTGCCTTAAGAGTTCCCACACTTCGATCTCCTAATTCACCCCCTACTTTATTAGGTTCTAATAGCAAAATTTTTTGCTTCTTATCAACCATAAAAGGAAACTTTTTGCATACTTTCAAATGACTCCACATATTACTTGTCCCATTAATAATAGTATGACATGCATAATCATTTCCACAATAATTACATTCAGCTCTAGGGGTTTTAGGATCACCATCAAGATTTGTAAAATGATCCCAAATTTGTGACTTTTTTTTTATCAACATTTCTTTTCCTAGATGCAAGGACTTGAAGTTGTTTACCTTTAGTATCCGTGGTGGATCCTACAGTAGTTGATGTTGGGTTAGTGTTTGAAGATGGGGCAGTGGATGATGTTGGGGTAGTGCCAGTGGATGAAGCATTTTGATTTTGAAGGTTTTCCATCTGTAATTACCAAATACAAACTACTTGGTTAGTTTACAGAATCAAATGCAAACAGAATAATGAATACTTTCATTCAAAGAGCAGTTTACCCAAATCAAATTCAAATCAAATAATCTCATGATAAACAAGACAGCAAAATGCCATATTGGAATGATGTTCCATGGCTGTAAATTTCAGTAGACATGAAACCAAGACAGAACATAATTGTCCAAGAACCAAAATCACAAACACCAAGGCATTAAAGTTGAGAATTCAGTATTAAGACAACCTGCTAATTGAGGGAACACCTGCTTAATACACATTCTCAAATAATTTATTTTGAAAAGAAAAACTCTATGCAGGCAAATACTCCGGTCAGCTCAGCCGTGGATGATAAATTGATAATACACAAGTCCTGACGAGAACATCTGCTTAATGTCCAATCTGGCAGATTTAGTTTACATATGTAAAAGTTGACTTGAAAATAATGTTTCTCTTAAAAAAAAAGAGTAAAGAATCATGATTTTTGGTTTATAAAATTTTGGGGAGAGCTCAGAGTGTTCATGAAATTACATTTTCGTTCCTTTCCAAGCTCTATATATATATATATATATATATATATATATATATACATTTTCGTTCCTTTCCATATTACAGTTCCAAGCTATATATATATATATATATATATATATGGCCCATGACATTCTCCGCCCAACACAGAAAAACAAGTTAATTCAGGTAAGCAAGCAATCCAGTCTTTAATTCACAAAACAGAAAAGGGGAAAAAAAAACATAGAATAAAAAATTGGTGACAACATAAGTTAAGTCATAAAAAATGACAGCACTGATATGCCATTCTAGATGGTTGTGTACCTAACAGTGGAGTTCTTACTGTGGATGAGAGACTTTTCCTTCCCTTTATCGGTCTAGCTTTTCAAAGTTTTGCTCCCTTCTTGAGGTTTGTCTGTGTAAAAAGGTTGCTGTTAATTCTTCTCTTCTGTAGCAGTTTGTCGGTGTTGGTGAGTAGTGAGAGTGAGAGTCTGAGAGCTGAGACTGAGAGGAGAGAAAGAGAAATAGAGAATCGAGACTTCGAGAGGCGAGAGATTGAAAGTTTATTGTTCGGTGTTTTAGGGTTAGAACTTAGAACTAGCGGAGAGAAGAGAGCCAGAGCAGAGAGGGGTGCGGCGTGAACAAAGTTTTCTATTTATAGCAGGGCGGAGTGGATTCTTTTTTTTAAAACCGGTCCGGTCCGGTCCGGTTACTCGGTTTTTTCACTACAAAACCGAAAACCGAACCGAACCGGGTTTTTTTCTATATAATCTAATCGGTTTACTCGGTTTTATTATTCGGTTCGGTTTTTTCGGTTAATTTTTTGTCGGTTTTATCGGTTTACTCGGTTTTTCGGTTTTTTTGCACACCCCTAATTTCAACCCCAACAGAATTATCAAGCAAGACAATCGTCATCCAATGATGATCTTCATGAGATGATGAAAACTTTGGCTTCTAATACTGTTACTTTGCAACAAAATGTCATGTCTTTTCAACAGGAAACAAGGTCAAGTATTCACAACTTGGAAAAGCAAATGGGGCAAGTAGCTTCAAGTGTGGGAAAATTGGAAGCACAAATGAATGGAAAATTGCCCTCCCAAGCATTGAATCCAATAGAGCATGTTAGTGCGATCATGTTGCGAAGTGGGAAAGAAATTGAAGAGAAAAGGTCAAAACAAATTGAGATGGAGGAAGAAGAAGAGATAGAAACTGAATTGAGTACAAAGAAGATACATCATCCTTCTCCTCCACAAACTGAAACAAAGACCAACACTCCAAAGGTAACTCCTCACTCAATGAATTCCAGTTTTACAACAATTCCACCCTTTCCCGTGAGTTCTTCTAGGTCAAAGAAAGAGGACAAGGAAAAAGAGATTCTAGAGGTTTTTAAGAAAGTAGAACTCAACATTCCTTTGCTTGATGCTATCAAGCAAATTCCCAAGTATGCCAAATTCTTGAAGGAGTTGTGTACTACCAAGAGAGCTTTCAAACTGAAAGGTCATGAAACGGTAAGTATGGGTGAAGTTGTATCAGCTGTTGTTCAAAAGAATCTGCCTTTGAAACAAAAAGACCCAGGTGCGTTTACTATCCCATGTGTTATTGGTAATGCTAGTTTTAAAAGTGCTTTATGCGATTTAGGTGCATCCATTAGTGTTATGCCTAAACATGTTTATGATTCTCTTAGTCTAGAGCCTTTGAATAAAACTAGTATTGTAATACAACTTGCGGATCGTAGTTTTGTTTACCCACTTGGTGTGATTGAAGATGTCCTAGTCAAGATTGATAGTTTGGTCATTCCATGCGACTTTTATATTCTTGATATGGAACATGATTCTTGTGATTCATCAAACAGCACTCCTATATTGTTTGGGAGACCATTCTTGAAAACTGCTAACATGAAGATTGATTGTGGTAAGGATACCTTGTCTATGGAGGTAGGAGATGAAAAAATTGAATTTAATTTTCATGATGCAATGACATATCCTTATAGCAATGTTTATTCTATCACATGTTATGACCAAGTTGATAAGTGTGTGCAGCCAGTTTGTGATTTTGATGATGAGTATGGATTAAGCATGGCTTTGAGCAATGACTATGATTTTACCAAGATAGAAGAGATGGAGAGGCACGTGTGTATTCCCAAAAACATACATGAATCAGAATTGGATTTGCAAGCTTTGCAAATTGCTCCCAATGATGCAATAGTCATTTACCCCATCACAAACAGTGAATGGGTGGCGCCTATCCTTTTGGTGCCTAAAAAGATTGGAATTACGGTGGAAGAGATTCG
Organism: Populus alba; assembly: GCF_005239225.2. NCBI lineage: Eukaryota > Viridiplantae > Streptophyta > Magnoliopsida > Malpighiales > Salicaceae > Populus > Populus alba. The sequence continues at coordinate 17,907,748 of NC_133300.1, read as the reverse complement.
AAATGATGCTTACGAGAATGCAAGGATTTACAAAGACAAGACTAAGAATCTTCATGACCGAATGCTTACAAGAAAGGAGTTTCATGTTGGAGACAAAATCCTTCTTTATCATTCGTGTTTGAAACTTTTTCCTAGAAAGTTGTGCTCTCGTTGGATTGGACCATTTGTTGTTTCTAATATTTTTCCTTATGGTGCAGTTGAAATTACAAGTTTAGAAACGAACAACATACTCAAAGTCAATGGGCATCGTTTGAAACCTTTCTATGAAGGTTGGACGGCAGAACTCACCGCTTCTGTAGAGTTAATTGAACCAATCTATGAAGAATGAGCATGCAATATGTCGAGCCAATGACATAAAACAAAAGCGCTTACTGGGAGGCAACCCAGCACAAAAAGAAAAAAAAAATCAGATTTGCTTTCTTTTTCCTTATCTTTTATTTTTCGTATTTTACTTTATCTTTGTCATTCTCTTATGTTCCTTTGCTTTTATTTCAACATTGAGGACAATGTTGTGTTTTAAGTGTGGGGGTATTGAGAGAATTTTGGTTTTCTTATTTTAATTTTCTTTGTTGTTCTTAAAAAAAAAAAAAAACACAAATTTTGATCTTTTTAACTCCCATTGGTTTTGAGAATATGAGTATTATGTATGAGAATTAATTGAGATAGATGAAGATATAAATCAAATGAAGGAGTATGCATGCAAATTTTAAGGTTTAATTGGTTTAGGGATTGACTTTGAGAATATGCCATGTTGACTTTATAGTGTTATACAAATGCAAGCTTTTGAGCCTTCAAAATTATATTCTTTGAGTGTGCATTCTTTCAATGATAAGTATCTCTAGAACTTGCTTCATATCTTATTGAGATTATATCCCATTACAAATATACATGAAGATGATAAAGGCATTAGGAATTTTAACCCCTCAAAGCCAAAAAGCCAACCTAAAGCATATTATCCTTAGTGAACCCGTTTTGAGCTTGGTTATCTTTTTTTGCTTTATCCATGTATAAGCCTTAACTTTATATATGTTTTTCTTTTCCCCTGGCCAAGGATTAGTAGAGCATATACTTGTAATATTTCATGGAATTATGGTTGGAAATTATATGAAAACAAAGAAGTGATGCTTGATGAAAAAAATGGGCAAAGTTGCCGAAGAAAAAAAAAAAGAAAAAGAAAAAAGAAAAAAAAGTATTCCTTTATGTTCTTAAGGTTTTATGTTGAAAGAGCTTAAAATCAAAAGGAGTTAAGCATTTGTGATTAAAGATGAAAAATTTATGTGCTTTAATGGAATTATATTGTTTGAAGTATTATTTTTCAAAATGCTCTACTTTCTTTGGTTTGAACCTTTCCTTTTACTTTCTTTTACCTCACCTTAACCTCAGCCCTATTACAACCGGAAAATAAGACCTTTTGATTCATATAATACTTGTAATAAGTTGCTAATGGAGATGAGATTGAAAAGCAAGCTTATGGTAGAACATACTCTTTGATTGAATTTGAGAGATTTAAACACATAAACCCTAAACACATGAGTGTTGGAGTGTATATCAATGAGAGGACCTATCACTTTGGCATGGCATAGATTTCATTTAAATCCAGACGATTGATTGAGTTTTGAAGTTTGCATGTAAATAAATTCATGAGAATTATATTATTTATCCTTCATGATTGTATTCTTGTTTATAATGCTTGTACTCTTAGACATTGATGGGAGATTAAGAAATTGATCATAGTTATTTTCAATTTAATTTTATTTATCCTTTCTCGAGGACGAGCAAGAGCTAAGTGTGGGGGTATTTGATGTAACCATATTATTCGATAGTTTCACCCGCATTTAACTAGTGTTTTGCATATGTTATTTATATAAAATGCCTTGATATTCTTTGTTTAATGTTTTGAAGGCATTTTTGGATGAAAGATGCAAAAAGGAGTAAATTGGAGGTAATTGGCAGATTTGACGTTCAGTCGGTATTTTGTGCAGAGCGTGAGTTCCAGAGATCGAAATGAAGTGATTCCAGTGGCATTAAAAAGTTAACATCCATAACTTTTTGGAAATGTAATGCAAGAAAAATAAAAAGAGAAAGATCATGGAAATCACATCCTTCAAAGTCAAATCTCGTAGTCTGCCAATGTTGACCTTTGCCCATTCAAAATTCAATATCTGGAGCTTCAGAAGTCCAATTGATGCAAACTCATTTTGTTTGGATTCCTTACTCAAAGATCTATAAACGCTCCAAATTTCAGCCAAAAACGATGTCATATGAGGGATATATGATTTTTCAAAGATGATAGCTGAATTCTGCCAGCAAGCAGGTTTCGTGAAGAAACGAATCCAAATTTCATCTAGAAGCATCCAAACCGACCAGCAATTTAGCTCCTCTAGTAAATATTCTAGAAGGTCAAGGAAGGCAGCCACCAACCTCAAGGCAGCCACCAACCTCATGGCAGCCACCAACCTCAACCCAGCAGCCAGCAGCCAGCAGCCAGCAGCCTTCACACTACCACCATCTATTGATGTTCACACTTGAGCTTTGATATTTTCTTACTTACAATTTGTGTATAAATAGAGGGTGAGTAGAAGGAGGTAGCAAGAAGAAGAAGAAGTAGAAGGAGGTAGCAAGAAGAAGAAGAAGAAGAAGTAGAAGGAGGTAGCAAGAAGAAGAAGAAGAAGGAGGAGGAAACACAAACTCTCCTCTCTACAAATCAGAAATTATGTATTCTTTCATCTTTAGGAGTAGTTGTTCAATAGATATGCAAGGCTAAGCTTGTTTTCTTGGTTGCAAGGACACAAACAAACCTTCGGATTTCAAGAACTGTGAGATTTATTCTTCCTTTTATTTTCAGTTTATGTTATGAATGAGTATGTTTGTTTTCCTATGCATATTTCCTATGATTGTTTATCTTAATTGCTAGAGCGGACTCTAAGTTATTATTGTGAACAATCTATTGCTAAGTTTGATATCAAAACCGGAGTTGTGGTATATAAACTTGTGAAGCAACTAAGCTTGATAATTGTAGCGGAACTATGTTATTAAACTTAGGGAGAACATTCGATCATAGCAACACAAATTGACAACTTGGTTGTTAAGATTAATGAATTTATCTGGATCTTAAGGCTGCCATTGGATTAAATCATTAGTGCGGACACTGTGATTGTTTGTTGGTTAGGGATAGTTATACGGCGGATCCGTTAATTAACCAATATTAAGAAAAGATAAAATTCATAATATAAACTGGAGTTTCGTTTCAAGGATCGGTTTCTAATTTCCGTTGGTGGATGTGTGCTTGCAACCAAGGTTTGTTTTCTTGATATATTTCAGTTTCAATTGATTTTGTTTGCTAGTTTAATTTCTGTCATAGTTTAAATCATTTCAAATCAATCCCCCCCAATTACATAACGTACAACATAAAAATCTAACTTCAAACTTCCTCGTGGGATCGACCCCTTGCTTGCTCTATACTATCTTGTGTGTTTTAAGCTAGGGTAATTAATTTGTGCGACCGCGACATCGCAACAAATTTTGGCGCCGTTGCCGGGGAGGTAATTTTAGTTGATTCTTGTGCTTGTTACTGTTATTTTTAGTTTCTGTGATTTTTATTTACATTTCTGAAAAAAAAAAAAAAAAAAAAAAAAAGAGAAACATTATTTTTGCTTGCGGTGTTACTGTTCACTTGCCGCAGCGGTACTGTTGAAGACAGAATTGTTTGTGGAATTAGGTTTATAACCTTCATTTTCTGAAGTGAAATGACGTTCTGAACAAGACTAGTGGTATACCACTAGCCCCACCCTATCGAGGCCAAATTCCACTGTGTTCTAAGGTTTTTAGGTAGTTTTAGTTTTCTAGCATAGGATTTTCATATAAATTGCACTTTTTTTTTCTCTTGTGTGGTTGCTTTCTTTTGAGTTTTCTTAGCAATTGATGCCAGTAACCCGTTCTACTAATCAGAGTCTAGTGCAGGTTAATCTTGAAATAGAAAGCACTTTACGCAAGTTAAGAAAGGAAGTTCACCTCAACACCATGGCGGTTGCACGACAACAAACACTCAAGGAGCTTGCTGCTCCTAACGTGGAAAATCAACCATTGTGCATAAACATTGACAATAATGTAAACTTTGAGCTCAAATCTGGTTTTATACATTTGTTACCAACATTTAATGGTCTTGCAGGAGAAGATCCTCATACTCATCTCAAGGAGTTCCATATGGTTTGTGTTGGCATGAAACCGAATGGAGTTGATGAAGAACAAGTTAAGTTGAAAGCTTTCCCTTTCTCTTTAAAAGGGGCAGCAAAGGCATGGCTTTTCTCTATTCTCCCAGGATCTATTAGAACTTGGAACGCCATGAAGAAGATTTTCCTTGAGAAGTATTTCCCAGCATCTCGAGTTGCCAACATAAGGAAAGAAATATGTGGGATTCGGCAATCTCATGGAGAGACACTTTCAGAGTATTGGGAAAGATTTGAGCAATTGTGTATTCAATGCCCTCATCATCAAATACCCGATCAGCTACTCATTCAATATTTCTATGAAGGATTGATGCCTACTGACCGTAGTATCATTGATGCTGCAAGTGGAGGCGCATTGGTAGATAAGACACCTGAGGCTGCACGCCAATTGATCTCAAACATGGCAGCCAACTCAAAACAATTTGGCACTCGTGGAGACTTCTCCAACAAACGAGTAAATGAGGTAAGTATTTCTAACCTTGAAAATAAAGTTAATGATCTTACTTCTCTTGTGCGTTCTTTGGCTTGTGGAAATGTGCAGCAGGTGAAAGTTTGTAGCATATGCTCCTCACAAGGACATGCTTCGAATATGTGCCCAACAATGCAAGAAGATTACATTGAACAAGCTCATGCAATTGATGGAGCATTCAACGGACAACCTCAGCGTAAGTATGATCCTTTTTCCCACACGTACAATCCTGGATGGAGAAATCATCCTAACCTACGATATGGGAACCAACCTCAACAAGGCAATCAAGGCCAACAATTCCATCCCAATGGATTTCAACTAGGGGTGATCATTTCCGGTTCGGTTCGGTTTTTCCCTAAAAAAAGCAACCAAACCGAAAAAAAAAAGAAAAAAAAAAAACACCCGAAACCGAACCGGACCCGGCCCAAACCGGCCGGTTTTGGTTCGGTTCCGGTCCGGTTTTTAAGCCAAAAAACCGGACAAACCTATATGCATTTTTTGGGCTTTTTTTTGGTTTTTTAATGGGCTTTTTAATGGGCTTGTAATGGATTTCTAATGGGCTTACAATTAAATTTGCTATTATCTCATTTTCTTTGAAGATTCCAAATATATTTAATTTTTTTACCCTTAAATATTCAATTGTATTAAATTATTATTATCAATCTTATGTTTATTAATTTTTTTTGGCCATTAAATATTCATTTATATGAAATTATTAGTGTCAATCTTGTGTTCAATATTTTTTAACTTACTAATATTTTTCTACTTCCGAAAAGTTTTAAATAAATAACACACTCACAATCACACACCAATAAGTTAAAATTCAAATTACAAAATACAAACCATTGCCTTCAAAGGGCTTAACAAAAAAACAACAAATAACATTATCATAAAACACTCCAAGCCACAAAAAAATAAATCTTCATGTGCACATCATCTCAATAAAAAAGCACTTCAAGAGCATTGCACTTTGATTCCTGAAATTCATAATCTAGAATTATAACATAATAAATTAAATCAGAAGATATAAAAATTAAAAAAATATATATTTATACCATACGTTTTCAATACATGCATCACAAATTCACAATTTGTGAACTAATTATCATCCGTTGCTAAATGCAACTTTCCACCAAATTCTACAAAATAAAATATTAAACATGTTAGAATAAAAATGTGTTAATTAATAAATAATAAAATAAAATGTGTAAGTTTTTAAGAAACGTTACCTGATTCAAGGTTTTCGTAGGTTTCCAAATCATTCATCAAGGTTGTATTATTAGTTGAAATTGGACCATGATGCAACCAATTTTGACAACAAATAAGTGCTTGAACTGTTGCTGGAGATAGAGAACTTCGAAATTGGTCGAGTATACGACCACCTGTGCTAAAGGCTGATTCGGAAGCCACTGTGGATATAGGAATAGCAAGAACATGTTGTGCAACTTTCGAAAGTATCTTATATTTTAAAGCATTAATTTTCCACCAACCCAAAATATCTAATTTATAATCATCAGGATCCTCACAACCATCACTCAAATACCTCTCAACCTCATTTCTATTTTCCACATTATCTTCCTCTTGTAAGTGCCTTTTGAACCGAGCTAAAGTGTTAACATCTACCTCCATGTCATCAGTAGCATCATTATCATCTTGTTTATGCCTATTATCATCCACCACTTCATTGGCTATCAAATAAAACTCATACAAGCTCACCAAATTATCTTTCACCTTTTTTGTTAGCAATTGTGCTTTGTCATAAGTATACAACTCACCAAAACAAAATTTCACATATTTCAACTTAAGACGAGGATCCAAAACATTAGCCACATACAATAAAAAATTCTGATTTACTCCACAACCCCAATACTTCTCAAACTTATTCATCATGTTAATCGCCATTCCATTCAAAAGATTATCTCTACTTTTACACAATTGCAACAAGTTTGTATGCATGAAAATCAATTCATTGAAGAAAGAATTTGATGTAACATGCAATGAGCCAGAAAATTTCAATGTAACCATGTAAAATATCTTTAAAAACTTCAGCAAAGTTTTAGCATTTTCCCAATCCTCCAAACTAGGCGGCCCTATGTTTTTTTTATTCCCCTTTGAATCAACCTCCAAAAAGTAACTCATATACCTAGATTCACTTTGACTTAACCTCATAAAGACCTTTTCAAACTTTTCCGCAGCTTCTAACATAAGATAAGTTGAATTCCATCGAGTTGCAACATCCAAACACAATGATTTCTTACACTCTATATGCAACTTTTTCTGCACACTTTTTAAATGCAAGTAGCCTAGAGGGTGAAGATCTCACAAACCTAATTGCATTTCGAATCTTAACAACCGAAACATTCATCTCTTTCAAACCATCACATACAATGAGGTTGACAATGTGTGCACAACATCTAACATGCAAATGTTCATTTGACAATATATTAGTTGGCCAATCTTTCATCACATTCTTCAAATATGAAATAGTAACACTATTAGAGCTTGCATTGTCTACTGTAACAGTTAAAAGTTTATCAATCCCCCAATCTAACAAACAATTCTCAATAACCTGACCAATTGTCTCACCCATATGATTGGAAACTTGACAAAAATTTAGAATTCTTTTATGCAAATTCCATTCATTATCAATCCAATGAGCCGTTAAGGACATATAGTTAATGTTTTGGATTGATGTCCATGTATCTGTTGTTAAGCATAATCGTTGACCCTTAAGAGCTCTCTTTAATCTTTCCTTCTCTTCAACATAAAGTTTCAAACAATCTCTCATAATAGTGAAACGAGAAGGAATGTCAAATCTAGGCTGCATGGTCCTAGAATATAATTTAAACCCCTTACCCTCCACAAAATTAAAAGGCAACTCATCAATTATAACCAATTTCACTAGTGCCTTTCTGCATTCATCATAATCATAACCTATTGCCTTAAGAGTTCCCACACTTCGATCTCCTAATTCACCCCCTACTTTATTAGGTTCTAATAGCAAAATTTTTTGCTTCTTATCAACCATAAAAGGAAACTTTTTGCATACTTTCAAATGACTCCACATATTACTTGTCCCATTAATAATAGTATGACATGCATAATCCTTTCCACAATAATTACATTCAGCTCTAGGGGTTTTAGGATCACCATCAAGATTTGTAAAATGATCCCAAATTTGTGACTTTTTTTTATCAACATTTCTTTTCCTAGATGCAAGGACTTGAAGTTGTTTACCTTTAGTATCCGTGGTGGATCCTACAGTAGTTGATGTTGGGTTAGTGTTTGAAGATGGGGCAGTGGATGATGTTGGGGTAGTGCCAGTGGATGAAGCATTTTGATTTTGAAGGTTTTCCATCTGTAATTACCAAATACAAACTACTTGGTTAGTTTACAGAATCAAATGCAAACAGAATAATGAATACTTTCATTCAAAGAGCAGTTTACCCAAATCAAATTCAAATCAAATTAATCTCATGATAAACAAGACAGCAAAATGCCATATTGGAATGATGTTCCATGGCTGTAAATTTCAGTAGACATGAAACCAAGACAGAACATAATTGTCCAAGAACCAAAATCACAAACACCAAGGCATTAAAGTTGAGAATTCAGTATTAAGACAACCTGCTAATTGAGGGAACACCTGCTTAAACACATTCTCAAATAATTTATTTTGAAAAGAAAAACTCTATGCAGGCAAATACTCCGGTCAGCTCAGCCGTGGATGATAAATTGATAATACACAAGTCCTGACGAGAACATCTGCTTAATGTCCAATCTGGCAGATTTAGTTTACATATGTAAAAGTTGACTTGAAAATAATGTTTCTCTTAAAAAAAAAGAGTAAAGAATCATGATTTTGGTTTATAAAATTTTGGGGAGAGCTCAGAGTGTTCATGAAATTACATTTTCGTTCCTTTCCAAGCTCTATATATATATATATATATATATATATATATATACATTTTCGTTCCTTTCCATATTACAGTTCCAAGCTATATATATATATATATATATATATATGGCCCATGACATTCTCCGCCCAACACAGAAAAACAAGTTAATTCAGGTAAGCAAGCAATCCAGTCTTTAATTTCACAAAACAGAAAAGGGGAAAAAAAAACATAGAATAAAAAATTGGTGACAACATAAGTTAAGTCATAAAAAATGACAGCACTGATATGCCATTCTAGATGGTTGTGTACCTAACAGTGGAGTTCTTACTGTGGATGAGAGACTTTTCCTTCCCTTTATCGGTCTAGCTTTTCAAAGTTTTGCTCCCTTCTTGAGGTTTGTCTGTGTAAAAAGGTTGATGTTAATTCTTCTCTTCTGTAGCAGTTTGTCGGTGTTGGTGAGTAGTGAGAGTGAGAGTCTGAGAGCTGAGACTGAGAGGAGAGAAAGAGAAATAGAGAATCGAGACTTCGAGAGGCGAGAGATTGAAAGTTTATTGTTCGGTGTTTTAGGGTTAGAACTTAGAACTAGCGGAGAGAAGAGAGCCAGAGCAGAGAGGGGTGCGCGTGAACAAAGTTTTCTATTTATAGCAGGGCGGAGTGGATTCTTTTTTTTAAAACCGGTCCGGTCCGGTCCGGTTACTCGGTTTTTTCACTACAAAACCGAAAACCGAACCGAACCGGGTTTTTTTCTATATAATCTAATCGGTTTACTCGGTTTTATTATTCGGTTCGGTTTTTTCGGTTAATTTTTTGTCGGTTTTTATCGGTTTACTCGGTTTTTCGGTTTTTTGCACACCCTAATTTCAACCCCAACAGAATTATCAAGCAAGACAATCGTCATCCAATGATGATCTTCATGAGATGATGAAAACTTTGGCTTCTAATACTGTTACTTTGCAACAAAATGTCATGTCTTTTCAACAGGAAAACAAGGTCAAGTATTCACAACTTGGAAAAGCAAATGGGGCAAGTAGCTTCAAGTGTGGGAAAATTGGAAGCACAAATGAATGGAAAATTGCCCTCCCAAGCATTGAATCCAATAGAGCATGTTAGTGCGATCATGTTGCGAAGTGGGAAAGAAATTGAAGAGAAAAGGTCAAAACAAATTGAGATGGAGGAAGAAGAAGAGATAGAAACTGAATTGAGTACAAAGAAGATACATCATCCTTCTCCTCCACAAACTGAAACAAAGACCAACACTCCAAAGGTAACTCCTCACTCAATGAATTCCAGTTTTACAACAATTCCAACCCTTTCCCGTGAGTTCTTCTAGGTCAAAGAAAGAGGACAAGGAAAAAAGAGATTCTAGAGGTTTTTAAGAAAGTAGAACTCAACATTCCTTTGCTTGATGCTATCAAGCAAATTCCCAAGTATGCCAAATTCTTGAAGGAGTTGTGTACTACCAAGAGAGCTTTCAAACTGAAAGGTCATGAAACGGTAAGTATGGGTGAAGTTGTATCAGCTGTTTTTCAAAAGAATCTGCCTTTTGAAACAAAAAGACCCAGGTGCGTTTACTATCCCATGTGTTATTGGTAATGCTAGTTTTAAAAGTGCTTTATGCGATTTAGGTGCATCCATTAGTGTTATGCCTAAAACATGTTTATGATTCTCTTAGTCTAGAGCCTTTGAATAAAAACTAGTATTGTAATACAACTTGCGGATCGTAGTTTTGTTTACCCACTTGGTGTGATTGAAGATGTCCTAGTCAAGATTGATAGTTTGGTCATTCCATGCGACTTTTATATTCTTGATATGGAACATGATTCTTGTGATTCATCAAACAGCACTCCTATATTGTTTGGGAGACCATTCTTGAAAACTGCTGCTAACATGAAGATTGATTGTGGTAAGGATACCTTGTCTATGGAGGTAGGAGATGAAAAAATTGAATTTAATTTTCATGATGCAATGACATATCCTTATAGCAATGTTTTATTCTATCACATGTTATGACCAAGTTGATAAGTGTGTGCAGCCAGTTTGTGATTTTTGATGATGAGTATGGATTAAGCATGGCTTTGAGCAATGACTATGATTTTACCAAGATAGAAGAGATGGAGAGGCACGTGTGTATTCCCAAAAACATACATGAATCAGAATTGGATTTGCAAGCTTTGCAAATTGTTCCAATGATGCAATAGTCATTTACCCCATCACAAACAGTGAATGGGTGGCGCCTATCCTTTTGGTGCCTAAAAAGATTGGAATTACGGTGGAAGAGATTCGAAATGATGCTTACGAGAATGCAAGGATTTACAAAGACAAGACTAAGAATCTTCATGACCGAATGCTTACAAGAAAGGAGTTTCATGTTGGAGACAAAATCCTTCTTTATCATTCGTGTTTGAAACTTTTTCCTAGAAAGTTGTGCTCTCGTTGGATTGGACCATTTGTTGTTTCTAATATTTTTCCTTATGGTGCAGTTGAAATTACAAGTTAAAGAAACGAACAACATACTCAAAGTCAATGGGCATCGTTTGAAACCTTCTATGAAGGTTGGACGGCAGAACTCACCGCTTCTGTAGAGTTAATTGAACCAATCTATGAAGAATGAGCATGCAATATGTCGAGCCAATGACATAAAACAAAAGCGCTTACTGGGAGGCAACCCAGCACAAAAAGAAAAAAAAAAATCAGATTTGCTTTCTTTTTCCTTATCTTTTATTTTTCGTATTTTACTTTATCTTTGTCATTCTCTTATGTTCCTTTGCTTTTATTTCAACATTGAGGACAATGTTGTGTTTTAAGTGTGGGGGTATTGAGAGAATTTTGGTTTTCTTATTTTTAATTTTCTTTGTTGTTCTTAAAAAAAAAAAAAAAACACAAATTTTTGATCTTTTTAACTCCCATTGGTTTTGAGAATATGAGTATTATGTATGAGAATTAATTGAGATAGATGAAGATATAAATCAAATGAAGGAGTATGCATGCAAATTTTTAAGGTTTAATTGGTTTAGGATTGACTTTGAGAATATGCCATGTTGACTTTATAGTGTTATACAAATGCAAGCTTTTGAGCCTTCAAAATTATATTCTTTGAGTGTGCATTCTTTCAATGATAAGTATCTCTAGAACTTGCTTCATATCTTATTGAGAATTATATCCCATTACAAATATACATGAAGATGATAAAGGCATTAGGAATTTTAACCCCTCAAGCCAAAAAGCCAACCTAAAGCATATTATCCTTAGTGAACCCGTTTTGAGCTTGGTTATCTTTTTTTGCTTTATCCATGTATAAGCCTTAACTTTATATATGTTTTTCTTTTCCCCTGGCCAAGGATTAGTAGAGCATATACTTGTAATATTTCATGGAATTATGGTTGGAAATTATATGAAAAACAAAGAAGTGATGCTTGATGAAAAAAATGGGCAAAGTTGCCGAAGAAAAAAAAAAAGAAAAAGAAAAAAAGAAAAAAAAAGTATTCCTTTATGTTCTTAAGGTTTTATGTTGAAAGAGCTTAAAATCAAAAGGAGTTAAGCATTTGTGATTAAAGATGAAAAATTTATGTGCTTTGATGGAATATCTTGTTTGAAGTATTATTTTTCAAAATGCTCTACTTTCTTTTGGTTTGAACCTTTCCTTTTACTTTCTTTTACCTCACCTTAACCTCAGCCCCATTACAACCGGAAAATAAGACCTTTTGATTCATATAATACTTGTAATAAGTTGCTAATGGAGATGAGATTGAAAAGCAAGCTTATGGTAGAACATACTCTTTGATTGAATTTGAGAGATTTAAACACATAAACCCTAAACACATGAGTGTTGGAGTGTATATCAATGAGAGGACCTATCACTTTTGGCATGGCATAGATTTCATTTAAATCCAGACGATTGATTGAGTTTTGAAGTTTGCATGTAAATAAATTCATGAGAATTATATTATTTATCCTTCATGATTGTATTCTTGTTTATAATGCTTGTACTCTTAGACATTGATGGGAGATTAAGAAATTGATCATAGTTATTTTCAATTTAATTTTATTTATCCTTTCTCGAGGACGAGCAAGAGCTAAGTGTGGGGGTATTTGATGTAACCATATTATTCGATAGTTTCACCCGCATTTAACTAGTGTTTTGCATATGTTATTTATATAAAATGCCTTGATATTCTTTGTTTTATGTTTTGAAGGCATTTTTGGATGAAAGATGCAAAAAGGAGTAAATTGGAGGTAATTGGCAGATTTGACGTTCAGTCGGTATTTTGTGCAGAGCGTGAGTTCCAGAGATCGAAATGAAGTGATTCCAGTGGCATTAAAAAGTTAACATCCATAACTTTTTGGAAATGTAATGCAAGAAAAATAAAAAGAGAAAGATCATGGAAATCACATCCTTCAAAGTCAAATCTCGCAGTCTGCCAATGTTGACCTTTGCCCATTAAAAATTCAATATCTGGAGCTTCAGAAGTCCAATTGATGCAAACTCAATTTTGTTGGATTCCTTACTCAAAGATCTATAAACGCTCCAAATTTCAGCCAAAAACGATGTCATATGAGGGATATATGATTTTTCAAAGATGACAGCTGAATTCTGCCAGCAAGCAGGTTGCGTGAAGAAACGAATCCAAATTTCATCTAGAAGCATCCAAACCGACCAGCAATTTAGCTCCTCTAGTAAATATTCTAGAAGGTCAAGGAAGGCAGCCACCAACCTCAAGGCAGCCACCAACCTCATGGCAGCCACCAACCTCAACCCAGCAGCAGCAGCCAGCAGCCAGCAGCCTTCACACTACCACCATCTATTGATGTTCACACTTGAGCTTTGATATTTTCTTACTTACAATTTGTGTATAAATAGAGGGTGAGTAGAAGGAGGTAGCAAGAAGAAGAAAAAAAGAGAGAAGAAGAAGAAGGAGGAGAAACACAAACTCTCCTCTCTACAAATCAGAAATTATGTATTCTTTCATCTTTAGGAGTAGTTGTTCAATAGATATGCAAGGCTAAGCTCATTTTCTTGGTTGCAAGGACACAAACAAACCTTCGGATTTCAAGAACTGTGAGATTTATTCTTCCTTTTATTTTCAGTTTATGTTATGAATGAGTATGTTTGTTTTCCTATGCATATTTCCTATGATTGTTTATCTTAATTGCTAGAGCGGACTCTAAGTTATTATTGTGAACAATCTATTGCTAAGTTTGATATCAAAACCGGAGTTGTGGTATATAAACTTGTGAAGCAACTAAGCTTGATAATTGTAGCGGAACTACGTTATTAAACTTAGGGAGAACATTCGATCATAGCAACACAAATTGACAACTTGGTTGTTAAGATTAATGAATTTATCTGGATCTTAAGGCTGCCATTGGATTAAATCATTAGTGCGGACACTGTGATTGTTTGTTGGTTAGGGCTAGTTATACGGCGGATCCGTTAATTAACCAATATTAAGAAAAGATAAAATTCATAATATAAACTGGAGTTTCGTTTCAAGGATCGGTTCTAATTTCCGTTGGTGGATGTGTGCTTGCAACCAAGGTTTGTTTTCTTGATATATTTCAGTTTCAATTGATTTTGTTTGCTAGTTTAATTTCTGTCATAGTTTAAATCATTTCAAATCAATCCCCCCCAATTACATAACGTAAAACATAAAAATCTAACTTCAAACTTCCTCGTGGGATCGACCCCTTGCTTGCTCTATACTATCTTGTGTGTTTTAAGCTAGGGTAATTAATTTGTGCGACCGCGACATCAGGGATCCCGAAATTCAAAGGCAACTGAATTTTTATCGGAATGCGAAACTCACCGAGTCAAAGCGTTTCGCCGTTTGCGGAAGAAAGTATGATGTAGAACAAGTAGCAGAAGCATACATGCTCAAGAGGGATCACCCGAAATTCAAAGGCAACTGAATTTCGGCAACCGGGGCATCGAAGTCGGAATGCCTCGAAACTCACCGAGTCAAAGCGTTTCGCCGTTTGCGGAAGAAAGTATGATGTAGAACAAGTAGCAGAAGCATACATGCTCAAGAGGGATCATCCGAAATTCAAAGGCAACTGAATTTCGGCAACCGGGGCATCGAAGTCGGAATGCCTCGAAACTCACCGAGTCAAAGCGTTTCGCCGTTTGCGGAAGAAAGTATGATGTAGAACAAGTAGCAGAAGCATACATGCTCAAGAGGGATCACCCGAAATTCAAAGGCAACTGAATTTCGGCAACCGGGGCATCGAAGTCGGAATGCCTCGAAACTCACCGAGTCAAAGCGTTTCGCCGTTTGCGGAAGAAAGTATGATGTAGAACAAGTAGCAGAAGCATACATGCTCAAGAGGGATCATCCGAAATTCAAAGGCAACTGAATTTCGGCAACCGGGGCATCGAAGTCGGAATGCCTCGAAACTCACCGAGTCAAAGCGTTTCGCCGTTTGCGGAAGAAAGTATGATGTAGAACAAGTAGCAGAAGCATACATGCTCAAGAGGGATCACCCGAAATTCAAAGGCAACTGAATTTCGGCAACCGGGGCATCGAAGTCGGAATGCCTCGAAACTCACCGAGTCAAAGCGTTTCGCCGTTTGCGGAAGAAAGTATGATGTAGAACAAGTAGCAGAAGCATACATGCTCAAGAGGGATCACCCGAAATTCAAAGGCAACTGAATTTCGGCAACCGGGGCATCGAAGTCGGAATGCCTCGAAACTCACCGAGTCAAAGCGTTTCGCCGTTTGCGGAAGAAAGTATGATGTAGAACAAGTAGCAGAAGCATACATGCTCAAGAGGGATCACCCGAAATTCAAAGGCAACTGAATTTCGGCAACCGGGGCATCGAAGTCGGAATGCCGCGAAACTCACCGAGTCAAAGCGTTTCGCCGTTTGCGGAAGAAAGTATGATGTAGAACAAGTAGCAGAAGCATACATGCTCAAGAGGGATCACCCGAAATTCAAAGGCAACTGAATTTCGGCAACCGGGGCATCGAAGTCGGAATGCCTCGAAACTCACCGAGTCAAAGCGTTTCGCCGTTTGCGGAAGAAAGTATGATGTAGAACAAGTAGCAGAAGCATACATGCTCAAGAGGGATCATCCGAAATTCAAAAGGCAACTGAATTTCGGCAACCGGGGCATCGAAGTCGGAATGCCTCGAAACTCACCGAGTCAAAGCGTTTCGCCGTTTGCGGAAGAAAGTATGATGTAGAACAAGTAGCAGAAGCATACATGCTCAAGAGGGATCACCCGAAATTCAAAGGCAACTGAATTTCGGCAACCGGGGCATCGAAGTCGGAATGCCTCGAAACTCACCGAGTCAAAGCGTTTCGCCGTTTGCGGAAGAAAGTATGATGTAGAACAAGTAGCAGAAGCATACATGCTCAAGAGGGATCACCCGAAATTCAAAGGCAACTGAATTTCGGCAACCGGGGCATCGAAGTCGGAATGCCTCGAAACTCACCGAGTCAAAGCGTTTCGCCGTTTGCGGAAGAAAGTATGATGTAGAACAAGTAGCAGAAGCATACATGCTCAAGAGGGATCACCCGAAATTCAAAGGCAACTGAATTTCGGCAACCGGGGCATCGAAGTCGGAATGCCTCGAAACTCACCGAGTCAAAGCGTTTCGCCGTTTGCGGAAGAAAGTATGATGTAGAACAAGTAGCAGAAGCATACATGCTCAAGAGGGATCACCCGAAATTCAAAGGCAACTGAATTTCGGCAACCGGGGCATCGAAGTCGGAATGCCGCGAAACTCACCGAGTCAAAGCGTTTCGCCGTTTGCGGAAGAAAGTATGATGTAGAACAAGTAGCAGAAGCATACATGCTCAAGAGGGATCACCCGAAATTCAAAGGCAACTGAATTTCGGCAACCGGGGCATCGAAGTCGGAATGCCTCGAAACTCACCGAGTCAAAGCGTTTCGCCGTTTGCGGAAGAAAGTATGATGTAGAACAAGTAGCAGAAGCATACATGCTCAAGAGGGATCACCCGAAATTCAAAGGCAACTGAATTTCGGCAACCGGGGCATCGAAGTCGGAATGCCTCGAAACTCACCGAGTCAAAGCGTTTCGCCGTTTGCGGAAGAAAGTATGATGTAGAACAAGTAGCAGAAGCATACATGCTCAAGAGGGATCACCCGAAATTCAAAGGCAACTGAATTTCGGCAACCGGGGCATCGAAGTCGGAATGCCTCGAAACTCACCGAGTCAAAGCGTTTCGCCGTTTGCGGAAGAAAGTATGATGTAGAACAAGTAGCAGAAGCATACATGCTCAAGAGGGATCACCCGAAATTCAAAGGCAACTGAATTTCGGCAACCGGGGCATCGAAGTCGGAATGCCTCGAAACTCACCGAGTCAAAGCGTTTCGCCGTTTGCGGAAGAAAGTATGATGTAGAACAAGTAGCAGAAGCATACATGCTCAAGAGGGATCACCCGAAATTCAAAGGCAACTGAATTTCGGCAACCGGGGCATCGAAGTCGGAATGCCTCGAAACTCACCGAGTCAAAGCGTTTCGCCGTTTGCGGAAGAAAGTATGATGTAGAACAAGTAGCAGAAGCATACATGCTCAAGAGGGATCACCCGAAATTCAAAGGCAACTGAATTTCGGCAACCGGGGCATCGAAGTCGGAATGCCTCGAAACTCACCGAGTCAAAGCGTTTCGCCGTTTGCGGAAGAAAGTATGATGTAGAACAAGTAGCAGAAGCATACATGCTCAAGAGGGATCACCCGAAATTCAAAGGCAACTGAATTTCGGCAACCGGGGCATCGAAGTCGGAATGCCGCGAAACTCACCGAGTCAAAGCGTTTCGCCGTTTGCGGAAGAAAGTATGATGTAGAACAAGTAGCAGAAGCATACATGCTCAAGAGGGATCACCCGAAATTCAAAGGCAACTGAATTTCGGCAACCGGGGCATCGAAGTCGGAATGCCTCGAAACTCACCGAGTCAAAGCGTTTCGCCGTTTGCGGAAGAAAGTATGATGTAGAACAAGTAGCAGAAGCATACATGCTCAAGAGGGATCACCCGAAATTCAAAGGCAACTGAATTTCGGCAACCGGGGCATCGAAGTCGGAATGCCTCGAAACTCACCGAGTCAAAGCGTTTCGCCGTTTGCGGAAGAAAGTATGATGTAGAACAAGTAGCAGAAGCATACATGCTCAAGAGGGATCACCCGAAATTCAAAGGCAACTGAATTTCGGGGCATCGAAGTCGGAATGCCTCGAAACTCACCGAGTCAAAGCGTTTCGCCGTTTGCGGAAGAAAGTATGATGTAGAACAAGTAGCAGAAGCATACATGCTCAAGAGGGATCACCCGAAATTCAAAGGCAACTGAATTTCGGCAACCGGGGCATCGAAGTCGGAATGCCTCGAAACTCACCGAGTCAAAGCGTTTCGCCGTTTGCGGAAGAAAGTATGATGTAGAACAAGTAGCAGAAGCATACATGCTCAAGAGGGATCACCCGAAATTCAAAGGCAACTGAATTTCGGGGGCATCGAAGTCGGAATGCCTCGAAACTCACCGAGTCAAAGCGTTTCGCCGTTTGCGGAAGAAAGTATGATGTAGAACAAGTAGCAGAAGCATACATGCTCAAGAGGGATCACCCGAAATTCAAAGGCAACTGAATTTCGGCAACCGGGGCATCGAAGTCGGAATGCCTCGAAACTCACCGAGTCAAAGCGTTTCGCCGTTTGCGGAAGAAAGTATGATGTAGAACAAGTAGCAGAAGCATACATGCTCAAGAGGGATCACCCGAAATTCAAAGGCAACTGAATTTCGGCAACCGGGGCATCGAAGTCGGAATGCCTCGAAACTCACCGAGTCAAAGCGTTTCGCCGTTTGCGGAAGAAAGTATGATGTAGAACAAGTAGCAGAAGCATACATGCTCAAGAGGGATCACCCGAAATTCAAAGGCAACTGAATTTCGGCAACCGGGGCATCGAAGTCGGAATGCCTCGAAACTCACCGAGTCAAACCGAAAGCGTTTCGCCGTTTGCGGAAGAAAGTATGATGTAGAACAAGTAGCAGAAGCATACATGCTCAAGAGGGATCACCCGAAATTCAAAGGCAACTGAATTTCGGCAACCGGGGCATCGAAGTCGGAATGCCTCGAAACTCACCGAGTCAAAGCGTTTCGCCGTTTGCGGAAGAAAGTATGATGTAGAACAAGTAGCAGAAGCATACATGCTCAAGAGGGATCACCCGAAATTCAAAGGCAACTGAATTTCGGCAACCGGGGCATCGAAGTCGGAATGCCTCGAAACTCACCGAGTCAAAGCGTTTCGCCGTTTGCGGAAGAAAGTATGATGTAGAACAAGTAGCAGAAGCATACATGCTCAAGAGGGATCACCCGAAATTCAAAGGCAACTGAATTTCGGCAACCGGGGCATCGAAGTCGGAATGCCTCGAAACTCACCGAGTCAAAGCGTTTCGCCGTTTGCGGAAGAAAGTATGATGTAGAACAAGTAGCAGAAGCATACATGCTCAAGAGGGATCACCCGAAATTCAAAGGCAACTGAATTTCGGCAACCGGGGCATCGAAGTCGGAATGCCTCGAAACTCACCGAGTCAAAGCGTTTCGCCGTTTGCGGAAGAAAGTATGATGTAGAACAAGTAGCAGAAGCATACATGCTCAAGAGGGATCACCCGAAATTCAAAGGCAACTGAATTTCGGCAACCGGGGCATCGAAGTCGGAATGCCTCGAAACTCACCGAGTCAAAGCGTTTCGCCGTTTGCGGAAGAAAGTATGATGTAGAACAAGTAGCAGAAGCATACATGCTCAAGAGGGATCACCCGAAATTCAAAGGCAACTGAATTTCGGCAACCGGGGCATCGAAGTCGGAATGCCTCGAAACTCACCGAGTCAAAGCGTTTCGCCGTTTGCGGAAGAAAGTATGATGTAGAACAAGTAGCAGAAGCATACATGCTCAAGAGGGATCACCCGAAATTCAAAGGCAACTGAATTTCGGCAACCGGGGCATCGAAGTCGGAATGCCTCGAAACTCACCGAGTCAAAGCGTTTCGCCGTTTGCGGAAGAAAGTATGATGTAGAACAAGTAGCAGAAGCATACATGCTCAAGAGGGATCACCCGAAATTCAAAGGCAACTGAATTTCGGCAACCGGGGCATCGAAGTCGGAATGCCTCGAAACTCACCGAGTCAAAGCGTTTCGCCGTTTGCGGAAGAAAGTATGATGTAGAACAAGTAGCAGAAGCATACATGCTCAAGAGGGATCACCCGAAATTCAAAGGCAACTGAATTTCGGCAACCGGGGCATCGAAGTCGGAATGCCTCGAAACTCACCGAGTCAAAGCGTTTCGCCGTTTGCGGAAGAAAGTATGATGTAGAACAAGTAGCAGAAGCATACATGCTCAAGAGGGATCACCCGAAATTCAAAGGCAACTGAATTTCGGCAACCGGGGCATCGAAGTCGGAATGCCTCGAAACTCACCGAGTCAAAGCGTTTCGCCGTTTGCGGAAGAAAGTATGATGTAGAACAAGTAGCAGAAGCATACATGCTCAAGAGGGATCACCCGAAATTCAAAGGCAACTGAATTTCGGCAACCGGGGCATCGAAGTCGGAATGCCTCGAAACTCACCGAGTCAAAGCGTTTCGCCGTTTGCGGAAGAAAGTATGATGTAGAACAAGTAGCAGAAGCATACATGCTCAAGAGGGATCACCCGAAATTCAAAGGCAACTGAATTTCGGCAACCGGGGCATCGAAGTCGGAATGCCTCGAAACTCACCGAGTCAAAGCGTTTCGCCGTTTGCGGAAGAAAGTATGATGTAGAACAAGTAGCAGAAGCATACATGCTCAAGAGGGATCACCCGAAATTCAAAGGCAACTGAATTTCGGCAACCGGGGCATCGAAGTCGGAATGCCTCGAAACTCACCGAGTCAAAGCGTTTCGCCGTTTGCGGAAGAAAGTATGATGTAGAACAAGTAGCAGAAGCATACATGCTCAAGAGGGATCACCCGAAATTCAAAGGCAACTGAATTTCGGCAACCGGGGCATCGAAGTCGGAATGCCTCGAAACTCACCGAGTCAAAGCGTTTCGCCGTTTGCGGAAGAAAGTATGATGTAGAACAAGTAGCAGAAGCATACATGCTCAAGAGGGATCACCCGAAATTCAAAGGCAACTGAATTTCGGCAACCGGGGCATCGAAGTCGGAATGCCTCGAAACTCACCGAGTCAAAGCGTTTCGCCGTTTGCGGAAGAAAGTATGATGTAGAACAAGTAGCAGAAGCATACATGCTCAAGAGGGATCACCCGAAATTCAAAGGCAACTGAATTTCGGCAACCGGGGCATCGAAGTCGGAATGCCTCGAAACTCACCGAGTCAAAGCGTTTCGCCGTTTGCGGAAGAAAGTATGATGTAGAACAAGTAGCAGAAGCATACATGCTCAAGAGGGATCACCCGAAATTCAAAGGCAACTGAATTTCGGCAACCGGGGCATCGAAGTCGGAATGCCTCGAAACTCACCGAGTCAAAGCGTTTCGCCGTTTGCGGAAGAAAGTATGATGTAGAACAAGTAGCAGAAGCATACATGCTCAAGAGGGATCACCCGAAATTCAAAGGCAACTGAATTTCGGCAACCGGGGCATCGAAGTCGGAATGCCGCGAAACTCACCGAGTCAAAGCGTTTCGCCGTTTGCGGAAGAAAGTATGATGTAGAACAAGTAGCAGAAGCATACATGCTCAAGAGGGATCACCCGAAATTCAAAGGCAACTGAATTTCGGCAACCGGGGCATCGAAGTCGGAATGCCTCGAAACTCACCGAGTCAAAGCGTTTCGCCGTTTGCGGAAGAAAGTATGATGTAGAACAAGTAGCAGAAGCATACATGCTCAAGAGGGATCACCCGAAATTCAAAGGCAACTGAATTTCGGCAACCGGGGCATCGAAGTCGGAATGCCTCGAAACTCACCGAGTCAAAGCGTTTCGCCGTTTGCGGAAGAAAGTATGATGTAGAACAAGTAGCAGAAGCATACATGCTCAAGAGGGATCACCCGAAATTCAAAGGCAACTGAATTTCGGCAACCGGGGCATCGAAGTCGGAATGCCTCGAAACTCACCGAGTCAAAGCGTTTCGCCGTTTGCGGAAGAAAGTATGATGTAGAACAAGTAGCAGAAGCATACATGCTCAAGAGGGATCACCCGAAATTCAAAGGCAACTGAATTTCGGCAACCGGGGCATCGAAGTCGGAATGCCTCGAAACTCACCGAGTCAAAGCGTTTCGCCGTTTGCGGAAGAAAGTATGATGTAGAACAAGTAGCAGAAGCATACATGCTCAAGAGGGATCACCCGAAATTCAAAGGCAACTGAATTTCGGCAACCGGGGCATCGAAGTCGGAATGCCTCGAAACTCACCGAGTCAAAGCGTTTCGCCGTTTGCGGAAGAAAGTATGATGTAGAACAAGTAGCAGAAGCATACATGCTCAAGAGGGATCACCCGAAATTCAAAGGCAACTGAATTTCGGCAACCGGGGCATCGAAGTCGGAATGCCTCGAAACTCACCGAGTCAAAGCGTTTCGCCGTTTGCGGAAGAAAGTATGATGTAGAACAAGTAGCAGAAGCATACATGCTCAAGAGGGATCACCCGAAATTCAAAGGCAACTGAATTTCGGCAACCGGGGCATCGAAGTCGGAATGCCTCGAAACTCACCGAGTCAAAGCGTTTCGCCGTTTGCGGAAGAAAGTATGATGTAGAACAAGTAGCAGAAGCATACATGCTCAAGAGGGATCACCCGAAATTCAAAGGCAACTGAATTTCGGCAACCGGGGCATCGAAGTCGGAATGCCTCGAAACTCACCGAGTCAAAGCGTTTCGCCGTTTGCGGAAGAAAGTATGATGTAGAACAAGTAGCAGAAGCATACATGCTCAAGAGGGATCACCCGAAATTCAAAGGCAACTGAATTTCGGCAACCGGGGCATCGAAGTCGGAATGCCTCGAAACTCACCGAGTCAAAGCGTTTCGCCGTTTGCGGAAGAAAGTATGATGTAGAACAAGTAGCAGAAGCATACATGCTCAAGAGGGATCACCCGAAATTCAAAGGCAACTGAATTTCGGCAACCGGGGCATCGAAGTCGGAATGCCTCGAAACTCACCGAGTCAAAGCGTTTCGCCGTTTGCGGAAGAAAGTATGATGTAGAACAAGTAGCAGAAGCATACATGCTCAAGAGGGATCACCCGAAATTCAAAGGCAACTGAATTTCGGCAACCGGGGCATCGAAGTCGGAATGCCTCGAAACTCACCGAGTCAAAGCGTTTCGCCGTTTGCGGAAGAAAGTATGATGTAGAACAAGTAGCAGAAGCATACATGCTCAAGAGGGATCACCCGAAATTCAAAGGCAACTGAATTTCGGCAACCGGGGCATCGAAGTCGGAATGCCTCGAAACTCACCGAGTCAAAGCGTTTCGCCGTTTGCGGAAGAAAGTATGATGTAGAACAAGTAGCAGAAGCATACATGCTCAAGAGGGATCACCCGAAATTCAAAGGCAACTGAATTTCGGCAACCGGGGCATCGAAGTCGGAATGCCTCGAAACTCACCGAGTCAAAGCGTTTCGCCGTTTGCGGAAGAAAGTATGATGTAGAACAAGTAGCAGAAGCATACATGCTCAAGAGGGATCACCCGAAATTCAAAGGCAACTGAATTTCGGCAACCGGGGCATCGAAGTCGGAATGCCTCGAAACTCACCGAGTCAAAGCGTTTCGCCGTTTGCGGAAGAAAGTATGATGTAGAACAAGTAGCAGAAGCATACATGCTCAAGAGGGATCACCCGAAATTCAAAGGCAACTGAATTTCGGCAACCGGGGCATCGAAGTCGGAATGCCTCGAAACTCACCGAGTCAAAGCGTTTCGCCGTTTGCGGAAGAAAGTATGATGTAGAACAAGTAGCAGAAGCATACATGCTCAAGAGGGATCACCCGAAATTCAAAGGCAACTGAATTTCGGCAACCGGGGCATCGAAGTCGGAATGCCTCGAAACTCACCGAGTCAAAGCGTTTCGCCGTTTGCGGAAGAAAGTATGATGTAGAACAAGTAGCAGAAGCATACATGCTCAAGAGGGATCACCCGAAATTCAAAGGCAACTGAATTTCGGCAACCGGGGCATCGAAGTCGGAATGCCTCGAAACTCACCGAGTCAAAGCGTTTCGCCGTTTGCGGAAGAAAGTATGATGTAGAACAAGTAGCAGAAGCATACATGCTCAAGAGGGATCACCCGAAATTCAAAGGCAACTGAATTTCGGCAACCGGGGCATCGAAGTCGGAATGCCTCGAAACTCACCGAGTCAAAGCGTTTCGCCGTTTGCGGAAGAAAGTATGATGTAGAACAAGTAGCAGAAGCATACATGCTCAAGAGGGATCACCCGAAATTCAAAGGCAACTGAATTTCGGCAACCGGGGCATCGAAGTCGGAATGCCGCGAAACTCACCGAGTCAAAGCGTTTCGCCGTTTGCGGAAGAAAGTATGATGTAGAACAAGTAGCAGAAGCATACATGCTCAAGAGGGATCACCCGAAATTCAAAGGCAACTGAATTTCGGCAACCGGGGCATCGAAGTCGGAATGCCTCGAAACTCACCGAGTCAAAGCGTTTCGCCGTTTGCGGAAGAAAGTATGATGTAGAACAAGTAGCAGAAGCATACATGCTCAAGAGGGATCACCCGAAATTCAAAGGCAACTGAATTTCGGCAACCGGGGCATCGAAGTCGGAATGCCTCGAAACTCACCGAGTCAAAGCGTTTCGCCGTTTGCGGAAGAAAGTATGATGTAGAACAAGTAGCAGAAGCATACATGCTCAAGAGGGATCACCCGAAATTCAAAGGCAACTGAATTTCGGCAACCGGGGCATCGAAGTCGGAATGCCTCGAAACTCACCGAGTCAAAGCGTTTCGCCGTTTGCGGAAGAAAGTATGATGTAGAACAAGTAGCAGAAGCATACATGCTCAAGAGGGATCACCCGAAATTCAAAGGCAACTGAATTTCGGCAACCGGGGCATCGAAGTCGGAATGCCTCGAAACTCACCGAGTCAAAGCGTTTCGCCGTTTGCGGAAGAAAGTATGATGTAGAACAAGTAGCAGAAGCATACATGCTCAAGAGGGATCACCCGAAATTCAAAGGCAACTGAATTTCGGCAACCGGGGCATCGAAGTCGGAATGCCTCGAAACTCACCGAGTCAAAGCGTTTCGCCGTTTGCGGAAGAAAGTATGATGTAGAACAAGTAGCAGAAGCATACATGCTCAAGAGGGATCACCCGAAATTCAAAGGCAACTGAATTTCGGCAACCGGGGCATCGAAGTCGGAATGCCGCGAAACTCACCGAGTCAAAGCGTTTCGCCGTTTGCGGAAGAAAGTATGATGTAGAACAAGTAGCAGAAGCATACATGCTCAAGAGGGATCACCCGAAATTCAAAGGCAACTGAATTTCGGCAACCGGGGCATCGAAGTCGGAATGCCTCGAAACTCACCGAGTCAAAGCGTTTCGCCGTTTGCGGAAGAAAGTATGATGTAGAACAAGTAGCAGAAGCATACATGCTCAAGAGGGATCACCCGAAATTCAAAGGCAACTGAATTTCGGCAACCGGGGCATCGAAGTCGGAATGCCTCGAAACTCACCGAGTCAAAGCGTTTCGCCGTTTGCGGAAGAAAGTATGATGTAGAACAAGTAGCAGAAGCATACATGCTCAAGAGGGATCACCCGAAATTCAAAGGCAACTGAATTTCGGCAACCGGGGCATCGAAGTCGGAATGCCTCGAAACTCACCGAGTCAAAGCGTTTCGCCGTTTGCGGAAGAAAGTATGATGTAGAACAAGTAGCAGAAGCATACATGCTCAAGAGGGATCACCCGAAATTCAAAGGCAACTGAATTTCGGCAACCGGGGCATCGAAGTCGGAATGCCTCGAAACTCACCGAGTCAAAGCGTTTCGCCGTTTGCGGAAGAAAGTATGATGTAGAACAAGTAGCAGAAGCATACATGCTCAAGAGGGATCACCCGAAATTCAAAGGCAACTGAATTTCGGCAACCGGGGCATCGAAGTCGGAATGCCTCGAAACTCACCGAGTCAAAGCGTTTCGCCGTTTGCGGAAGAAAGTATGATGTAGAACAAGTAGCAGAAGCATACATGCTCAAGAGGGATCACCCGAAATTCAAAGGCAACTGAATTTCGGCAACCGGGGCATCGAAGTCGGAATGCCTCGAAACTCACCGAGTCAAAGCGTTTCGCCGTTTGCGGAAGAAAGTATGATGTAGAACAAGTAGCAGAAGCATACATGCTCAAGAGGGATCACCCGAAATTCAAAGGCAACTGAATTTCGGCAACCGGGGCATCGAAGTCGGAATGCCTCGAAACTCACCGAGTCAAAGCGTTTCGCCGTTTGCGGAAGAAAGTATGATGTAGAACAAGTAGCAGAAGCATACATGCTCAAGAGGGATCACCCGAAATTCAAAGGCAACTGAATTTCGGCAACCGGGGCATCGAAGTCGGAATGCCGCGAAACTCACCGAGTCAAAGCGTTTCGCCGTTTGCGGAAGAAAGTATGATGTAGAACAAGTAGCAGAAGCATACATGCTCAAGAGGGATCACCCGAAATTCAAAGGCAACTGAATTTCGGCAACCGGGGCATCGAAGTCGGAATGCCTCGAAACTCACCGAGTCAAAGCGTTTCGCCGTTTGCGGAAGAAAGTATGATGTAGAACAAGTAGCAGAAGCATACATGCTCAAGAGGGATCACCCGAAATTCAAAGGCAACTGAATTTCGGCAACCGGGGCATCGAAGTCGGAATGCCTCGAAACTCACCGAGTCAAAGCGTTTCGCCGTTTGCGGAAGAAAGTATGATGTAGAACAAGTAGCAGAAGCATACATGCTCAAGAGGGATCACCCGAAATTCAAAGGCAACTGAATTTCGGCAACCGGGGCATCGAAGTCGGAATGCCTCGAAACTCACCGAGTCAAAGCGTTTCGCCGTTTGCGGAAGAAAGTATGATGTAGAACAAGTAGCAGAAGCATACATGCTCAAGAGGGATCACCCGAAATTCAAAGGCAACTGAATTTCGGCAACCGGGGCATCGAAGTCGGAATGCCTCGAAACTCACCGAGTCAAAGCGTTTCGCCGTTTGCGGAAGAAAGTATGATGTAGAACAAGTAGCAGAAGCATACATGCTCAAGAGGGATCACCCGAAATTCAAAGGCAACTGAATTTCGGCAACCGGGGCATCGAAGTCGGAATGCCTCGAAACTCACCGAGTCAAAGCGTTTCGCCGTTTGCGGAAGAAAGTATGATGTAGAACAAGTAGCAGAAGCATACATGCTCAAGAGGGATCACCCGAAATTCAAAGGCAACTGAATTTCGGCAACCGGGGCATCGAAGTCGGAATGCCTCGAAACTCACCGAGTCAAAGCGTTTCGCCGTTTGCGGAAGAAAGTATGATGTAGAACAAGTAGCAGAAGCATACATGCTCAAGAGGGATCACCCGAAATTCAAAGGCAACTGAATTTCGGCAACCGGGGCATCGAAGTCGGAATGCCTCGAAACTCACCGAGTCAAAGCGTTTCGCCGTTTGCGGAAGAAAGTATGATGTAGAACAAGTAGCAGAAGCATACATGCTCAAGAGGGATCACCCGAAATTCAAAGGCAACTGAATTTCGGCAACCGGGGCATCGAAGTCGGAATGCCTCGAAACTCACCGAGTCAAAGCGTTTCGCCGTTTGCGGAAGAAAGTATGATGTAGAACAAGTAGCAGAAGCATACATGCTCAAGAGGGATCACCCGAAATTCAAAGGCAACTGAATTTCGGCAACCGGGGCATCGAAGTCGGAATGCCTCGAAACTCACCGAGTCAAAGCGTTTCGCCGTTTGCGGAAGAAAGTATGATGTAGAACAAGTAGCAGAAGCATACATGCTCAAGAGGGATCACCCGAAATTCAAAGGCAACTGAATTTCGGCAACCGGGGCATCGAAGTCGGAATGCCTCGAAACTCACCGAGTCAAAGCGTTTCGCCGTTTGCGGAAGAAAGTATGATGTAGAACAAGTAGCAGAAGCATACATGCTCAAGAGGGATCACCCGAAATTCAAAGGCAACTGAATTTCGGCAACCGGGGCATCGAAGTCGGAATGCCTCGAAACTCACCGAGTCAAAGCGTTTCGCCGTTTGCGGAAGAAAGTATGATGTAGAACAAGTAGCAGAAGCATACATGCTCAAGAGGGATCACCCGAAATTCAAAGGCAACTGAATTTCGGCAACCGGGGCATCGAAGTCGGAATGCCTCGAAACTCACCGAGTCAAAGCGTTTCGCCGTTTGCGGAAGAAAGTATGATGTAGAACAAGTAGCAGAAGCATACATGCTCAAGAGGGATCACCCGAAATTCAAAGGCAACTGAATTTCGGCAACCGGGGCATCGAAGTCGGAATGCCTCGAAACTCACCGAGTCAAAGCGTTTCGCCGTTTGCGGAAGAAAGTATGATGTAGAACAAGTAGCAGAAGCATACATGCTCAAGAGGGATCACCCGAAATTCAAAGGCAACTGAATTTCGGCAACCGGGGCATCGAAGTCGGAATGCCTCGAAACTCACCGAGTCAAAGCGTTTCGCCGTTTGCGGAAGAAAGTATGATGTAGAACAAGTAGCAGAAGCATACATGCTCAAGAGGGATCACCCGAAATTCAAAGGCAACTGAATTTCGGCAACCGGGGCATCGAAGTCGGAATGCCTCGAAACTCACCGAGTCAAAGCGTTTCGCCGTTTGCGGAAGAAAGTATGATGTAGAACAAGTAGCAGAAGCATACATGCTCAAGAGGGATCACCCGAAATTCAAAGGCAACTGAATTTCGGCAACCGGGGCATCGAAGTCGGAATGCCTCGAAACTCACCGAGTCAAAGCGTTTCGCCGTTTGCGGAAGAAAGTATGATGTAGAACAAGTAGCAGAAGCATACATGCTCAAGAGGGATCACCCGAAATTCAAAGGCAACTGAATTTCGGCAACCGGGGCATCGAAGTCGGAATGCCTCGAAACTCACCGAGTCAAAGCGTTTCGCCGTTTGCGGAAGAAAGTATGATGTAGAACAAGTAGCAGAAGCATACATGCTCAAGAGGGATCACCCGAAATTCAAAGGCAACTGAATTTCGGGGCATCGAAGTCGGAATGCCTCGAAACTCACCGAGTCAAAGCGTTTCGCCGTTTGCGGAAGAAAGTATGATGTAGAACAAGTAGCAGAAGCATACATGCTCAAGAGGGATCACCCGAAATTCAAAGGCAACTGAATTTCGGCAACCGGGGCATCGAAGTCGGAATGCCGCGAAACTCACCGAGTCAAAGCGTTTCGCCGTTTGCGGAAGAAAGTATGATGTAGAACAAGTAGCAGAAGCATACATGCTCAAGAGGGATCACCCGAAATTCAAAGGCAACTGAATTTCGGCAACCGGGGCATCGAAGTCGGAATGCCTCGAAACTCACCGAGTCAAAGCGTTTCGCCGTTTGCGGAAGAAAGTATGATGTAGAACAAGTAGCAGAAGCATACATGCTCAAGAGGGATCACCCGAAATTCAAAGGCAACTGAATTTCGGCAACCGGGGCATCGAAGTCGGAATGCCTCGAAACTCACCGAGTCAAAGCGTTTCGCCGTTTGCGGAAGAAAGTATGATGTAGAACAAGTAGCAGAAGCATACATGCTCAAGAGGGATCACCCGAAATTCAAAGGCAACTGAATTTCGGCAACCGGGGCATCGAAGTCGGAATGCCTCGAAACTCACCGAGTCAAAGCGTTTCGCCGTTTGCGGAAGAAAGTATGATGTAGAACAAGTAGCAGAAGCATACATGCTCAAGAGGGATCACCCGAAATTCAAAGGCAACTGAATTTCGGCAACCGGGGCATCGAAGTCGGAATGCCTCGAAACTCACCGAGTCAAAGCGTTTCGCCGTTTGCGGAAGAAAGTATGATGTAGAACAAGTAGCAGAAGCATACATGCTCAAGAGGGATCACCCGAAATTCAAAGGCAACTGAATTTCGGCAACCGGGGCATCGAAGTCGGAATGCCTCGAAACTCACCGAGTCAAAGCGTTTCGCCGTTTGCGGAAGAAAGTATGATGTAGAACAAGTAGCAGAAGCATACATGCTCAAGAGGGATCACCCGAAATTCAAAGGCAACTGAATTTCGGCAACCGGGGCATCGAAGTCGGAATGCCTCGAAACTCACCGAGTCAAAGCGTTTCGCCGTTTGCGGAAGAAAGTATGATGTAGAACAAGTAGCAGAAGCATACATGCTCAAGAGGGATCACCCGAAATTCAAAGGCAACTGAATTTCGGCAACCGGGGCATCGAAGTCGGAATGCCTCGAAACTCACCGAGTCAAAGCGTTTCGCCGTTTGCGGAAGAAAGTATGATGTTTAAAACTCACCGAGTCAAAGCGTTTCGCCGTTTGCGGAAGAAAGTATGATGTAGAACAAGTAGCAGAAGCATACATGCTCAAGAGGGATCACCCGAAATTCAAAGGCAACTGAATTTCGGCAACCGGGGCATCGAAGTCGGAATGCCTCGAAACTCACCGAGTCAAAGCGTTTCGCCGTTTGCGGAAGAAAGTATGATGTAGAACAAGTAGCAGAAGCATACATGCTCAAGAGGGATCACCCGAAATTCAAAGGCAACTGAATTTCGGCAACCGGGGCATCGAAGTCGGAATGCCTCGAAACTCACCGAGTCAAAGCGTTTCGCCGTTTGCGGAAGAAAGTATGATGTAGAACAAGTAGCAGAAGCATACATGCTCAAGAGGGATCACCCGAAATTCAAAGGCAACTGAATTTCGGCAACCGGGGCATCGAAGTCGGAATGCCGCGAAACTCACCGAGTCAAAGCGTTTCGCCGTTTGCGGAAGAAAGTATGATGTAGAACAAGTAGCAGAAGCATACATGCTCAAGAGGGATCACCCGAAATTCAAAGGCAACTGAATTTCGGCAACCGGGGCATCGAAGTCGGAATGCCTCGAAACTCACCGAGTCAAAGCGTTTCGCCGTTTGCGGAAGAAAGTATGATGTAGAACAAGTAGCAGAAGCATACATGCTCAAGAGGGATCACCCGAAATTCAAAGGCAACTGAATTTCGGCAACCGGGGCATCGAAGTCGGAATGCCTCGAAACTCACCGAGTCAAAGCGTTTCGCCGTTTGCGGAAGAAAGTATGATGTAGAACAAGTAGCAGAAGCATACATGCTCAAGAGGGATCACCCGAAATTCAAAGGCAACTGAATTTCGGCAACCGGGGCATCGAAGTCGGAATGCCTCGAAACTCACCGAGTCAAAGCGTTTCGCCGTTTGCGGAAGAAAGTATGATGTAGAACAAGTAGCAGAAGCATACATGCTCAAGAGGGATCACCCGAAATTCAAAGGCAACTGAATTTCGGCAACCGGGGCATCGAAGTCGGAATGCCTCGAAACTCACCGAGTCAAAGCGTTTCGCCGTTTGCGGAAGAAAGTATGATGTAGAACAAGTAGCAGAAGCATACATGCTCAAGAGGGATCACCCGAAATTCAAAGGCAACTGAATTTCGGCAACCGGGGCATCGAAGTCGGAATGCCTCGAAACTCACCGAGTCAAAGCGTTTCGCCGTTTGCGGAAGAAAGTATGATGTAGAACAAGTAGCAGAAGCATACATGCTCAAGAGGGATCACCCGAAATTCAAAGGCAACTGAATTTCGGCAACCGGGGCATCGAAGTCGGAATGCCTCGAAACTCACCGAGTCAAAGCGTTTCGCCGTTTGCGGAAGAAAGTATGATGTAGAACAAGTAGCAGAAGCATACATGCTCAAGAGGGATCACCCGAAATTCAAAGGCAACTGAATTTCGGCAACCGGGGCATCGAAGTCGGAATGCCTCGAAACTCACCGAGTCAAAGCGTTTCGCCGTTTGCGGAAGAAAGTATGATGTAGAACAAGTAGCAGAAGCATACATGCTCAAGAGGGATCACCCGAAATTCAAAGGCAACTGAATTTCGGCAACCGGGGCATCGAAGTCGGAATGCCTCGAAACTCACCGAGTCAAAGCGTTTCGCCGTTTGCGGAAGAAAGTATGATGTAGAACAAGTAGCAGAAGCATACATGCTCAAGAGGGATCACCCGAAATTCAAAGGCAACTGAATTTCGGCAACCGGGGCATCGAAGTCGGAATGCCTCGAAACTCACCGAGTCAAAGCGTTTCGCCGTTTGCGGAAGAAAGTATGATGTAGAACAAGTAGCAGAAGCATACATGCTCAAGAGGGATCACCCGAAATTCAAAGGCAACTGAATTTCGGCAACCGGGGCATCGAAGTCGGAATGCCTCGAAACTCACCGAGTCAAAGCGTTTCGCCGTTTGCGGAAGAAAGTATGATGTAGAACAAGTAGCAGAAGCATACATGCTCAAGAGGGATCACCCGAAATTCAAAGGCAACTGAATTTCGGCAACCGGGGCATCGAAGTCGGAATGCCTCGAAACTCACCGAGTCAAAGCGTTTCGCCGTTTGCGGAAGAAAGTATGATGTAGAACAAGTAGCAGAAGCATACATGCTCAAGAGGGATCACCCGAAATTCAAAGGCAACTGAATTTCGGCAACCGGGGCATCGAAGTCGGAATGCCTCGAAACTCACCGAGTCAAAGCGTTTCGCCGTTTGCGGAAGAAAGTATGATGTAGAACAAGTAGCAGAAGCATACATGCTCAAGAGGGATCACCCGAAATTCAAAGGCAACTGAATTTCGGCAACCGGGGCATCGAAGTCGGAATGCCGCGAAACTCACCGAGTCAAAGCGTTTCGCCGTTTGCGGAAGAAAGTATGATGTAGAACAAGTAGCAGAAGCATACATGCTCAAGAGGGATCACCCGAAATTCAAAGGCAACTGAATTTCGGCAACCGGGGCATCGAAGTCGGAATGCCTCGAAACTCACCGAGTCAAAGCGTTTCGCCGTTTGCGGAAGAAAGTATGATGTAGAACAAGTAGCAGAAGCATACATGCTCAAGAGGGATCACCCGAAATTCAAAGGCAACTGAATTTCGGCAACCGGGGCATCGAAGTCGGAATGCCGCGAAACTCACCGAGTCAAAGCGTTTCGCCGTTTGCGGAAGAAAGTATGATGTAGAACAAGTAGCAGAAGCATACATGCTCAAGAGGGATCACCCGAAATTCAAAGGCAACTGAATTTCGGCAACCGGGGCATCGAAGTCGGAATGCCGCGAAACTCACCGAGTCAAAGCGTTTCGCCGTTTGCGGAAGAAAGTATGATGTAGAACAAGTAGCAGAAGCATACATGCTCAAGAGGGATCACCCGAAATTCAAAGGCAACTGAATTTCGGCAACCGGGGCATCGAAGTCGGAATGCCGCGAAACTCACCGAGTCAAAGCGTTTCGCCGTTTGCGGAAGAAAGTATGATGTAGAACAAGTAGCAGAAGCATACATGCTCAAGAGGGATCACCCGAAATTCAAAGGCAACTGAATTTCGGCAACCGGGGCATCGAAGTCGGAATGCCGCGAAACTCACCGAGTCAAAGCGTTTCGCCGTTTGCGGAAGAAAGTATGATGTAGAACAAGTAGCAGAAGCATACATGCTCAAGAGGGATCACCCGAAATTCAAAGGCAACTGAATTTCGGCAACCGGGGCATCGAAGTCGGAATGCCTCGAAACTCACCGAGTCAAAGCGTTTCGCCGTTTGCGGAAGAAAGTATGATGTAGAACAAGTAGCAGAAGCATACATGCTCAAGAGGGATCACCCGAAATTCAAAGGCAACTGAATTTCGGCAACCGGGGCATCGAAGTCGGAATGCCTCGAAACTCACCGAGTCAAAGCGTTTCGCCGTTTGCGGAAGAAAGTCTGATGTAGAACAAGTAGCAGAAGCATACATGCTCAAGAGGGATCACCCGAAATTCAAAGGCAACTGAATTTCGGCAACCGGGGCATCGAAGTCGGAATGCCGCGAAACTCACCGAGTCAAAGCGTTTCGCCGTTTGCGGAAGAAAGTATGATGTAGAACAAGTAGCAGAAGCATACATGCTCAAGAGGGATCACCCGAAATTCAAAGGCAACTGAATTTCGGCAACCGGGGCATCGAAGTCGGAATGCCGCGAAACTCACCGAGTCAAAGCGTTTCGCCGTTTGCGGAAGAAAGTATGATGTAGAACAAGTAGCAGAAGCATACATGCTCAAGAGGGATCACCCGAAATTCAAAGGCAACTGAATTTCGGCAACCGGGGCATCGAAGTCGGAATGCCGCGAAACTCACCGAGTCAAAGCGTTTCGCCGTTTGCGGAAGAAAGTATGATGTAGAACAAGTAGCAGAAGCATACATGCTCAAGAGGGATCACCCGAAATTCAAAGGCAACTGAATTTCGGCAACCGGGGCATCGAAGTCGGAATGCCGCGAAACTCACCGAGTCAAAGCGTTTCGCCGTTTGCGGAAGAAAGTATGATGTAGAACAAGTAGCAGAAGCATACATGCTCAAGAGGGATCACCCGAAATTCAAAGGCAACTGAATTTCGGCAACCGGGGCATCGAAGTCGGAATGCCGCGAAACTCACCGAGTCAAAGCGTTTCGCCGTTTGCGGAAGAAAGTATGATGTAGAACAAGTAGCAGAAGCATACATGCTCAAGAGGGATCACCCGAAATTCAAAGGCAACTGAATTTCGGCAACCGGGGCATCGAAGTCGGAATGCCGCGAAACTCACCGAGTCAAAGCGTTTCGCCGTTTGCGGAAGAAAGTATGATGTAGAACAAGTAGCAGAAGCATACATGCTCAAGAGGGATCACCCGAAATTCAAAGGCAACTGAATTTCGGCAACCGGGGCATCGAAGTCGGAATGCCTCGAAACTCACCGAGTCAAAGCGTTTCGCCGTTTGCGGAAGAAAGTATGATGTAGAACAAGTAGCAGAAGCATACATGCTCAAGAGGGATCACCCGAAATTCAAAGGCAACTGAATTTCGGCAACCGGGGCATCGAAGTCGGAATGCCGCGAAACTCACCGAGTCAAAGCGTTTCGCCGTTTGCGGAAGAAAGTATGATGTAGAACAAGTAGCAGAAGCATACATGCTCAAGAGGGATCACCCGAAATTCAAAGGCAACTGAATTTCGGCAACCGGGGCATCGAAGTCGGAATGCCTCGAAACTCACCGAGTCAAAGCGTTTCGCCGTTTGCGGAAGAAAGTATGATGTAGAACAAGTAGCAGAAGCATACATGCTCAAGAGGGATCACCCGAAATTCAAAGGCAACTGAATTTCGGCAACCGGGGCATCGAAGTCGGAATGCCTCGAAACTCACCGAGTCAAAGCGTTTCGCCGTTTGCGGAAGAAAGTATGATGTAGAACAAGTAGCAGAAGCATACATGCTCAAGAGGGATCACCCGAAATTCAAAGGCAACTGAATTTCGGCAACCGGGGCATCGAAGTCGGAATGCCGCGAAACTCACCGAGTCAAAGCGTTTCGCCGTTTGCGGAAGAAAGTATGATGTAGAACAAGTAGCAGAAGCATACATGCTCAAGAGGGATCACCCGAAATTCAAAGGCAACTGAATTTCGGCAACCGGGGCATCGAAGTCGGAATGCCGCGAAACTCACCGAGTCAAAGCGTTTCGCCGTTTGCGGAAGAAAGTATGATGTAGAACAAGTAGCAGAAGCATACATGCTCAAGAGGGATCACCCGAAATTCAAAGGCAACTGAATTTCGGCAACCGGGGCATCGAAGTCGGAATGCCGCGAAACTCACCGAGTCAAAGCGTTTCGCCGTTTGCGGAAGAAAGTATGATGTAGAACAAGTAGCAGAAGCATACATGCTCAAGAGGGATCACCCGAAATTCAAAGGCAACTGAATTTCGGCAACCGGGGCATCGAAGTCGGAATGCCTCGAAACTCACCGAGTCAAAGCGTTTCGCCGTTTGCGGAAGAAAGTATGATGTAGAACAAGTAGCAGAAGCATACATGCTCAAGAGGGATCACCCGAAATTCAAAGGCAACTGAATTTCGGCAACCGGGGCATCGAAGTCGGAATGCCGCGAAACTCACCGAGTCAAAGCGTTTCGCCGTTTGCGGAAGAAAGTATGATGTAGAACAAGTAGCAGAAGCATACATGCTCAAGAGGGATCACCCGAAATTCAAAGGCAACTGAATTTCGGCAACCGGGGCATCGAAGTCGGAATGCCGCGAAACTCACCGAGTCAAAGCGTTTCGCCGTTTGCGGAAGAAAGTCTGATGTAGAACAAGTAGCAGAAGCATACATGCTCAAGAGGGATCACCCGAAATTCAAAGGCAACTGAATTTCGGCAACCGGGGCATCGAAGTCGGAATGCCGCGAAACTCACCGAGTCAAAGCGTTTCGCCGTTTGCGGAAGAAAGTCTGATGTAGAACAAGTAGCAGAAGCATACATGCTCAAGAGGGATCACCCGAAATTCAAAGGCAACTGAATTTCGGCAACCGGGGCATCGAAGTCGGAATGCCGCGAAACTCACCGAGTCAAAGCGTTTCGCCGTTTGCGGAAGAAAGTCTGATGTAGAACAAGTAGCAGAAGCATACATGCTCAAGAGGGATCACCCGAAATTCAAAGGCAACTGAATTTCGGCAACCGGGGCATCGAAGTCGGAATGCCGCGAAACTCACCGAGTCAAAGCGTTTCGCCGTTTGCGGAAGAAAGTCTGATGTAGAACAAGTAGCAGAAGCATACATGCTCAAGAGGGATCACCCGAAATTCAAAGGCAACTGAATTTCGGCAACCGGGGCATCGAAGTCGGAATGCCGCGAAACTCACGAGTCAAAGCGTTTCGCCGTTTGCGGAAGAAAGTCTGATGTAGAACAAGTAGCAGAAGCATACATGCTCAAGAGGGATCACCCGAAATTCAAAGGCAACTGAATTTCGGCAACCGGGGCATCGAAGTCGGAATGCCGCGAAACTCACCGAGTCAAAGCGTTTCGCCGTTTGCGGAAGAAAGTCTGATGTAGAACAAGTAGCAGAAGCATACATGCTCAAGAGGGATCACCCGAAATTCAAAGGCAACTGAATTTCGGCAACCGGGGCATCGAAGTCGGAATGCCGCGAAACTCACCGAGTCAAAGCGTTTCGCCGTTTGCGGAAGAAAGTCTGATGTAGAACAAGTAGCAGAAGCATACATGCTCAAGAGGGATCACCCGAAATTCAAAGGCAACTGAATTTCGGCAACCGGGGCATCGAAGTCGGAATGCCGCGAAACTCACCGAGTCAAAGCGTTTCGCCGTTTGCGGAAGAAAGTCTGATGTAGAACAAGTAGCAGAAGCATACATGCTCAAGAGGGATCACCCGAAATTCAAAGGCAACTGAATTTCGGCAACCGGGGCATCGAAGTCGGAATGCCGCGAAACTCACCGAGTCAAAGCGTTTCGCCGTTTGCGGAAGAAAGTGATGTAGAACAAGTAGCAGAAGCATACATGCTCAAGAGGGATCACCCGAAATTCAAAGGCAACTGAATTTCGGCAACCGGGGCATCGAAGTCGGAATGCCGCGAAACTCACCGAGTCAAAGCGTTTCGCCGTTTGCGGAAGAAAGTCTGATGTAGAACAAGTAGCAGAAGCATACATGCTCAAGAGGGATCACCCGAAATTCAAAGGCAACTGAATTTCGGCAACCGGGGCATCGAAGTCGGAATGCCGCGAAACTCACGAGTCAAAGCGTTTCGCCGTTTGCGGAAGAAAGTGTGATGTAGAACAAGTAGCAGAAGCATACATGCTCAAGAGGGATCACCCGAAATTTCAAAGGCAACTGAATTTCGGCAACCGGGGCATCGAAGTCGGAATGCCGCGAAACTCACGGAGTCAAAGCGTTTTGCCGTTTGCGGAAGAAACTGTGATGTAGAACAAGTAGCCGAAACATACATGCTAAAGAGGCATCACCCGAAATTCAAAGGCAACTGAATTTCGGCAACCGGGACATCGAAGTCGGAATGTTGCGAAACTCACCGAGTCAAAGCGTTTTGCCGTTGCGGAAGAAGTCTGATGAAGAACAAGTAGAAGAAGCATACATGCTTAAAAGGGATGACAGAAATTCAAAAGCAACTGAATTTCGACAACCGGGGCATCGAAGTCGGAATGCCGCGAAACTCACGGAGTCAAAGCGTTTAGCGGTTTGCGGATGAAAGTGTGATGTAGAACAAGTAGCAGAAGCATACATACTCAAGAGGGATCACCCGAAATTCAAAGGCAACTGAATTTCTTCAACCGGGGCATCGAAGTCGGAATGCCGCGAAACTCACCGAGTCAAAGCGTTTCGCCGTTGGCGGAAGAAGTCTGATGTAGAACAAGTAGAAGAAGCATACATGCTTAAGAGGGATGACCCGAAATTCAAAAGCAACTGAATTTCGACATCCGGGGCATCGAAGTCGGAATGTTGCGAAACTCACCGAGTCAAAGCGTTTCGCCGTTGGCGGAAGAAGTCTGATGTAGAACAAGTAGAAGAAGCATACATGCTCAAGAGGGATCACCCGAAATTTAAAGGCAACTGAATTTCGGCAACCGGGGCATCGAAGTCGGAATGCCGCGAAACTCACGGAGTCAAAGCGTTTCGCCGTTTGCGGAACAAAGTCTGATGTAGAACTAGTAGCAGAAGCATACATGCTAAAGAGAGATCACCCGAAATTCAAAGGCAACTGAATTTCAGCAACTGGGGCATCGAAGTCGGAATGTTGCGAAACTCACCGAGTCAAAGCGTTTCGCCGTTGGCGGAAGAAGTCTGATGTAGAACAAGTAGAAGAAACATACATGCTCAAGAGGGATCACCCGAAATTTAAAGGCAACTGAATTTCGGCAACCGGGGCATCGAAGTCGGAATGCCGCGAAACTCACGGAGTCAAAGCGTTTAGCCGTTTGCGGAGGAAAGTCTGATGTAGAACAAGTAGCATAAGCATACATGCTAAAGAGCGATCACACGAAATTCAAAGTCAACTGTATTTCAGCAACCGGGGCATCGAAGTCGGAATGCCGGGAAACTCACCGAGTCAAAGCGTTTCGCCGTTTGCGGAAGAAGTCTGATATAGAACAAGTAGCAGAAGCATACATGCTCAAGAGGGATGACCCGAAATTCAAAGGCAACTGAATTTCGGCAACCGGGGCATCGAAGTCGGAATGCCACAAAACTCACTGAGTCAAAGCGTTTCGCCATTTGCGGAACAAAGTCTGATGTAGAACAAGTAGCAGAAACATACATGCTCAAGAGGGATCACCCAAAATTCAAAGGCAACTGAATTACGACAACCGGCGCATGGAAGTCGGAATGCCGCGAAACTCATCGTGTCATAGCGTTCCGTCGTTTGCGAAAGAAAGTCTTATATAGAACAAGTAACAGAAGCATACATGCTCAAGAGGGATCACCCGAAATTCAAAGGCAACTGAATTTCGGCAACCGGGGCATCGAAGTCGGAATGCCGCGAAACTCACCGAGTCAAAGTGTTTCGCCGTTTGCGTAAAGAAGTCTAATTTAGAACAAGTAGGCGAAGCATACATGCTAAAGAGGGATCACCCAAAATTTAAAGGCAACTGAATTTCGGAAACCGGGGCATCGAAGTCGGAAAGCCGCGAAACTCAACGAGTCAAAGCGTTTCGCCGTTTCCGGAAGAAAGTCTGATGTAGAACAAGTAGCAGAAGCATACATGCTAAAGAGCGATCACACGAAATTCAAAGTCAACTGAATTTCAGCAACCGGGGCATCGAAGTCGGAATGCCGGGAAACTCACCGAGTCAAAGTGTTTTGCCGTTTGCAGAAGAAGTCTGATGTAGAACAAGTAGCAGAAGCATACATGCTCAAGAGGCATGACCCGAAATTCAAAGGCAACTGAATTTCAGCAACCGGGGCATCGAAGTCGGAATGCCGCGAAACTCACCGAGTCAAAGCGTTTCGCCGTTTGCGGAACAAAGTCTGATGTAGAACAAGTAGCAGAAACATACATGCTCAAGAGGGATCACCCGAAATTCAAAGGCAACTGAATTTCGGCAACCGAGGCATCGAAGTCGGAATGCCGCGAAACTCACCGATTCAAAGCGTTTCGCCGTTTGAGAAACAAAGTCTGATGTAGAACTAGTAGCAGAGTCATACATGCTAAAGAGCGATCACCTGAAATTCAAAGGCAACTGAATTTCAGCAACCAGGGCATCGAAGTCGGAATGCCGGGAAACTCACTGAGTCAAAGCGTTTCGCCGTTGGCGGAAGAAGTCTGATGTAGAACAAGTAGAAGAAGCATACATGCTTAAGAGGGATGACCCGAAATTCAAAGGCAACTGAATTTCGGCAACCGGGGCATCGAAGTCGGAATGCCGCGAAACTCACCGAGTCAAAGTGTTTCGCCGTTTGCGTAAAGAAGTCTGATTTAGAACAAGTAGGCGAAGCATACATGCTAAAGAGGGATCACCCAAAATTCAAAGGCAACTGAATTTCGGAAACCGGGGCATCGAAGTCGTAAAGCCGCGAAACTCAACGAGTCAAAGCGTTTCGCCGTTTCCGGAAGAAAGTCTGATGTAGAACAAGTAGCAGAAGCATACATGCTAAAGAGCGATCACACGAAATTCAAAGTCAACTGAATTTCAGCAACCGGGGCATCGAAGTCGGAATGCCGGGAAACTCACCGAGTCAAAGTGTTTTGCCGTTTGCAGAAGAAGTCTGATGTAGAACAAGTAGCAGAAGCATACATGCTCAAGAGGCATGACCCGAAATTCAAAGGCAACTGAATTTCAGCAACCGGGGCATCGAAGTCGGAATGCCGCGAAACTCACCGAGTCAAAGCGTTTCGCCGTTTGCGGAACAAAGTCTGATGTAGAACAAGTAGCAGAAACATACATGCTCAAGAGGGATCACCCGAAATTCAAAGGCAACTAAATTTCGGCAACCGAGGCATCGAAGTCGGAATGCCGCGAAACTCACCGATTCAAAGCGTTTCGCCGTTTGAGAAACAAAGTCTGATGTAGAACTAGTAGCAGAGTCATACATGCTAAAGAGCGATCACCCGAAATTCAAAGGCAACTGAATTTCAGCAACCGGGGCATCGAAGTCGGAATGCCGGGAAACTCACTGAGTCAAAGCGTTTCGCCGTTGGCGGAAGAAGTCTGATGTAGAACAAGTAGAAGAAGCATACATGCTTAAGAGGGATGACCCGAAATTCAAAGGCAACTGAATTTCGGCAACGGGGGCATCGAAGTCGGAATGCCGCGAAACTCACCGAGTCAAAGTGTTTCGTCGTTTGCGTAAAGAAGTCTGATTTAGAACAAGTAGGCGAAGCATACATGCTAAAGAGGGATCACCCAAAATTCAAAGGCAACAGAATTTCGGCAACCGGGGCATCGAAGTCGGAAAGCCGCGAAATTCAACGAGTCAAAGAGTTTCGCCGTTTCCGGAAGAAAGTCTGATGTAGAACAAGTAGCAGAAGCATACATGCTAAAGAGCGATCACACGAAATTCAAAGTCAACTGAATTTCAGCAACCGGGGCATCGAAGTCGGAATGTCGGGAAACTCACTGAGTCAAAGCGTTTCGCCGTTTGCGGAAGAAGTCTGATGTAGAACAAGTAGCAGAAGCATACATGCTCAAGAGGGATGACCCGAAATTCAAAGGCAACTGAATTTCGGCAACCGGGGCATCGAAGTCGGAATGCCGCAAAACTCACCGAGTCAAAGAGTTTCGCCGTTTGCAGAACAAAGTCTGATGTAGAACAAGTAGCAGAAACATACATGCTCAAGAGGGATCACCCGAAATTCAAAGGCAACTGAATTTCGACAACCGGCGCATGGAAGTCGGAATGTCGCGAAACTCACCGAGTCAAAGCGTTTCGCCGTTTGCGGAAGAAGTCTGATGTAGAACAAGTTGCAGAAGCATACATGCTCAAGAGGGATCACCCGAAATTCAAAGGCAACTTAATTTCGGCAACCGGGCATCGAAGTCGAAATGTCGCGAAACTCACCGAGTCAAAGCGTTTCGCCGTTTGCGGAAGAAGTCTGATGTAGAATAAGTTGCAGAAGCATACATGCTCAAGAGGGATCACCCGAAATTCAAAGGCAACTTAATTTCGGCAACCGGGCATCGAAGTCGGAATGCCGCGAAACTCACCGAGTCAAAGCGTTTCGCTGTTTGCGGAAGAAGTCTGATTTAGAACACGTAGCAGAAGCATACATGCTCAAGAGGGATCACCCGAAATTCAAAGGCAATTGAATTTCGGCAACCGGGGCATCGAAGTCGGAATGCCGCGAAACTCATCGAGTAAAAGCGTTTCGCCGTTTGCGGAAGAAGTTAGCGGCTACGCCGCTGGTGTCCACCGTTTTTTTGCCAAATTCCATCGTTTCGCCCCTGAAATCGTCATTTTTGCCATTTTAGGAAAGTTTCGTTTTAGCCATAACTTTTGATTTCCAAGTCCGAATTAATTGCTGTCAATTCCTGTTTGCTCAAGATTTATAGGCGTTTCATATTCTGCATTTATCTCAAATTTTTCATTTATGGCAAGTTTAATGTTTTGTGTCGTTTCCTTATCTGTCATGGGTTAGGTTAGAGTTTTGCTTTAAATACCATTGTAAAGCCTCTGGCCGGATTACCTATTGATTATTGAATAAAAACCCTTGAGTTTTCTGAGAGTTTCTCTCGTTGTAAATCATTTACGGAATATTGACTTTGGTCGTATTCCTTTACTGTTTTGTGCTGCGTCACTTCCTCTCTTCTCTCTCTAACCAGGTACAAAAAAAATAATGCAAATGAACTTGTGTGCCAAAATTGTTTTTTTTTTTAAATAAAATTGAAGGAGACCTAACTTGTATACATTGTATTTTTTTAAAGATCGAGAATCTAAGTGTATTTTTCATGCAATCTCTGGCACGCCTTTTATGTTTAGCGTCTTTTTCATTTCGGTCTCCTTTCCACCTTTAACTAAGAATTTAGACACAATTGGTCTTCAATTAGGATTAAATCAGTATATAAAACTTTGAGGACTAAAATGAATTTTAAAAAAATAAACAATATATCCTTGATTTTTTTGGTGAATGTGTGAATATTGTCGGCTAAACAGTAAACACCTCACCTTTTTAGATTTGCACTTCATTATTTTGGCACCAGATATTACAACAATACAAACTAAAGTATTTCATGTATTGACTAAATTCCAAAGCTCTGCTGCATCAAAGGCATTGGGACTCCAACAATGTTGTCCTTGTTCACAGAACACGTCTCCAATTCTCATCCCTTCTGGTGCGCTGTCCTCTGCAAAAAGACTTTTGATGGGCTCTTGGTCAGATTCTGACCCCGAACGGAGACATCCGGTGTTGCTCGATACATTAATTTCTTTGTCATCTAACAAGCTCTCCCACCACATCCTTTCAACTTCAAAAATATCGGAAGGGGACGATGCTGATGTAGAACATGGCTTACAAAGATCGTACCCATACTGAAAACCACCATTGAAAAATGGAATACCTTCTCCTCCTAACCAGCATAAACTTTTGAATTTATGAGGTCGAGGCTTTATTATGTTGGCTTTCGTTATTGCTTTTGGTTCTGGTTTTGTTTGAGCTTCTCTGGTGCCAGAAACCACCTTCTTACGCAGGTTTGTGTTCCAATAATTCTTTACATCATTCGGTGTTCTTCCTGGAAGTCTACCGGCAATCAATGACCACCTGTGTAACAAAACATAATGTAGTTTATATATATGTACATATATCGTGCAACATATGTGAAATTAATTGAGGTAATTATTACTGAATCAAGAATTTCCCTTTATAATCTAATTGGCTTCAATTCGATACAATGGTTTTCTTATCATTAAAAAAAAATTCCTCTTTATAATCCAAAATCCTTTAGCTTCCAAGTGAAGTGATTTTGAACCCTCCCCTAAGCTGTATGGCTTCGATATACTTGAGAGTGATTCGGTCAACGCTGTTTAATAGATGGAAGACTCTGGTCAAGACCGACCATGGAGATTTCAAGGCTTGTTTAGCAGGATTACAATGTTGATTAGTAATTTCGACTGTGGTTTTCAGCATGTCAATAGAGAAAGGAACTCTATTGGAGATGGGATTGAAAATTTCTCGTTTCTCCCTCTCTCTCTTACAAGAATTTCTTATAGTTTTGCTATTAGCTGCCATTGGTGATTTTTATTAGATCACTAGCAATAGTCTACCACTTCTTCATCCCTTGTTTTTACAATCTTTTTCTTCAACAATCTCAGATCGAGTCTTGATACTTCCATGCAAGGTTTGCAATGCATGTAATATATAATATATTTACACATTTTCACTTGCCTATTGCAAAGCAACCTGTGCAGCTTGATAATCAAGTCTTCTTCGTCCTCATAATACCGTCCTCTCTTGATACCTGGCTTGAGGTAATTCTGTTAAAGAATAATATAAATCATATCTTGGGGTCTTACCTAACAGCTTAAGCTATTGGGTTGAGATGATTCTTTGACATGATATCAGAGCTTTAATGACCAAGCGGTCACGAGTTCGAATCTCATCATCCCTATTTATTTGATAAAAATTATGCACAAGAAAATATGGGTCTGTGCAAGTTTTAAGCTTAAAGGGCTTTCACTTGAGGGGGTGTGTTAGAGAATAATATAAATTATATCTTGGGGCCTCATCTAACAGTTTAAGCTATTAGGTTGAGATGGTTCTTTGACAAATTCAACCACCTCAACCTGCAGCTTTTCCCGCATCTATTGAAGCCT
This sequence comes from Populus alba, assembly GCF_005239225.2. Classification (NCBI taxonomy): domain Eukaryota; kingdom Viridiplantae; phylum Streptophyta; class Magnoliopsida; order Malpighiales; family Salicaceae; genus Populus; species Populus alba. The sequence goes on along the minus strand of NC_133300.1, from coordinate 17,863,495 downwards.
GCAAATGAAAATTAAGAATCAGTGTACACCTTTTCCAAGTGTTATTCTTCGTCGCTGTAACCAAACACGAGAGACTATATATACTCGATATATATAGACATATAAACATGAGAAAATCTATTGATTTACAAGCAGGAACGAAGTCATTTAGATACCTGCTCTGGGAGAAACTTGATGCCATCTTCGTTCGCCATATTTCTCAACGCAATCCCTTAGAAGTATATCTTCCTCTCTGGTCCATGCACCTTTCCTTATTCCTGATGAGCTCACCATAGCGCCTCTCATGTAGTCTACTTCCCACCTGATTAAAGCTAGCAAGTCTATATACAAACAACATTTACATCACACTCACTCCAAACTATCATATTTATAGTACTTTTATTACCACGACAATGTTGTAGTTTCAAACAACAGCGACATGCATGGAACCGGTTCTTGCAATCATCAGCTACCAGTCCAACAATTTCAAACAGTTAAATAACGTTTTTAGTGGAAACGGTGCAAATTGTCTACTAGTTTCAAACAACAGCGATATGCATGCAAACGGTGCAAATTGTCTACTAGTGCTAGTGCTCAACTAACAATCAAGTGGAAGGATTATGAAATCCGTCCAAGAGGCAAGACGGGCAAACACCATCTGAAGTACCCCAAATCATGGTTATAAATGCATTTTAAAAAAAAAAAAAAAAAACTTTTTAAAAATTATATTTCTCGACATATCCAGTTTTCGGAATGTGGTTATTTATAAGTTAAATTTTTCAAAACCAATCATGGAAAAACACTTAAAAATATTACATAGCAAAAAAAGATAAAATGGTATTCCTATTATAACATCACTGAATAAACTAGTAAAATAAATTTAAATCAATGCATACATATTTGTTTTAAGAAAAAAAAAAAAAAGGTATTGTATACCAAATTTGCACTTTATAGCTAAAATCCACATATTAATTATATAATAAAAGACCTAAAAAAAACACGAGGGACATATATATAAATAAATTCAAAAAGATCAATAATTTTAAAAAAAAAAACTTTTCTGATATTCACAAAGACCTCTTTATCTAGATATCAAAATAAAAATGAGTAAAAATAAAGAGTTAAGGTATAAAGGTATGTTTTGCTAAACATAATCCAAAACAGATTTGGTCAGATGGGCTTGAGACTCAATCCCAGCCTGGTCTCAGCTTTTGTCTTTGTTTTTGAGCTGGATTTGACCTAACCTGTATATGACTAAGCTTAACACAGTGATTCCGGCCCAATTACTAGCCCAATCCAGTAACACGGTTGTGCAAAGGCTCGCATGCGTGAATTATTCGAATCTAAAGGAAGAGAACGTTAATAATGGAGCTAAAGGAAGCTTACCTGCGCTGCTGGTGAAGAGGCCGATGATGGTGTAATGGCTGACCTCCTCTCCTCTGTTCCTTCTGTTTCTTTTTGGTTCTGTGTTTTGCTCCTTCGTCTTCGTTCCCTCTGCGTCTCTAGTTCTGTCGTTATCTCTGGGTTTGCGTCCTGTGTTTTCGTTCTTCTCCCCCCGTCTCTGGTTTTTCGTTTCTGTTTTTTTCCTTCTGTTATCTCTGTTTTCGTCCGTCCCCGGTGCCTTTCCTCTGTTCCTCCCGTAGTGTCTCTCCCTTGTGTTCTTGTTTTATCTCTGGAAAACCCCCTGTTCTGCGTCTGTTTTTTTTGTCTGCTCCTTCGTTCTCCCCCTCCCGGTGTTGTTCTTTCTCTGGCTTTTATAAAGCCAGAGAACGTGAATAATGGAGTCATGGGATGGCATCGACTACTGTAGGTGGCTCAATCATGGGGCACAGACGTGACCATGATTGATGGTGGATTTCCTGTTGAATCGGTGGGATGAAGAAGGCGATGAAAACGGCGCCGTTTTCAACAGAAATGATTATTTCCAATTTGATCCCTGAACTTCTCACATTTAATAATTGGGTCCCTAATCAAGGAAATTCTTTTTTTTTTTTTAATTTTACCCCTTGATAAAAGTGTAACTAAACCCCTGAATTTTAGCGTTATTTAGAAAAAAGTCCTTGAGTTTTGGATTATTCAATTGAGTTCTTAATTGACTCTTCAACTTTTAATTTTTTTCAAAATTACCTCTGGAAAAATCAATTAAACTCCCTAAAGTACCCCCTCTATTTTACTTTGGTTCATGGACTTTAATTTCTTGCAATGTTGCCTTGAATCATGCTCGAACTTTGATATTTCTTCAATTAAGTTCCTGATTTCATTAATTAATTAAATTAAAGTTCAATTAAGTCTTCAAACTTATCAATTCTTCTAATTTTTGACCAAATAGACTCCTAAATTTATAATTTCATCCTTATTAGTTTTCAAACTTTCAATTTGTGTTGTATTAACCCAATTCTTAAATTAATTTTTTATTCATTTTTTGTTGTTATTTATTTATTTATTTTTAAATTTAAAAAAAATTCAAAAATTGAATAATAATAATGCACTAGCAATATAACTTGCGCTCCGTTGTGGGCTAAATGTTTTTTCTCTAGCAAAAATATTGTACATACAGGTTTTTTCAATGCATTTTTGTTCATAAAAAATCTTAAGTATAAATTGAAAAGCTAATGTATATATGTAATCAAATAAATTTGGAACTATGTATGTTAATAAATGAAAAAAAAGTGTTAACAATATAAAAAAATAAAACTGAGAAAATCAAAAGACAAGTATATATCAAGACATTTAGTCTTGCAAGACGTAAAATTTAATATGTTATGTTTATTAATTTATTTATTAAAATTACTTTGTATTCAATTAGATGATATTAAAAATATAAAAACATATTATGCAAGACTGCACACATCAGAAATATTATAAAAAACATTATATTTTATTTTCAAAAATAATTTTTTTGTATACAGAAAATAAAAAAAAATATAGATGAATCAGAATGATTTTTTTGAAAAATTAAATATACTAAACACCATAAAAACAATATCTATCCAAAAAGAGGTTAAATAATAATAATAAAATAACATATAAAGGATATTAGTTGAAATATAAATTCAAAAATTATTTTTTTAAAAAAATGTATTGGTAAAAAAAAGCAATAAAAATAATAATTCAATTATTATGGTTTAATTCATCAAACTCATGATCTTAATCATAAACTCAATTAGGTTAAATATATATATTTCAAATTTATATTCAACCTAAAAACAATGAGCCAAAAAAAGCTTTGACTCGGGTCCTATGACCCGACATGTCTAAGCCACTGAAACGAAGAAGCAAGAAACTAGGGGTTAGTAAAAAAAATAAAAAATTGAGAAAATTAGGAAAAAAATAACAAAAAAAATCGAACCGTGAAAAAAAAACCGATTAGAATTATTGAAAAACCAACTAGTTCGGTTTTATAACCAAACCTGAACCGAAAAAAATTGAAAAAAAAACCCAAGTCAAATTGAAAAAAACCAATCTAAACCAGAAAAAACCGAGCTAAACCAAAAAAAACAAAGTCAAACCGGTTTAAACTGGTTTTTGTTCTAAAATAACCGAATCGAATCGAAACCGGTCGATTTGAATCGATTCCAATTTGGTTTTTGTTTTTTTTTTTAATTAATTTAGTTATTTTTTTTTTATAAAAACCAAACTAAATATAAAATGATCACCTATTAGAAACAATCATGGTTTATTATTATTATTTTTAATTTTTCAAAGAAAGGACGACAACAAGCCTTTTATAGTTTAACTTAAATAGTTTCGCCCGAAATATTACAACAACCCAGGCTAAAGTATTTCAAGTATTTATTAAGCTCCAGAGGTCGGCGTCAAAAGAAAGGTCACTCCAAGTCCAACAATGGTGTCCTTGTTCACAACAGAGTACGTCCGCAATTAATATCCCTTCTGGAGCGTTGTCCTCTACAAAAGGACTGTTGATGGGCTCTCTGTCATCTTCTGACCGAGAACCTAGGCATCCTTTGTTGTTCGATACATTAATTTCTTTGTCTTCTAACAAACTCTCCCACCACATGCTTTCAACTTCAATAATATCGGAAGGGGACAATGCTGATGTAGAACATGGCTTACAAAGATCGTACCCATATTGAAAACCACCATTGAAAAATGGAATACCTTCTCCTCCTAACCAGCATAAACTTTTGAATTTATGAGGTCGAGGCTTTATTATGTTGGCTTTTGTTCTTGCTTTTGGTTCTGATTCTGGTTCTGTTTGAGCTTCTCTGGTGCCAGAAACCACCTTCTTACGCAGGTTTGTGTTCCAATAATTCTTTACATCATTTGCTGTTCTTCCTGGAAGTCTACCGGCAATCAATGACCACCTGTGTAACAAAAAATAATAAATTTTCCGTAGAGTTAGTTACGGCTTCGATCTACTTCTTCCTTTCAAAACAAAACTGAAGAGGCATGGGTAATAGAGTGTGATTCGGGCAACGTTGTTAAATAGATGGAAGACACTCGCCAGGACCTGCTATGGAGACTTCAAGGCTTGTAATAGAATTAAAATTCTCCAAACAAAAAAAATAGTATTAAGATTATATATGCTTAGTAATTTAGAGGGTGTTTAGGAGCATGATAATTGTTGCTTTTCAAATAGTTTTTCGTGCCGAAAAGCATGTCAATAATGTTTTTTTAATTTTTAAAAATTATTTTTAATATTAACACATCAAAACAATCCAGAAAATACAAACCACACTCAATTTTAATAAAAAAAAAATTAAAATTTTTTAAAAAACAGGTTAAACCACTTTACCAAAGCAATTAATACCAAAGCAATTAATATGTACTTCTCAGCATGCCAACAGGGAAAGGAACTATTTAGAAGATGGACTGACAAAGCAAGGTCCACACAGACAGCATGCCCTTTCGGCTTGGCTTTGAGCTTTGTAATTCTGTAATTTCGTAGAGCCGCTTTCTTGTCGCCGTCAGCTTTCAATAAAAAAAAAAAAAAATTGAGGAGTAAGGCTTCCATCAGTTCAAGTTTTCCTCTTAAATTTCTCACTAAATATGAGATAGCATTTTATTTATAGAAAAGATAATCCTCTTCAGTCGGTTGAAGTCCCTGATCCCTCTCTTTCTGAGACTTCTTTGGCCTTGCTATTAGCTGCCATTGGTGATTTTTCTTAAACCACTAGAAACAGTACCACTTCTTCATTCCTTGGTTTTTACCTCTCATCTTCAACAATCTCAGATCGGGTATTCATGGTTTTTCGTATTTCTTTCTTCTCATTGTTAGTTATTTTCCTTACAATGTGCTTTTAGTGAATACTCTGTCTTGTCAAAAAGAAAAAAAAATTTCTAGATTGGTTAAGACATTTTCACTTGCCTGTTGCCCAGCAGCTTGTGTAGCCTGATAATCAAGTCTACTTCGCCCACTGAAAACTGTCCTCTCTTGACATTTGGTTTAAGATAGTTCAACCACCTCATTCTACAGCTTTTCCTGCATCTATTCAAACCTGCAAATTAAAATTAAGAGTCAGTGTATACTTTTTCGAGCGTCCAGCTAGTTGAATGTTAGTCTTTGCCTCTAGTGTAGCTGCTCTCAAACACGAGAGACTGTATATATATATATACTGGATATAGACATATAAACATGAGAAAATCTCTTGTGATCAGAATTGCTCGTGATCACACCATATGTAGAAAAAAGAGACCATATTGTTTGTCGAGAAGATATGGAGATACTTATATACAGACCTTGGACTACAGGATGAGGATAGCCCTCTTCGGTCCCTAGAAACCAACACTATTTACAAGCATGAACGAAGACATTTAGATACCTGCTTTGAGAGGAATTTGAAACCATCTTCCTTCACCATATTTCTCGACGCACTTCCTTAGAAGTATATCCTCCTCTTCGGTCCATGCACCTTTCCTTACTCCGAATGAGCTTACCATAGTGCCTCTTACGTAGTCTATGCCCACCTTATTAGATCTACCAAGACTCCATTAATATATATGGAATCACGTGAAGAACATTTGCATGTTGATCACTGGCTCTAAAATATCATATATAAAGTACTTTTCTCAGCTCAATTTAGTAGTTTCTAACTACAGCGACGTGCATGGTTTGTAACCACATGAGGTTTTCCTTCTGAAGGTGTATGGTTCAAAAGGTGGAAACTGTTTTGCATTCATCAGCTACCAGTCCAACAATTCCAAATCGTTAAATATCGTTTTCGCCCCTCGATTGAAGTTTGGCTATCAGTTCTTGATAAACACTAGCTAGGTGACAAAATTTCATGATCTTTAGGGAGAAACCACCTTCTTACGCAGGTTTGTGTTCCAATAATTCTACACATCATTTTCCGTTCTTCCTGGAAGTCTACCAGCAATCAATGACCACCTGTGTAACAAAACATAATGTATTATATATGTACATATCTCGCGCAACATATGTGAAATTAATTGAGATAATTATAATTAATTGAATAAACAATTTGCCTTTATAACCTAATTGGCTTCATTTTAATACAATTTGTTCTCTTATCATTAGAAAAAAATTCCTCTTTATATTCCAAAATACTTTAATTAGCTTCCAAGTGAAGTGATTTTGAATTCTCCCCTAAGCTATATGGCCTCCTCGATCTACTTGAGAGTGATTCGGTCAACGCTGTTTAAAAGATGGAAGACTCTGGTCAGGACCGACCATGGAGATTTCAAGGCTTGTTTAGCAGGATTACAGTTTTGATTAGTGATTTAGACTCTGGTTTTCAGCATGTCAATAGAGAAAGGAACTCTATTGCAGATGGGATGGAAAATTTCTCGTTTCTCCCTCTCTCTCTTACAAGAATTTCTTTTAGTTTTGCTATTAGCTGCCATTGGTGATTTTTATTATATCACTAGCAATATATAGTCTACCACTTCTTCATCCCTTATTTTTTACAATCTTTTGCTTCAACAATCTGAGATCGAGTATTGATACTTCCATGCAAGGTCTGCAATGCATGTAATATATAATATATTTACACATTTTCACTTGCCTATTGCCAAGCAACCTGTGCAGCTTGATAATCAAGTCTTCTTCGTCCTCAGAATACTGTCCTCTCTTGATACCTGGCTTGAGATAATTCAACACCTCAACCTGCAGCTTTTCCTGCATCTATTCAAGCCTGCAAATGAAAATTAGGAATCAGTGTACACTCTTTCGAAGTGTCCAGCGAGTTGAATATTCTTCGTCACTGTAACCAAACACGAGAGACTATATATACTCGATATAGACATATAAACATATATAGACATAGAAACCTATTTATTTATTTATTTTGTTGTTAAAAAAACACAATTATTTGATCCGTGGTAAATAAATAACCAGCTATAACACACAAAGTTCTCCTATTATAAAGAGCTAATTGGTGTTTGAAAAACACTATATTTATAGAGACATTTAGACTGATCATTCTGCAATTAAAGTGAGAGAAGATTTATTCATTGAATTTTATGATTTAAACTGCAAGTTAATTTGATTAGATATTTTAAGTTAGCGTGATTTTAATTAGTAAATTTAATTTTTCTCAAAAATAATTTTGAAATGCAAAATCAAATGAGCTTGAACTCTAAAACCTCATCCATTAGGAAAAAAAACATCCTCTATAATGTATTAATCAATATGGGGATTAAATAGCTTAATTTTCATATCTCCACAAGAAGATGTTTACACGGCCCAACATATTAGTTCATTTGTTCATTATAATTCCATAAATATTTGTAAACTATTGTGTGGCCTCGCTCTTAGGGCGTGGTTTTCCAGGTTAAATGACTCCTAGTTAGCTAGGGTTTTTCAAATTCTTGATTCATGTAGATGATATTCTAGTCACTCGGTGTCATCTAGGTAACGCGGGTGATCTTATTCAATACCTAGGGAATGAGTTCTCTGTCCTACATCCTCACCTATTAAATATTTATTGCCATAACTATTTTTTCAACATATAATATACATGTCATTTTCACCAATATATACAATGCGCCTTCATGGCGACAGGAAGCGTTTTAATGTTCACCTATAAAATCTGTTCAATAAAAATCTGTCTCCAAGCACGTTAGAATATCTACCTGCTAGCTACGTCAGTTTTTAATGGGATGTATAATATTTTTTAAGAAAATGTTTTTTAATTAAAAATGAATTAAGATAGACACACAAACGCACCTTAGGGAGTTTATTGATATACGTACGGTCTGAGTATTTGTGCAATTAATTAGTCTCTCGCAACTTGAAAGTGGCTATAGCATTAGTTTGATAAGAACTAACTTTCATAAGAGTTTAGATGTTCCATAAGGCTGACTACGCACCTTGAATACAAGTTTAGGTCATCTCAGTTCAGTTCTCACAGTGCTAACCACTGGTACATGTGAATACAAATGACATGGTCCTTAGCTAGCTAGCAAGGTGTGAGCGAAGGATCCATTGCTAGCCGGGTGGCACTGGTCCATGAGTAGCAGCACATAAAATCCCTACCCATCGACTTCAACCAAAGAGATAGCAGAGTTAAAGCTCTCTTTTGAAACCTGCCATTAACCATTGCACTGTTCTAGGCATACACCAACTAATCCCAAGCCAATTCACAAAGCACTGCCAAAGCTTCCAGGAACCATTAATAAGAATTGCCAAGTTTGAACCTGAAATATACTCTATAACCATTTTCTTCCAAATCCCATTTAAGTCATTACTTCTTCTAAGTACTCTCATAGAATAAAGTCGAAAGCCTTGTGAAAATGTACTTTCAATCCATGCTTACCACTTTTTTTTTTTTTTTTTTGACACTGTGGACCACCGATTAGCTATCATGAATCCCTTTAATATTTGTCTTCCCACTATAAAAGCCATTCGATTTGGGCTCACAGTACATTTTTCTGAATAGGTTGGAAAAGTATGAAACAACAGCAACCTTAATGTCTATTGTAGAAGTGCAAATGACTCCTCCACGACTTATCTGTTTAGTATTATTTCTGCTTCTTCTCATACTTGTTGCCAAATGAAAGAACTAGGTGCTCTAATCATCTAGCTTGCACTTATTTTTTCTTGACTTTTGACTCCAAATTGCCTCATCACATTTACTAACTTTCCAAATGTTCAGAGTTGAGTCTATTCAAATCTGTAAGTTCTTGCTGTATAAGTTGACAATACTCCTCTCTTTTTTCCATTTTTTGAATATCATTTTGAATCCGTATCAGTTTCCTATCCTGGTTGCCAAATTCAGCCTTGTTCCACATTCTAAATTTGGAAGCTAAACAACAAGCTTCTTGACCAATCAAAATCTTTCCGGGTGCTTGCTGCAATATTCAGCCCATAAGTCTTCAAGTTTCTCCATAAAGATTTGTCGAGCAACTCTAAGAGCATCTGACGGTGGTTCGACAAGCCCCTAGGTTAACAGAATGAAGCTACGTCTAGGAACTGCAAATGACATTCTGGAATCGCAAAGGCTCTATCAATACGACTCATCGATTGTCCTCGAAATCTAGTGTATCCACGGCCATTTAAAGGATACTCTAGCAAATTACAATTTGAAATGAAGGAACCAAATTCCCTTGAACCAACCACATTCAAGCACTTCTTACTTTTATCACTATGGTTCAATGTTTCATTAAAATCCCCTACGATGAACAGAGGAACCTCAAAAGCTACCTGTAAAGTAATAATCTCCTCCCACAGTATACACCTCTCTGTAACCAAACTCAGACGAAGAACTGTTATCCATTTCCTACTGTATGCAATAGCTTTAACCTTAAAATTACCTTCATTACCAAGATGCCACCAGTGTTATTAACAGAGTCCACTGAGAACCACTTGACATTAGGATCATTCCATATTGCATAAACTAAACTAGGTGTGCAAATTCTCCTCTTAGTTTCTAAAAGGATGCGAATGTCAATAGTGTTTTGCAAAATCATTGTTTTAACAGCTCTCTTATTAGCAGACATGCCCAATCCACAACTATTCCAAAAGAAAATCTGCATAGATAAGGCAATTAATTCCTTACCAAGACAAATACAGACCCGCAACTATTGATTTGCAGCCCAATCATCGATCTCCCTATCTAGATCTTCAACATTCCTAAAACCCAGAATCAATTTTTGCATTTGAATTAAGATCTTGTGGTCGTGATCTACTATCCAATATTTTCAGAAACAGAATTTCATCAGAAACAGATGCTTTACTGATTTCCAAAGCCCAGCTATTATGCCAACTACCAATCGCATCCATGTCTGTTGCCAAATGTGCACATATTACAATTGTAATATCGTCAGCATTGGCAGTATCAGAGGTATCAGCAGTGCTAGTCTCTGTTTCAGTATCATCTTTCTACTTCATCAGGTCAAATGCTGCCACATTGCACTCGATAGCTTCGAATACTGGATAATGCAGAGGATCCAATTCCTGCAGTTTAATCTTATAATCTTTCCCATTTAATTGCAAAGTAATGTACTCCGTAATGAATCTATTAAGCCGTGTACCAATTAAAAGATTAACATGGCCAGGACTGTAACACCCATGTTTTGCTTGAACCCAAACTCAACCCTTATTGTTAATTTTTTTATTAGGATTTGATTATGGAAGGATTTTAAAAGTGTTTATGGTTTTTATATTGATTTGATGATTGCATGATTTAAGGGATTAAATTGATGTTTTAGGGTATTAGTTGAATTAAATCGAACTCATTAGACATCTCAACTTTGGGTCTTGAATAACTGATTTGTTGTTCTTGGTTTATGCAAATGTGGAGAACTGGCAGATTAGTGTCATACCCTCTTTACAAGGGTGGATGGCGTGACGATATTTTTCAAATGGTGTTTTGGAATAGTTTTTGGTTGAATAAAAGAGTTATCATCTATATTATGATTATTAAAAATTCTAATTGGTTTGTTAAAGATTGTAGGTAAGGAACTAATTATGTAAATAAAAGATATCAACACCCCTAATACACCTTACCTGAAATAAACTATATTATTTTATTTTTTTTGTTTGTTATGGCCTAATAATATTTCTATTCCTATCAACCTACCATGAAGGATTTGCTATGATGAACAAGCTCTGGTTTCTTAAGTCAAAAACTTGGTCTAAAATGGTGAAATGTCCTCAATTATCATTAAGGTTTCTTTTTGGGTGAAATTGAAATTTTTGTTACCAAATAATATTTAGAATAAAATTCTTTGCAGATTTTATTTTTATATTAGAAATGAATGAGTTGTATTATTTCTAATAATATTTTGGATGATAACCTTATACATGGTTTTTTTTTATCCTTATATTAAAGGTGATCAATAATTAGAAAAAAAAATTATTATTCCTAATAATATTTTGAATTTTAACCCCTTTTATATTTTTTTATCCTTATATTAAAAGTGAATAATATTTTATTGCCATATTATGGAAAGAGTCCTATATATATGTAAATACCTAGTATAGGAATAATTATCATGTATAGTACATTCCACCCTTGTATTGTATACAACCCTAATGTTATAAATATTAAGGAAGGGCTGCTGTGATTTGCAGCCAAGCATAATATACATTAATTCAATCTTGCTACAGAATTTAACTTGGTATCAGAGCAGTAACGAAATCCTTCTTCACGCTTCTGGTTTATTGTTCGGTCGTCTCCTCCAGCCGTTACTCTCCTCTGCTTCTGTCTTCATTCAGCCCTTCCTTCCTCACTTACATGGTTGTCTGCTTCTGCCTCTCTATTTACAATGGACAACCACAACCAGGAACTTCAACACGGTGCTGTTGTTGCACCAATATCTCAATCCTCTTTAGCGGCTGCCTCTGCCAGCATAGTTCCTATGAACTCCTCTCTAGATATCATGAACAAGTATGCCATCATTCCTCTTTCTAATACGCAGCAGGTAATCTCCTTACGCCTCTCCAATACCAACTTCTTGTATTGGAGGCTGCAGATGAAACTGTTTCTCTTGGGCCAAGGTGTATACTCCTTTGTTGATGGCACCTCCCCATGTCCTCCCTCTCATCTTATATCTACTGCCACATCCTTACCATCGGTCAATCCCTCATTTTTATTATGGAAACAACAAGATAACTTAATCATGAGTGCTATATTATCCTCGCTCTCCACAGAAGTTCTACATCTAGTTGTGGATTGTAAAACTTCTCAAGAAATCTGGACAACGCTGGAAACTTCCCTTGCTTCCCCTTCAAACTCACGGATTATGCAACTCCATGGTGCATTCCAAGATTTACGACAGCACGATGACTCTGCCAGCACTTATTTGCAGAAGGCTAAGGCCTTATTTGATGAACTTGCAGCTGCTGGTAGACCAATCTCCATGGCTGAATTTAATTTGTATGTGTTTCGGGGGTTACGTAGTGATTTTAAGGATCTGGTAACTAGCCTATCCACTAAGGCTGATCCCATCTCTTATACAGACCTCCATAGCCATCTCCTCACACATGAATTTCTTCATAAAGCATCACTTCATCCTGCTGTCACGGCTCGTCTGTTACCAACTCCATCACAGCAGCCATCTGCATTTTTTGGGCAGCGTCAGTTTGGTTCTAGTACTGGAAGAAGGGGCCGGTTTCGTGGGGGTTGGAGACAGAGTAATCGTAGCTACAATCGTGGGAATCATGGCTATAGTTCAGACTCAAACTTCAGCACTAATAGTTATGGTTCAGGTCCGAAATTTGGACAGCAGCAAAACCGGTTTTCATCTGGCTCTGGTCAGCAGTTTGGACAACAAGGAAACCGTTCGGGAGGCTATAATCGAACTACAAAATGTCAGCTGTGTTATGACTATGGACATACCACCCAGCAGTGCTCTCAATTGGCTACTCATAATCTACAAGCTAATGCCAATTTAGCATTTAATACTGCTCCTATAACTGCTCCTGTTACTTGGTTTCCTGGTACAGGTGCAAATCATCATGTGACACCGGACCTTGCGAGTATGACGAGCTCAGAACCTTATTGTGGTAATGATCATTTACATGTTGGCGATGGTAAGGGCCTCACTATTTCTAATATTGCTCACTCTAAAATTCGTTCACCCAAACGCACATTTACCTTATCCAATATTTTACATGTGCCTCACATTAAAAAACCTCTACTTTCTGTTCAAAAGTTTTTTCTTGAGAATAATGTGTTTTTTGAATTTCATCCATTTTTATTTTATGTTAAGGACCTCATGACAAAGGAGGTGCTTCTTTCTGGTCAGAGTAGAGATGGTCTATATATTTTATCCGCGTCGTCTGCAACGTCGTTGCCTCAAGTTTTCTCGTCTACATGTGTCTCTACTTCCATTGATGTCTGGCATCGTCGGCTTGGACATCCCAATCCACGCATTTTGAATTTTCTAGTGTCAACTAAACAGGTGTCCTGTACGTCAAAACAATTTAATTTTAATTGTCCAGCATGCCCTTTAGGAAAATCTTCTCGTTTGACTTTAAAAACTACAGGTCATCAAACTCAAGCTCCTCTTGATCTAATTTTTAGTGATGTTTGGGGTCCTTCCCCTATGTTTTTGTCAGATGGTTTTCGCTATTTTGTTATCTTTGTGGATGCCCATACCAAATTTATCTGGTTTTATCCTTTGGTTGCAAAATCTGATGTGTTTGCTATATTTCAACAATTTCAGTCCCTCGTTGAGCGCCAATTTTCTTTAAAAATTAAGTCTGTTCAAACAGATTGGGGTGGTGAATATCGCAAACTCAATACATATTTTAAAACCATTGGTATTCATCATCGTGTTATTTGTCCGCATACTCATGAACAAAATGGAATGGTTGAACGTCGTCATCGACATATTGTTGAAATTGGGCTCACTCTTCTTGGCCAATGTAAAGCTCCCTTAAAATACTGGAGTTATGCGTTTGAAAGTTCAGTATATTTGATTAATCGCATGCCCACTGTTGTTCTTAATCATAAAACACCATTTGAATGTCTTTTAAAAACAACTCCTGATTATGCTTTCCTCCGTACTTTCGGGTGTCTTTCCTTTCCATTCCTTCGTCCGTACAATGCTCATAAGTTAGATTTTCACTCATCCCCTTGTGTCTTTCTAGGTTATAGCAATTCTCATTTAGGATATCGATGTCTTGATTTGTCGTCAAACCGTATTTATCTTGCTCGTCATGTTCGTTTTCATGAAACTGTTTTTCCTTTTGACAAAACTGAACAAATTGTAGATTCACCCATACAACCTCCTGCTGCTACTTTACAGCCCATCCCATCATTTTATCCAAACACTCACCCGACACCCCCTGCACATAACACAACCCTTTGGGCACCCTTACCATTACCTGCATATCATTGTCATGATCATTCCTCAGGTACAGGTTCAGATTTGTCGTTCTCTCTTGCTGGCTCATCTGCCGTCTCTCCTGTTGTTCCCACCAGTAGTGAACAAAATGTTGCGGTCACCCCTGTTGGTTCACCTATCAGCTCACCTGCTGTTTCCTCTTCTCAGCTTGGCCCTGTATTGAGCTCCTCATCGCCAGGTTCTTCATCTATTTCCTCTCCTGGACTTAATTTATGTGTTGATCTGTCTCAATTCTCCCTTCAGCAAGCTACAGCCAGTGAGTCTGCCACTCCCCCTCCTACTGCCCGCACCCATTCCATGATACTTCGCCCACGTGTATCCAAGACAGCAAATTTTAGTGTCTCCCCTGCCTCCCGGGTAGTTTCTCTACCACAACAGGAACCACTTTCTTTCAAGGATGCCAACCGATACATTATTTGGCATAATGCTATGACAGAGGAAATCAAGGCACTTCATGGTAATCACACTTGGTCACTAGTGCCCTTACATCCATCCATGAATGTGGTAGGCAGTAGGTGGGTTTATAAGATTAAGCGGCACGCCGATGGTCGAGTTGACAGATATAAAGCACGATTGGTTGCCCGCGGTTTCACGCAGCAAGAGGGGATTGATTACTTGGAGACATTTAGTCCAGTGGTTAAGCCTACCACGGTTAGACTTGTGATCACGATTGCTGTCACACATGGTTGGAAAATTCATCAGTTAGATGTCCATAATGCCTTCCTAAACGGCATTCTTCAGGAAGAAGTTTACATGGCACAACCACCTGGTTTTGTTGATCCTACACTTCCATCTTATGTGTGTCGTCTTCATAAATCTATGTATGATTTGAAACAAGCCCCTCGAGCATGGTACAATCGGTTAAGTGAGTTTCTCATATCCATTGGATTTCAGGCATCCAAGGTTGATACTTCTTTGTTTATTCTCTTCTTCGGTGGTGCAATGATCTATCTGCTTGTGTATGTTGATGATATTCTATTAACTGGGAGTGACTCGGTCTTGCTCCAACAACTGATTACTTTGTTGAGTTCAGAGTTTAAGCTTCGGGACTTAGGGTCAGCTCACTCCTTCCTAGGAATAGAAGTTAAATCGACTTCTATGGGTCTTTTACTCAGTCAACACAAGTATACACTAGACATTATCCAACGAGCAGGTATGACTTCTTGCAAACCAGTTGATACTCCGATGTCTTCCTCGTCTAAATTGGGATCCGTGCCTGGCACTCTCCACTCTACCCCAACACGGTATAGACAGATTGTTGGTGCTCTACAGTACCTTACTTTCACTAGACCTGACATTTGTTATGCAGTAAACAAGGTATGTCAGTTTATGCATGCTCCTACTGAGGACCATTGGGCGGCAGTTAAACGCATCCTACGTTACCTTCAGGCTACAGCCTCCTATGGTCTGCATATTACTCGGGACTCCTCCTTGTCTCTTCATGGCTTTACTGATGCTGATTGGGCTGGTAGTATTGACGATCGAAAATCGACAGGTGGTTATCTTGTGTACCTTGGTTCCACTCCTATTTCCTGGAAATCTGGAAAGCAACGCACTGTTGCTCGATCCTCTACAGAAGCTGAATACAAAGCCTTAGCTGATGGTACTGCTGAAATCTTATGGATTCGCTCTTTATTGTCAGAACTACGACTTCCATTTTCACCCAGCACTACGTTATGGTGTGATAATTTAGGGGCCACTTTCCTGTCAGCCAATCCAGTGTTTCACGCACATACTAAACATGTTGAAGTTGATTATCACTTCGTTCGTGATCGCGTTGCTAAGAAAGAAATTCAGGTACAATTCATTTCTTCTCAGGATCAACTAGCTGATGTTCTTACCAAGCCTCTCCCTCTAGTTTCGTTTGGTTTCTTTCGATCCAAGCTTCGGGTGGAGTCTCCACCTTCAGCTTGACGGGGCATATTATGGAAAGAGTCCTATATATATGTAAATACCTAGTATAGGAATAATTATCATGTATAGTACATTCCACCCTTGTATTGTATACAACCCTAATGTTATAAATATTAAGGAAGGGCTGCTGTGATTTGCAGCCAAGCATAATATACATTAATTCAATCTTGCTACAGAATTTAACTCCAAAAATAAGTTTTTAATATTTTTTGAAAGACTTGGCCAATTTTTTAATTTTTTTGTGGTCATACCTTTTTGCTGAGTGAAACTTCTAGCAACTAGACGCGCCTTATACCTTTCAATGAAGCAATAAGATCTGCATTTAATCTTGTACATCTACTAATTACCAACAACATTTATCGAAGGGTGAAACGACACTAAGGTCCAAGTTTTGTTAGCGAGTAAGGCTTGAATTTTCTCTCATATAGCATTATGCCACACTTCATACCTATTAGCATCATCAAAAACAAGTGGCTCATGAGTAGAAAGATAAACTACTCGACTGAAGGAGGCAACAGAGACGGTGATAGTTGTTGTGAACAATGTTGTCTTAGGCTATCAAGGATGGAGAACCATGAGATATTGGTGAGCAGCTGGGCGTGGAGAAGGAGAGCCAGTACCTGAAAGTTGGTGAAAAGGATATGAGGAAAGGTCAACATAGAGCTGCATGCCAGCTAAAAAGGTGGTGGAGGGACTGGACTAGGCAGCAAACACCGATGAAGCTGCTATAGAACTGGGTTATTCTGCAGTGTCAGACCTAAAAGCAAAAGTTCTGGTAATGATAAACTTGTTCCTGCATAATAATCATTTAAAAAACAAACAGTTGGTGATAATATGGAAGGGTTGATACCAAGTTAAGAATAATATAAGGCTTAATATATTAGTTAGCCAACCACACACACACACACACACACACATATATATATATATATATATATATATAGGTAGATAGATATTAGGCAATATACAATAATAATGGTATAAATTACCACACAAAAATATAACTAAAATATTTTCTATATACAATATTAGGTATGTTCTATAATAGTGACAACAGCGAAATGCATGGTCTGAAAACAGAAAGAGGTTTATTTCAAAAGGTGTATGGTTCAAAGGATGGAAACGTTTCTTGCATTCATCAGCTACCAATCCAACAATTCCAAAACGTTAAATTAACGTTTTCCCACCCCGACTAGAGTCTTCCATGTGGTTATAAGTGCTCAATAAATAAAAATTACATGATCTTTCAAATTAAAAATCACTGCTCAACTAAAAACCTCGTTCGGTTACAATAGTTTCATTAAAAAAAAAAAAAAAAAAAGGAACTGTGTCCGCACAGAGCAACACTGTTTAAACACTCAAGTGGACCAGCTCCTGTCATGTTTTGACATAAAACCATGCATTGATGATGGACGGAAAAGCCTGCACGGTGCTGCAATTTGTCTCCTAGTGCTTGTGCCTCAACTAACAATCAATTGGTAGCTTTATGAAATCCATCGAAATAGCAAGACGGGAAATGATCATTTCTGACTAAATGTTGCACTTAGCAAGAAACAAAATGGCTTCGCCAACGATGGGGACCGTTCCGAAAATTGCAGATCAGGTGTTGATTCGGTGGAATGGTCCTGTGAAAGGGAAGTTTCAACGCCGTGCATGCAATGCTTATGGAAACCCTCTTCTAGGTGATTTACTGTTTATATAAGATAATTTTTTGATGGTTTTTTCTCAATTTTTTAACCATGATAATAAATTACTCTTCTAGGTGATATCAAATCATTCGAATATGGGATTAACCTGCCGGCCTAATTTCTTAACCATGACAATAATAAGATGTTAAAGTCTTAGCTATGGGACCAAGAGTCAAATCATCGAGGGGTGAATAGGCTTCTATATATATAAAAGAAGTGATTGCATAAATCAAATTGACAACTATTCCTTTTATAAGTTTAAGAGATAACTTAAGTATTGATTTGGCGCTACTAACACCACCACAAAGATTTCTTTAGTAATTCAATTGATTATGCTCATCGCAACAGCAAATCAAACAAAACTTATACCGTAATAGCACAATATACAGGTATATGATCAATAAAACTCTCTAGAAGGATGTACATGATATGCAATTGTTTTTCTACCTTTCCTTTACTCTCTCTTGCACTTTATTGATGTTAAAATTTTAAAAAAATTAAAGGGTATTTATAAGAGTTTTTAAAAATTAGTAGATGTCCCTTGTATGAAAATAGTAAATACAAAAAATCTTTTCAAAATGAACAAAATCATGTACAAACCATACTTGCTTGACCCCTTCTAAGGGCTACTTGGTAGGTCATAGAGTTTACTTGGAGTCGCACGTGGATGCGTGGTATTGAAGATTTGTGGGAGTTGTCATCTAATTATTTGGTTTAGTATTGGTAGAAAACTTTAGTATAACAAGTTTATCAAATATTCAAGGGAAAGAGATTAATTGTAGTTAGAACAAGTATATATTAGCACTATCAGCACACCCTAACTGAGATAAGTTGCTTTATGTGGTTTAGAGGTTTTGATGATTTTTTTATTGATGATCTATATGTGGCTTAGAATTGATATTTATTCAATTTGGTGTTAAGAATTTATTATGGGCTCATATACATAAATAATTATTATGAAGAAAGTTTTTCATAATTTATATATTATCATGAAAAATAATCTTAATTAAAATTAGTGAATATTTAGAATTATTCTAAAATTTTTTTAATCAATTCCTAATATTTAAATATCAACCTCACTAAAGGTTCAACTAGAATATTAATTATTAATTTTTATAAATTAAAATATTAATTAAATTATAATGAATTCAATAAATTGATTATCATCACATCAATCGAGTGTCACCGAATGTTAAAATCATTAAGAAAAGGCTTAAAAAACGAGAGTTGTTTAAAATAATTGATATGAAAATTTATTTGGATACGAAAGAGCAGGTAGTAATTGATATATTTGCTTGTGCACAAATATCACAAAAATAAAGACGAATTTAAAATCCTTCAAGTTGTTGTTGATCTTGTACTATACTGATCAGAATTCAAAGGTTCACATCGAAAGAGATGTCACTTCAACAACTCTGTCCTTATTCATAGACAGCGCAAGCTACTGTCTCTCTAGCTCTACAAAAAGACTGTTCGATGTGGTCTCCAAAAAGACTGTTGATGGGCTCTACAAATTACAAAAAGACTGTTCGATGTGGTCTACAAAAAGACTGTTGATGTGCTTTTTTATTTATTTAATTCGAGGAAATTTTATTTTTGGAAAAGCATATTTTGTGGGTTTGGATAAGTGAATAAAACCCCAGCCGTTTCAGGTTTTTAGAAGAGGTGCACGCCCTGACTCGAACTTAAAACCTATTGTGTAGATTTCAAATCCTTTATCACCACGTACGTTTTTTGGAGACTATTGATGTGCTCTTGCTCAACCTCCAAACCTACCCAACCAGCTGTTTTTGCATGAAGCCTTCTACGTTGTGTATGCCCACTAAATAAATATAGGTTGATCATCGACTCCAAACCATCATTTATACTGCACTTTTCTCATCTCAGTTTAATTTGTAGAAGAGGGAACGTGCACAGTTTGCAACCACATAAGGTTTTACTTCTGAACATTTATGATCCCAAGGATGATAAGATCTTCTTACTATTCATAATCTACAAGCCTGCTTTGTGCCAGCTATTGGGATCTTGGTTTTCTTCGGTGTTTAAATTTATCCTACAGCCTATATTCCATGTTTTGTTTTTCTATTGTTTTTTTGTAGCATTTTTTTCTCCTTTCTCTAATCGGGCTCTTATATAAAGCACATCATTGATTATTTCTTCACCCAAACATAATGTCATTCTCATAATATTTTTAAATCAATATGGATTCTGAACGGTCCACCAGTTATTTCAGTACCATGAGTTAAACACGTCGCATTCATGCCATCACATACAGGAATTCTGCTAATCATTCCAAATCAAAAGGCAGATTAATCTAACTTGATATGTCAAAAATATTCTCAATTTGTTATATTTACAAAGCTTTTCATAGTCAGCAGAATTTAGAGAGAAACATGTGACGTGTTGATTGTGTAAAGATATTAAATGACCTGATCGTGCCACATATCAAGAGATTTGAGAATCAAGTAGTTAAAATTTTGTTAAGCAGTTAAAATTTTGTTAATTCCGTTAAACAATTAAGAAAATTTGTTAGTATTGAGGTGAGAAGCTTGTTTACGTCTATAGCTTGATATAAAAATATATGTAATACTATAAAACAAAGTAATAAATTACGTGTTGATTTTACATTTTAAAAAAATACATTTTTAAGGCAAGCAATAAGCTTAATGTTTCTTAATAAACAAATTATCTAACCTTTTAAAATTTAGATATGTTGAGTCATTCAAATCACGTTCACAAGTTTAAGTTTGTTTTATCTTTTTATTTTTAAAAGTTTTTTGTTTCTTGCAATTTTATACTTTATTAGATTTTATTTTTTTAGAATATGATTTAAGTTTTGCTTCTGATAGGATGTCATAGCTTTTTTTAATTAACTACTAATATTCCATGTAAGGTGTGGATAATCGGGTGGTTAATATAAATTTTACTATAAATTGGAATCTGCAATGATGTCTGATCAGCTCGGGCAAATAAGCTACAATTATTTGGGGGCAGTATGTGTGGTGTTTAATTTCCAAAGGAAAAGGACAATACCTCTTGTCTAAAGTCTAAACTTTTATTTTCATCTTTAAGCGTTAGCTCATAAATTGGTTGGGGTTAAGAATTGTTTTTATGTTGACATAGAGTATTAATACATTTAAATCCATTCAGTGTTGAATGAAAAATTAATATAAAAAAAAACTCTTTATTTTACGAGTATTTACAAGCTTAAAAAAAACTTCAATCTCACAATTAAAAAATACTTAAGAAATTTCTGTGGAAATTCTTTAATAGGAAAAGAACACTTAATAATAATAATAATAATAATAATAATAATAATGTATTTCTGTATTACAACAATACGAGCTAAATTAAGTCCTTCAAGTCATTGTTGATCTATTTCTGTATCGATTAGACTCCAAAGGTCTGCATCAAAAGAAATGTCAACCCAACGATTTTGTCCTTGGTCAGACAACACATCCCCAATCATTATCCCTCCTGCTGGGTTGTCCTCTACGAAAAGAGTACTGTTGATGGGCTCTTGGTTAGTTGCTGAACCAGAACCCAGACGACAGCTGTTTTCACAACTGTTGCTGTTCGGTAGATTAATTTCTTTGTCATCTAACAGGCTTTCCCACCACATCCTTTCAGCTTCATCCGCATCGGAAGGTGGCAATGCTATGGTAGAATATGGCTTGCAAAGATCGTCCCCATATTGAGAACCAACATTAATAAATGGAGTTCCTTTTTCAGCTCTTAACCAACATAAATTTTTGAAGTTCCGAGGTCGAGGCTTTATTATGTTGTCTTTTGTTATTGATTTTGGTTCTGGTTCTGGTTCTGGTTCTGTTCGAGCTTCTCTGGTGCCAGAAACCACCTTCTTACGCAGGTTCGTGTTCCAATAATTCTTTACATCATTTGCTGTTCTTCCTGGAAGTCTACCGGCAATCAATGACCACCTGTGTAACAAAACATAATAAATTTTCCGTAGAGTTAGTTAGGGCTTCGATCTACTTCTTCCTTTCAAAACAAAACTGAAGAGGCATGGCCAATAGAGTGTGATTCGGGCAACGTTGTTAAGTAGATGGAAGACACTCGTCAGGACCTACTAAGGAGACTTCAAGGCTTGTTTAATAGCATTAAAATTCTCCAAACAAAAAAAATAATATTAAGATTTTGCTTACTAATTTAATCTGTACTTCTCAGCGTGTCAATAGGGAAAGGAACTTTTTAGAAGATGGACTGACAAAGCAAGGTATGCACAGACAGCTTTATTTATAGAAAAAAATGGAGTAAGGCTTCCATATCAGTTCAAGTTTTCCTCTTAAATTTCTCACTAAATATATGAGACATTTTATTTAGCTGAAGTCCCTCCCTCTCTTTCTGAGACTTCTTTGGCTTTTCTATTAGCTGCCATTGGTGATTTTTCTTAAACCACTAGAAACAGTACCACTTATTCATTCCTTGGTTTTTACCTCTTTGTCTTCAACAATCTCAGATCGGGTATTCATGCTTACATGCATAATGGCTTGCAAGGCGGGGGTTCTTAGTAGACTTTATCATCATCTCTATCCTTTTTATTCCTTTTGTATTGTTCTCAAGCTTTCTTTTCTATCTTTCGTATTTCTTTCTTCTCATTGTGGGTGAATATGTCTTGTCAATAATAAAAAAAAATTCTAGATTGGTTAAGACATTTTCACTTGCCTGTTGCCAAGCAGCTTGTGTAACCTGATAATCAAATCTACTTCGCCAACTGAAAACTGCCCTCTCTTGACATTTGGCTTAAGATAGTTCAACCACCTCATTCTACAGCTTTTCCTGCATCTATTCAAACCTGCAAATTAAAATTAAGAGTCAGTGTATACTTTTTTCGAGCGTCCTGCAGCTAGTTGAATATTAGTCTTTGCCTCTTGCATGTGTAGCTGTTCTCAAACACGAGAGACTGTATATATATACTCGATATAGGCATATAAACATGAGAAAATCTCTTGTGATCAGAATTGCTCATGATCACACCATATGTAGAAAAAAGAGACCATAATGATTGTCGAAAAGATAGGGAAATACTTGTATATATATAGACCTTGGACTACAGGATGAGGATAGCCCTCTTCGGTCCCTAGAAAGCAACACTGTTTACAAGCATGAACGAAGACATTTAGATACCTGCTTTGAGAGGAATTTGACACCATCTTCCTTCACCATATTTCTCGACGCACTTCCTTAGAAGTATATCCTCCTCTTCGGTCCATGCACCTTTCCTTACTCCGAATGAGCTTACCATAGTGCCTCTTACGTAGTCTATGCCCACCTTATTAGATCTACCAAGACTCCATTAATATTTATAGAATCACGTGAAGAACATTTGCATGTTGATCACTGGCTCTAAAATATCATATATAAAGTACTTTTCTCAGCTGAATTTAGTAGTTTCTAACTACAGCGACGTGCATGGTTTGTAACCACATGCGGTTTTACTTCTGAAGGTGTATGGTTCAAAAGATGGAAACTGTTTTGCATTCATCAGCTACCAGTCCAACAATTCCAAATCGTTAAATATCGTTTTCGCCCCTCGATTGGAGTTTGGCTATCAGTTCTCCATAAACACTAGGTGACAAAATTTCATGATCCTTTGGGAGAAAATCTAGTCAACTTCCCTTGCGAATGGAGATGAAGAATGATTTCCTAAGCTTTTCTTGTAGGTATAGAAAATGTGCTTTTCCCTTTTTTACCCCTCAAGATTACCCAATTCCTACAATACCCGGCTTTCCCAAGATAAACCGTCTGTGTTTTAAGGATCCCGTTTGTGGCGCTTTTCAACTAGATGGCCCTTTTGAACATTGATAAGATTTGAACAAAGTTCCTTTCAAGCACGTAGAAGATCGTTTTATGTGTAATAGAGTTATACACGACCATGTTAAAGAAGGATCTAAAGAAAAAATACACTGAGCTTACAAAGTGTTTTTCAAATGAATATTTAGTTTCTGATCTTCTTTTTATTTAACGTGAACAACTAGGTTGTACAAGTAAAGTATTTAAACTGAAAAAATACAATGATTCAGATGTAAAATAAAAGGAAAGAATCTCATAAAATCTAGTTGATGACAATGCTAATTTATTATGATAACAGCTTCATAGCAGAGAAGTTTATTACAATGACAGCTTGATAATAGGGAATTTGATAGCAGAGAATCCCTATAAGTTTGCTAAACTACCATGTAGAGTTACTGTTAGTTTGAACTTCCTGAATTTATAGACTTGATTGGAATGTCATCTTGATTTGAATATATTGTCGTTAGAGCTCCAAGATCACTCAACGTCTCTCCAGTAATTGAGGCTAGATTGTGAGTCTTCACTATTTTTTTTTCTAAGAATCTCGTGTATCCTTATTTCTCCATTGACTCTCACAATTGTTGGCAGTGCTAGCAGTGTCAATATATGATAGATGGTTAAGAGGATCCTCTTCAGTTAATGTTTGTAACAACTTTTACTTGGGTTAAGACTACTATTTAAAAGTTTTATAAATAGATTATGTTAGTATTTACACTTGGTATGTATATTATTGATGGACTTGTGGATAGAAATAGCTAGTCAGAAAAACATTTTTGTTAGTAATTTATAGTATATATGTGAGTTTGTTGGTAATAAATATACTAATGGATTTACTAACAGACAAAGCGTACAAAAAAAAAAACCTACTCTGTTCTATCAATATCTCTATCGATAAATTTTACATATAACTAACATAAAAATCATATGTAATGTCATCAGTGTTTTTATTCTATCAATATATCCATCAGTAAATATAACATACCATCGATAGAATATCTTCTGTAATTCTTTTGATGAATTAACAGTAGCACTTGTATTTGTAGATGTAGGTGAAAACATAATCCATGAAGTAGCCTAAAGGTGTTTGATTATATGAAGATGGCGAAAACAAACTTTAACAAAATATCCGATGACTGAATGGAGTTTAAATTTTTTAAGGATATTTTATAGGTATTTTTTTATATAAATATTACTGGATAGTTGAATATTTTAAAAATGAACCTATAAGATGATGTTTTTGTCAAATAATCATTCCAACCCAAAAGTTTAAGCTATTAGATAAGGTCTCAAGATATGATTTATATTATTCTCTAGCACACCTCCTCAAATAAAAGCTTTTTGGACTTGAAACTTGCACAGACCCACATTACCTTGTGCTTGATTTTTATCAAATAGATGAGGGTGATGAGATTCAAACTCGTGATCACTTGGTCATTAAGGCTCTGATACTATGTCAAAGAATCATCTCAACCCAATATTTTAAGCTTTTAGATGAGGTCCCAAAATATGATTTATATTATTCTATAACAGGTTTTTTTATTTAATTAATTAATTAATTTTGAATTTTAATTAAATTTATTTATTTAGTTTTGAAACACTTTACTTAGGTCGTTTTAGAACTTCTATATGATTTAAATGTTTATTTTTATATTATTATTATTTAGATTTTTATAAAATTTCACAGGGTTGTAATCTGAACGGTCTACCAATTATTTCATTATCATGAGTTAAACACGTCGCATTCATGCCATCGTATACTGGAATTCCGAGAGAAACAGGTGACGTGTTTCTTTCGTATTTTTTTTTAAAAATCAAAATTAAGGGCAAGCAATAAGGTGTACGTCTTTTAATAAACAAGTTAAAGGCTGACATGTCTTAGCTTTTTAAATTTGTATAAGTGGAGCCATTCAAGCCATGCCCACGCGTTTAATGCTTTTTGTTTCTTGCAATTTTATATTTTATTGGATGTTTCTTTTTTTTTTCTGCGTAGAATATGATTCAAGTTTTGCTTAGTTTATGGATAAGTCATTGCTTTTTTTTTTTAATATATGTTTTTTTTTATCATTTTATTAAATAAAACATTGGTTTTAAAAAAAAATATTACTAAATACAATTAATTTTATGATTACAGCCATATTTATCTCTCAGCTTTCTAATTTAATTTTTAGTTAAAAATCTTTTATTTTTTTCTTTGTTTTCATATAAAATTATAATATTTTTTTTCAAATATAAGCAACATTGCATAATATTTTTTATTTTTATTTTTAATTTTATTTAATTTCTTTTATTTACGTCTGTTTATATTATCATTTAAATAAAAATTTATTCTAAAATCAAAGTTATTAAACATAATTACATACATAGTCTGTATTATAAAATCAAATACCTTGTTTTATTTATAGCTCTTTATTTTTTCAGTGTAGTAATCTTAGCAACTTTTTTTATGTTTTTTTTTTTTTTTTGTGTTTTGATTAAATAAAAAATTTATTTTAAAAAATAAAGTTATTAAATACAATTGAATACATGGTTCTTGTTGCGAGATCAAAAATCCTGATTGATATCTATCTTTCAATCTTTTCAGTTTAATCTTTAATTATCATTAATTATTTTTTAATATTTATTTTTACTAATAATTCTTGATTTATTTAATTAAATAAAAGTAAATTTTTTTCATTTATAATCAAGAATTTTTTTAAGTTAAAAAATGAGTTGAAAAGACCTTTCGCCTCCTGCATATTTATTTATTTTTATTGAAAAATATAATCAGACCCCTGAAAAAAACAGGTCAAATAACTAGTAATGTTCCATGTAAGTTGTGGATAATCGGGTGGTTAATATAAATTTTACTATAAATTGGAATCGGCAATGATGTCATGATGAGTCATAAGTATTTTATCATCTCGTGGCAGCCTGATCAGCTCGGGCAAAAAACGGTCCAATTATTTGGGGGCAGGAGGTGGTGTTTAATTTCCTAACGAAAAGGACAAAACCTCTTGTCTAAAGTTTTGTTTCCATCTTAAGCGTTGGCTTACTTTAAAAAGTACAAATGATTATTCCAGAGTTAGCCCAGACAAACTTGCTAGTACCATTAGTTTGTTTGTGGTGTTCGAGGATGCCACATCTTTCGCTGCTGGATTAGTGTTTGATCCGTTTGAAATTGTAATTGTAATAACTTTTTTAAAATATTTTTTTATTTTAAAATATATTAAAATAAAATGTTCCACATATTGAAGTGGAATTTTTTTTAACGTTGAAGTTATGATGGATGTTTTCTTGGAAAAAATAGTTTTTAAATATAGTTAAAGAATAATTATGAAATCCACTCAGAATTTGGTTGGGGTTAAGAATTGTTTTTATGTTGATATAGAGTATTAATATATACATTTGAATCCATTAAGGGTTGAATGAACAATTACTATAAAAAAACTCTTTATTTTACGAATATTTACAAGCTTAAAAAAAAACTTCAATCTCACATTTAAAAATACACAAGAAATTTCTGTGGAAATTCTTTAATAGGAAAAGAACACTTAATAATAATAATGATGATGATGATGTATTTCTGTATTACAACAATACGAGCCAAATTGGTTAGCTGCTGAACGAGAACCCAGACGACAGCTGTTTTCACAACTGTTGCTGTTCGTTAGATTAATTTCTTTGTCATCTAACAGGCTTTCCCACCACATCCTTTCAGCTTCATCCCTATCGGAAGGTGGAAATTCTATGGTAGAACATGGCTTGCAAAGATCGTCCACATATTGAGAACCAACATTAATAAATGGAGTTCCTTTTCCAGCTCTTAACCAACATAAATTTCGAGGTCGAGGCTTTATTATGTTGTCTTTTGTTATTGTTTTTGGTTCTGGTTCTGTTCGAGCTTCTCTAGTGCTAGAAACCACCTTCTTCCGCAGGTTTGTGTTCCTTTACCAGCTCTTAATAGTATTAAAATTTTGCTTCGTAATTTCATCTGCACCTCTCAGCATTTCAAAAGGGAAAGGAACTATATAGAAGATGGACTGACAAAGCAAGGTATGCACAGACAGCACGCCCTTTCTGCTTGGCTTTGAGCTCTGTAAATCTGTAATTTCGTGGAGCCACTTTCTCCTCGCCGTCAGCTTTCTTTTTTTAAAAAAGTACTTTTATTAATACAAGTGAAGAACATTTGCATGATGATCACTGGTTCTAAAATATCATATATATAAAGTACTTTTCTCCACTCAATTTGTAGTTTCTAACTACAGCGACGTGCATGGTTTGTAACCACAAGCGGTTTTACTTCTGAAGGTGTATGGTTCAAATTATCCCACACACTATCATAGAAGTATTGACCCAGTGGATTTATTTAAAAAAAAGGAAAATTTGAGCAGACATCTTTCCCTTTGTTAGCTTATGGTATTTTTGGGGAGTTTGGCTTACAAGAAACAGGTTGAGTTTTGGTGCCAGACTGGGACATGACTTTCAAATTAATTCTACGTCGCCTGGCATTGTGGTTGTGATCCGGCAAGAATTTTATGTTGGACAAACTATTTTTATCAGTTACAGATATAATAGTTCAGTTTCTGGTAGCATAGATCTTATTTGGGATTTTGTACTTATAAATCTTTTTTATATATATCCCCTAGTTTTTTTCATTATTTCAATGGCACTAACATATTTAATAAAACCATTCGATTATTATAAGAAAAAAAAAAAGATACATGTTTTTTTAATAATACAGGTTAAGAAAAAAACTAGAATTAATACATTACTTAGGTTTTTAATAAATATACACGTATATAATTCAATTAAGATCTATAGTTGTCTATTGGTATTTTTCTATTAAGATTTTTGTAATGTTCATTTTGGTTTTTAAATGAAATAAGCATCATTTCTCATATTTTGCTATGTTAGTTTTTACATTTTAAAAGCGTTTTTGTAAAAATTTAAATAAAAAATAATATAAGTAAAAAAAAAAAACAATTAAGAATCTAACAAAATTGAGAAGGTTATAGATATCTTCTACAACTTTATTATTACAGACACCATTCGCCACACATGAATCACAAATACTAATTGCAACTTGATATTGCAGATGGCATCTGCACATATACCATTCACAACATGCAAGTCACAAGTGCTAATTGCAACTCAATGTCGTAAATGGTATCTACAACACCTTTAACACATGCATTTTGAAATTGTTTATTCTTCCATCAAAACACAATTTACATAAGTAACACATAACATATTCAATCATTAACAATAATTGTAGATTGACGATTAACATAAGATAATATTTATTTATAATTTTATTTAAGTTTTCTTATTAATCCTCGGTCTTTATTTTAGTTTCTTGTAAGAAGAATTAGAATAATTTTCCTTAGGTTTGACCTGGCCCTCACTACAATACTATAAAAAATGAAATCTTTAAAAAGAGAGAGAAGTTAGAATTCATCTTTTAGGTTTTGACAACGACCAAAATTTTGGCGTCATTGCATAGAAATTTTTTATCTAGTTTTCTTTTAATAGTAAATTGATTATATTAAGATCTTTTCGTACATGTGAACAATATTTGATCCAAAGGTAAAGAAATAAAAGGAGAACCGTAAGAGTAAATAGGAAGGCAAAAAGATGAAAGGAGAACTTACCAACATTGGCTCTTTTAACAAGCAATTTTGAAAGCGAAAGACAAGAAAAAGTTTCTCAAAACATGGAAGAACAAAGGACATTAAGGGAGTTATCAACTCCTAATGTGAACCAACAACCTTCATACATTGAATTTTCAAATATTGATGTAGCTTTTGAGTTAAAATATGTTGTAATTCATTTACTACTTGTCTTTCCTGACCTTCCAAGTGAGAACCCCATAAGCACTTTAAGGAATTCCTTGTGGTTTGCTCGTCCATGAACTCACAAGGAGTAATAGAGGAACAAATTAAACTGAGAGCTTCCCATTCTCTTTGATAGGCAGGGCAAATGATTTGTTTTATTACCTTCCATATTGATGTATTACCACATGGAACAATTTAAAAAGAAGGTTTTCAAACAAGTTTTTTTCAACTTTAAGGGCAAGTATCATTTGAAAAGAAATCGGTGGAATCCTCCAGAATAACGACAAGATATTGTATGAATATTAAGAGCATTTTGATCAATTATGAGCAAGCTACCCTCATCATGAAAATTTTAATCAATTATTACTGCAATTGTTTCTGAGAGATTGTTATCTATGGACTATGGACCATAGCATGATTGACATAGTAGTTGGAGAAGCACTCGTAGAAAAGACTCTTGAAAAACATGAGATTTAATCTAAAAAATGACACGGAATTCAGAGCAATTTGAAGTTCATTTTGATTCATCTAGAAAAAATAATGAGGTTATACATTCTAATATTTTTTAATGGATTTGATGTGTTTATTGTAAAAATCAACAAAACAATATAAAAAAAATAATTTAATATATTTTCAATTAAATTTTTTAAGAAAAAACTTTATACATCACGTGTTACTAGACACTTTTATTGAAAAAAAGAAAAAAAAAACTGATTAGGAAACAAGAGGATGGTCAAGATTTGAACACAATATTTTCTTTTATTTTTTGTGCAGATGTGAACAAAAGATGGTTGGTTTAATTACTTTGCTTTGAATGTGTTGACTTCGTATGTGTGGACTTTTAAGCGTGCCGAAACACATACCACAACGCTCCTTTGATGACTTCTCCATCGAGTAGGGACATGATGGCTGACAGAGACAGTGATGTCATCCAAACTCTACATTTTCCAAATATAGCTACTGTCGATCTCTTACTTCGCAAGTGCAAGTTGTACACGTGGGAACATTCAGGCCCTTATTTGGGTGACCTTATTGAGTGCTCGTATTATTAAGGAATTGAGAGTGTGGAATCATGTTTTTTTATTTTAAAATATATTAAAATAATTTTTTTTATTTTTTTAAAATTATTTTTAATAAAAACACATTAAAATAATCTAAAAATATTAAAAATCTATTAATTTAAAATAAAAAATAAAAAAATTAAGATTTTTTAAAAGTATTTTCCAGCTATAATGTTAAATACTGACTAAATCTGTCATGGTAAATTTTAACTTTGGAATTTTGGTAATTATTTGCATATAGTTTTATGCCAGGAATCCATCATAGACAGATAAATTTCAACTCTATTGAGAATTTTATTAGTTAATATGAAGTAATTGTGTGTCTAAATCGAGAGAGGTGACTTAAATCTGAAATTATTAAATTAGTATTTTCTCTGTAGATACTGAACAAAACCCAACCGAATTTTTTCTAAAGGGCTTCTTTTTTTGTTTTTTTTTTACGTGCCGGCAATTATAAATCAATTCGAAGATCCTCTTGTATGGCCTTTTTGTTGAAGGTGGAAACACGAACAGAACAGGACAATTCATCAGAGATGCAGATGGTTCTGTGTCTAGTTGCCTAATTGGAACTACTCCAACAATTTTATTTTTTTTTTTCCAGTTTTGTATGTGGCTGTAGATGATGCCACGGCACCATATGAATGGAAGCACTTGGAATTAATTTATAGGGTTTTAAGAGCGTAGTAACGCTTTTTTTAAAATGTTTTTTTTAATATATTAAAATAATTATTTATTTATTTTATAAAAATATTTTTATTGTTAGTATATCAAAATAATCTAAAAATATTATAAAAATTTAATTTTTTTAACAATATTTTTAAAATATAAAAACAAATATATAGTTGCATACTCCACAATTTGTTTTATGTTAAAAACAAAGTGGTTTGGTGTGTGGTGTAGAATCAACAATCTATCTAATTGATGTTAAACAAAACCCAACAGCCCTTCTTCTTCTTCTTCTTTCTTGTTTTTTTTTTTTTTTTTGTCCTTCGTGCTGTCATTCATAAATCAATTCGAAGATCCTCTTGTATGTCCTTTTTGTTGAAGGTGGAAACACAAACAGGACAAACGTCCGAAATTATGTGAGCTTTTTATCAGTGACGGAGATGGCTGTGTCCGGTGGGAGTAATAGTCGTCCCTACCAGAATTGTTTGTTTGCTAAAAATATCTCCTTCTACTATTTTGCAATGATAATTAGAGGGTTTTAGAAAACATTTATTTTTAAAAAAAAGATTTGTTTAAATTAATCATTCTTAATTTCTTTCTCTTTTTAGATTTTCCATCACAAAGTTCAAAGTAAGTTCAGTATAAAACGGCTTAGTGTCACTCATTTAGGTCAAAAATCTTGATCGTTCATTATGTTCAAAGGTTTAGAATAAAAGATAATGTCGTATGCTAGCAGCATCGGCCGATAGCAGGCTTGATTTATTTATAATCTTACAGTGTCTATTTTTTATATTGTTTACCTCTACTTTGTTTCTTTGTTAATTCATATTTAAGAAATCTTGAAAATAAGTCAGCATCTTTTTTATTTCGAAACCATGTTGCTTCAATACATTTACTACAATTGTTTTTTTATCATATAATTACATTAAATCATCTTATTACATCCAATATAATATATGGCTTGAGTCACGGAACTTATTTTATTTTTTAAACCATGCTTGAACATTATTTTTTAAATTACAAAAAAAAAAAACACACACACACACTCCAATCCACATCGGGAGGTGGTACATTTCTAATCCACGTTAAAGCGCGGGCCATTTTTCTAATTTGGGCTAAAGTCCTTCGGGTCCTTGTCGGTATATTTCTGTAACGATTTGATTCCGAAGGTTTGCATCAAAAAGAAATGCCAGCCCAGCAATTTTGTTCTTGTTCAAAGAACACATCCCCAATCATTATCCCTCCTGCTGCGTTGTCCTCTACAAAAAGACTTTTGACGGGCTCTTGGTTAGCTGCGAAACCAGAACCCAGACAACTGCTGTTGCTGTTCGTTAGATTAATTTCTTTGTCATCTAACAGGCTTTCCCACCACATCCTTTCAACTTCATCAGTATCGGAAGGTGGAAATGCCGTGCTAGAATATGGCTGACAAAGATCATCCCCATAATGAGAAGCAACATTAATATATGGAGTACCTTTTCCAGCTCTTAACCAACAAAAATTTTTTAAGTTCCGAGGTCGAGGCTTTATTATGTTGTCTTTCGTTATTGATTTTGCTTCTGGTTTTGTTTGAGCATCTTCAGAGCTAGAAACCACCTTCTTACGCAGGTTTGTGTTCCAATAATTCTTTACATCATTCGCTGTTCTTCCTGGAAGTCTACCGGCAATCAATGACCACCTGTGTAACAAAAAGTAATATGTTTTATATACATATATCATGCACCGTATGTGAAATTAATTGAGTTAATTGGCTTCATTACAATATAATTTGTAGTATCAACATTTAATCTCAGATTGAGTATTTATATTTCAATTGCATGGTTTGCAAGGCTGGTTTCTTAATAGACTTCACCATCATCTCCATCCTATGATTTCTTTTGTGTTGTTCGCAATCTTTATTTTGTATTTTTGTATTTCAGTTTCCTCATTCTGAATTATTTTTCTCATTAGATACTTTTAGTGAATACTCTGGCTTGTCCAAAAATAAATAAATAAATAAAAAATCTAGATTGGTTTCAAAGCCACGCAAAGAATACTTTTATGTCGACTCTTGGGATGGACGAACGATGTTTTATTTCTTTTTCATAGCCTATTTTTTAGATTCAAATTAACATTGATGCTAGTAAATATTAACTTAAAGAGCGGCCAAAATAGTATATATATTAGATATACTATATGATATAAAGACATTTTCACTTGCCTGTTGCCAAGCAACTTGTGTAGCCTGATAATCAAGTCTACTTCGTCCACGGAAAACTGTCCTCTCTTGATATCCGGCTTAAGATAATTCAACCACCTCAATCTACAGCTCTTCCTGCACCTATTCAAGCCTGCAAATGAAAATGAAGAATCAATGAATCCTTTTTCAAAGCGTCCAGCTTGCTGAATAGTCTTTGCCTCGTGTAGCTATTCTCAAACACGAGAGACTATATAAACATGAGAGAATCTCTTGTGATCAGAATAATCTCCCCATGTTTCGAAAAGAGAGATCAAAATGTTTGTCCAAAAGATCAGGGAAACACTAATTATAGACCTCGGACTACTGGATGAGGATAGCCCTCTCCCGTCCCTAGAAACCCCCATCGATTTAGAAGCATGATCGAAGTCATTTAGTTACCTGTTTTGGAAGGAACTTGATGCCATCTTCCTTCACCATATTTCTCAACGCACTTCCTTAGAAGTATATCTTCCTCTTCGGTCCATGCACCTTTTCTTACTCCTAATAAGCTTGCCATAGTGCCTCTTACGTAGTCTATGCCCACCTAATTAAGGCTAGCAAGTCTGCAAGATATATACAAACACGTGAAGTACACTTGCATGTTGATCACTGACTCCAAGCTATCATATATATAGTACTTTTCCCAGCTCAATGTTGTATAAGTTTCTCTTTATGGTAATAATCTAGAAATTTTGTAGTTTCTAACTACAGCGACGTGCATGGTTTTTAGCCACAAGGTATCACATGATAATTTGCCATACTCTTCATGGCACTGGCCATTCAATAATACATTGTTTGTATTATACACCAATCGATTAATATATAAAAAAAGGATGGAAAGGGTTTCTTGCATTCATCAGCTACCAATCCAACAATTCCAAAACGTTAAATTAACGTTTTCCCACCCTGACTGGAGTCTTGATCCATTTGGTTATGAGTGCTCGATAAATACCAGGAGACAGAATTACATGATCTTTCAAATTAAAAATCACTGCTCAACATAACACCACGTTTGGTTACTCTAGTTTTATGTATAAAAAAAATGAACTGTGTCCGTACAGTACAGCACTGCACTGATGATGGACGGAAAAGCCTGCACGGTGGTGCAAGTTGTCTACTGAACTTGTGCCTCAACTAACAATCAATTTGTAGCTTTATGAAATCCATCCAAAAAGCAAGACGGAAAATGATCATTTCTGACTATATGATGCACTTAGCAAGAAACAAAATGGCTTGACCAACGATGGGGACCATTCCGAAAACTGCAGATCAGGTGCTGATTCTGTGGAATTTCGACGCCGTACAATACTTATGGGAAACCCTCTTCTAATTAAAAACCACTAGTAAGAAAAAAACCATTTACTTTTTTTTTTTTGTGTGAAATTAGTTTATTATATATTATTGAAATTATAAAAAAAAAATTAATTCAATCTAAAATTTTAATAGATCACATGATATAATTTATATTATTTTTTAATACACCCTTTCAAATAAAAGTTTTTTCTTAAAACTTGCACAGACCCATAATATTTTGTACTTAATTTATATTAATTAGAATGAAAGTGGGATCCTAAGATTTGAGCTCGTGACCACTTGGTCAATAATGTTCTGATACCTTGTCAAATAATCATCTCAATCCAATAACTTAAGCAATTAAGTGATGTATCAAAATATAATTATTATTCTCTAACAAAAATCAATAATAAAATAGCCAATGCTAAATGATGATGGGACAATTGCAACCAATTAAATAGATAACAATTCAAATATCATTATGCATATCTTTATTATCCTACACATTGTTTTAATATAATTATGCAGATATTTAATATTCCATAATATTTAGATGTATGTCATCAAACCTGCTAAGAATAGAATGAAAATTTGATGAATTAATTGGCTCGGTTAATAAATCGACAAGTTAACAAGCTGATAAAATATAATCAATTACTATAATAATCACTTTAATTCATTCTCCAACAACATGTTAATCAATTCATCTCTATATACTTAGTATATTCATGGTAAGTATTTTGAAGTGTTGCTTGACTATTATATGATAGTGTTCTCGTTATGGATGCTTTACTCTTAAGCATCCAACAAATACTCGAGTTAGATAATCTCGTCCATAGCTCGATAATCCAATTCTATTATGAACACAATTGTTTATTTATTGGTTTCTAAGAATTAAGAGCTTTGGTAAGAAATATATAATAACCATTCATATATCATTTCATGATTGAATATCAATATCAATAGGTTCATCTTCTTTTTATCTTACAATCTTCTCTCAATGTGTAAGTGTTATGCATATAGAATTTTATATATAATTAAAAGAAGGGAGATTTAGAATTCTGTGTAATTTAAGTTTTTAATAATAGGTGTCAAAGCAAGGTTGAAAAGAAGAGCACAACATTAAGAAAAACTTGGACACATCAGCATGAAAACTTACATGTTATAATAGCTCAACATAGACGTAACAACAATAACAAATTAAATGTAGCAGTTGGTCAAACAACAATTGTTGCATCTTTAATGTACAAACACAAACATATCAGTTGCAACAAATCATAAAACAAACAATTAGTAGACCCTCACTCATTGTCAACTTCCATGCTATTATAGAAAATTGCACAATATAGGATGTATATAATTTAAAAAGGTTGATAGGCTTACTCTTGTGTTGTAATCTCTATATTAAGTATTGTACACTGCCCTACCTATATAAACATGAAAGGTTGACTAACTAATTGATTAAGCCTTCTATCATTCTCAACTTGATATCAAAGCCTTAAACACATTAAAATTCTTTTTTTTCCCTCTCAAATGGACTACACTCTTGTTAATCCCACTACCATCAATCACACGCAGCCTTCTTCTTCTTCACCATTAAAGCAAACCTTTGTTTTTTCCTCTATTTTAGACTCATGTACTACTACTATTATGCCTACTGCTACTGTTATGACTATTGCTACCATAAAAGCTTATATTGCGACAATTGTTTCTCTTTCTAACACTCAGCACATTATCTATTTGAAGTTTACAAACATCAATTATCTTTATTAACGAATGCAAATGAAGTCTATCTTCTTGGACAAGGTGTTTTTTAATTTGTTGATGGCACTTAGTTATATCCTCCTCCTCACATGGCTACTACAGATGACTCTTTTTTTAGGTTAATCCATATTTTCTTTGTTGGAAATAACAAGATTAACTTATTCTGAATGCACACTTTCTCTTTCAATGGATGTACTCCATCTTGTTGTCAATTGCCAAACCCCACACTATGTTTGGTGTACTCTTGATCAAACACTTGCTTCTCCATTCAATTCTCGCATCATGTAACTTCATAGCTCCTTTCAAGATTTTTGTCAAGGTGATGATTTGGTCACCATATATCTATAGTAAGCAAAAGCATTATTTGATGAATTAGCAGTAGTTGGCTGGCTAATTTCACTTGCAAATTTCAATTTTTTGCTATTGAGTTGGCCAATATAAAAGCATAAATAAGGGTTGAAATAAGAGCAAAATTTGAATAAGAAAGTAATAGAAAATGGGAGCAAATACATGCATATTTGGCTTTACATTTTCCTTCGCCTTATGAAGCTTCTAGTTTAGGATCTTTTCCTCCCTTCCACCTTCTTAAAAGTTTTAATATGTTATATAAAAAAATATATATGTATGTAATTTAGTTTATAATAATTCAAATTTTGTTGTTGTTGTTGTTGTTGTTGTTGTTGTTGTGAGTTTAGGTTAAAAAATGCATTTGGGATTACAACAACTAAACAACAAAAAAATAAAGTGTGAAATGTCGATGGAAATGAAATTTCATCGGCAATGTTTACTCCTATTTTGTCAAAAAGTTATTGAAGGTTCAGGCATTTTCAATGAAATCAACAACGAAATATTGCATTGGAAATTAAGGTGTATTTTTGTTGGTAATTTCATTAGTAATGTTCACTCCTATTTAATTACTTAAGGTTTAGGAATTCTCAATGGAATTGGTGACAAAATAGTCCATCAAAAGTTAAAGTTTCTTATGATCTTCTTAATGAAAAATGGCGGTAAAATATAATTTTTTGACATGAATATTTTGTTGACCATTCCATTAACAAAAAAAGTTGCTACCAGGATCACTAACAAGACACAAATCCTCGATGAACAACTTGTTGATAACATGTTATCTTCAACAATGCTATTGGTATTTGAATTGTCAAAAAAGTTTTTTAAAACATCAACGAAATATTTTGTTAGTATTTTTTAATTTTTTTATGGTTAATTATGGAAACAAAAAAAAAAAAAAAACCTATTCCGATTGAACAATAAATCCATAGTGTACTGTGAGGGGGTAAAGTGAAACCCGTCTCTTTTAGTAGTGTATATGTAGTAATAAGATGTAGACCATTCTCTATACTTTTTTTTATTATTATTTTATTGATGGGTATTTAAGTTTTACTAAAACTGCACCAGCTCTTAACAAACGAACAACGTGTCAAATCCATTAAAAAGATATGCAAAGAACTAAATTCCATAGCAAAAGGTTGGTGCATTTACAAGTTGATTGGAGTGAGTTTCAACCACTTTTCATCTAAATTTAAAAATTATTATTTTTAATATTTTTTTAATTACTTTGATCTTAAAAATAAATTTTAAAATAAAAAAATATTTTAAAAAATAATCAGTATATTCACAAATACCCTCTTTAGCACATGCCACAACCACCAAAGAAGCAGCCCCACCGCAACCACTCTCCGCATTGTCTGCTCGATCACACAATGCCCATGCCACAGGCTTATCAATGACCTCAGAAGGTCCCAGGCGCGGAGGAGCCACCCAAGGAGCTCGGCCCACCACGCCAGAACCTAAAAACCCACCCAAACAACGAACCCCAAAATGAAAAGAGCACGAGAAGAAATCGATCGACAATGACAAAATCCATGGCGTATCCTCTCTGGGCCCACAGTGTATTTATTAACTTAATTTTTTTCAAATATTTAGCTAGAATTTGGGAACGCCATGCCATAAAATTTTAAATTTTTTATTTTGTTAAAATTTAATATGATTTGTATATTTTAGATTGTTTTGATGTG
The DNA here is from genome assembly GCF_005239225.2 of Populus alba. Taxonomy (NCBI): domain Eukaryota; kingdom Viridiplantae; phylum Streptophyta; class Magnoliopsida; order Malpighiales; family Salicaceae; genus Populus; species Populus alba. The sequence goes on along the minus strand of NC_133300.1, from coordinate 17,824,978 downwards.
TTTTGATGTGCTGATATCAAAAATAATTTTTAAAAAATAATAAAAAATATAAAAAAAATAAGTAAACTGAAAGGACAATTTAACTAAAATTATTGAATTATCCATGATCAACGTCATTTAAAAAACTATTTAATTACTTTTTATACTTAAACAATTAATTAGTTATTTTCCTAAACGCGTTTCTTTTTCTCCTCTACTTGCATTTGGAATTCAAAAAAAAAAAAAAAAAATTAGCGTACAGAGAGTGACTAATATATCCTATTAGTTACTTTATCTACTTAAAATACAAGGAGAAGGAAGAATAATATATTAATATGGCACCAAATATTACAACATTAATTATAGACTAAAGTCCTTCTCAGGTTGTTGTTGATCTAGTTCTGTATTGATTAGATTCCAGAGGTCTGCATCCAGAGAAATGTCACTCCAACAATTTTGTCCAGCTTGTTCATAGAACACATCCCCAGTTTTGATCCCTCCTGGTTCGTTGTTCTCTACAAGATGACTTTCGTTGGACTCTAGGTAAGCTGCTGCTGCTGCTGAACCTGCAGAACCCAGACAACTGCTGTTGATCGTTTGATTAATTTCTTTGTCATCTAACGAGCTTTCCCACCATAAACTTTCAACTTCATTAATGTCGGAAGGTGGTGATACTGTTGAATAACATGGCTTACAAAGATCGTTCCCATGTTGAGAACCAACGTTAATGAGTGGAGTACTTTTTCCTCCTAACCAGAATAAATTTCTGAACTTCCAAGGTCGAGGCTTTGTTATGTTGTCTCTTGTGATTGATTTTGCTTCTGGTTTTGATCGAACTGCATCAGTGCTGGAAACCACCTTCTTACGCTGGTTTGAGTTCCAATAATTCTTTACATCATTCGCTGTTCTTCCTGAAAGTCTACCAGCTATCAATGACCACCTGAGCAACAAAAAACTAATTAAAATCAATATTCAAAAAACAGTTAATGATTTTAAATTAGCATAAAAATATATCTTTAATAAAAACAAATTGACGCTTATTGAATATTTGAGGTTCGTGTATATATTTTACAATCAATTGTTACTATTACAATAAGAAACACTAATATTATTTGTAAATAATGGTATAATTGGATAAATATGTAAACATAATTTTAATAATCTCTTTTAAAATGGTTTAATTATAAAATACAAAAGAAAAAATTAATAAAATAAAAAATTGAAGGGTGATTAATGGGCTAGAAGTTTTTGACCTGCACGCCTCCTTGACAATAATAGCCCAAGCTTGCACCTAAGTTTTTTTTTTTTTTTTTTTTTTTGAAGACGGATGATATATTATTTGCTTTTTATTTTATTTTTTTAAGTGAACGAACCATGCATCACTAACTTAAAAAGATGATATGTTGTTTGTTTATAACTTTTATAATTGTCAAAACATTAAGGTCTAACTTTTTATTAGTCATCAAAATCCAGATTTCAACTATTTTCACTAAAAAAAAAAAACATCCTATAAACATCCAAGCCATGTGTTTTAGAGCTAAACACATTCTAATCATCCTAAAAACTGAAATTCAAATCAATTAAAAAAAATGTTCAACCCCAATCTATTTTTAATTTCAGCATCATTGAAAGTAAAAATTAACTTTATTAAGTTTTTTTTTTTCAAAGACGAATCTATACATCCAAATTAAAGTTATTTGTGATTGAAATCTACCCACATGAGAACTTGAAATCTATCCACCTGAGAGTTTTTTTTCTCCTAAAATCTAAATCCCCTTTAATTTAGCAACTGAAATGAAAAAAAATCCCAAATGTATGGGACCAAATATAGAATAAAAAAACTATTAGGACTAAAGTGTAATTTATATTCATCTTGTATAGTACATGGCGAAAGGCTTTTATTTTTTGTCAATATCAATTTTAATCCCTATTCTCATTTTCTCAGAGGATGAGAAATTAAATAGTGAGAAATTGACCTTTGATTTAACTCCATAATGATATCCTGAAACATGATAACATGCAACAACTTAATGAGAATAAGAAGTTCAAGAGCGACTAAATTAAAAAAAAAAAAAAAAAAAAAAAAAGGTTTAATGACGAAGTTAAAATACATAAAAAATTGAGGGCCCTGGGAAGGAAATTAATTTACCCAACAAATAGTGCTACGAATGGTGAAATATGTTAATTTGTTAATAATATTATAGCACAAAATCACCAATCTCTTTTACTTTATTTTTTAATAACGTTAATACTCTAATATATTTAGGCTGGTGCAAGTAATATTGAAAAATTGTTAATTAATTTGTAAAACTCTTGATAAAATATCTTTTTTCTAACATAAATTCTTGAGAAAAGCTATTGGCATGCATATGCTCTCATTATTGATGTTAGAAGTATCTTTTTTATTTTATTTTTTAATATGTTATCTGCTCATCATTTTGTGATATATATGCGCACGCCGTGTATAGTGCAAATGACCTCAGCCAACACCAAAAGTTCTGAGAAAGAGACATTTTCACCTATTGCCAAGCAACTTGTGTAGTCTGATAATCAAGTCCACTTCGTCCACCGAAAACTGTCCTCTCTTGATATTTGGCTTCAGATAATTCAACCACCTCATTCTGCAGCTTTTCCTGCATCGATTCAAGCCTGCAAATGAAAATTAAGAATCCATGAATACTTGTTCGAAGCTAGCGTCCAGCTAGCTTGTTGACTATTCTCAAACACGAGAGATTATATATATACTCGACACAGCATATGAACACGAGAAAATCTCTCGTGATCAGAATGATCTCCCCATATGTTTGTCCAAAAGACGAGGGAGATGCTTACAGACCTTGGACCAGAGGATGAGGATAGCCCTCTCCCGTCCCTAGAAACCCACCCTCTCCCGTCCCTAGACACCCACATTGATTTGGAAGCAAGAACGAAGTCGTTTAGTTACCTGCTCTGGAAGGAACTTCATGCCATCTTCCTTCACCATGTTTCTCAACGCACTTCCTTAGAAGTATATCTTCCTCCTCCGTCCATGCGCCTTTCCTTACTCCTAGTGAGCCTACCATAGTGCCTCTTACGTAGTCTAAACCCACCTAATTAGATCTAGCAAGCCTGCAAGATAATAAATGCAATCAAGCGTACATTTGCACGTTGATCACTGACTCCAAAATATCATATGTACATATAAATACTGCTTTTGTCAGCTCAGTTTCGTAGTTTCTAGCTACATCGACGTGCATGGTTTGTAACCACGAGGTTTTACTTGAAAAGTTGTATGGTTCAAAAGATGGAAAAGGTTTTTGCTATCATCAGCAACAATTCCGTAAATTGACTGGAGTCTTCCATTTGGTGATGAGTGCTCGACAAATACTAGGAGAGAAATTTACGTGATCCTTTTATGTGTAAATTTGCATATTTGATTTAATGTTATGATTTTATCTGTGGATTTTTTAGTTCATATTCTATAAATACATGGTTTTGTGATTTACTTTTTATGTTATAATCTTTCAAAAAAGGTTTTATTTTTTAAAGAAACTAGTAGAATTATTCAGAATAGGAGCCAGTAGTTTCTCATTCATCAGCTACCAGTCCATCCATTCCAAACCGTTAAATAACGTTTTCACTCCTCGACTAGTGGAGTCTTCCATCGGGTTATCAGTGCTCAATAAAGACTAGGTCACAAAATTACAAGATTACTTGGGAGAACCCCACTTCCAATCAATTCTATCTGTTATATCAAGCTTAAAATAATAATTTTAAAGCTTCAATTCAATTCAAAAATTTAAACTATTAGATAAAATTATAAGATATAATTTATGTTATTTTCTAACATGCATCCTCAAATAAAAGTCATTTGGGTTAGAAACTTGCTCAGGCTCATATTATCTTGTGTTTAATTTTTATCAAATAAATAAAAATGATAAAATTTGAACTCATGACCGCTTGATCATCAAGGTTCTGATACCATATAAAAAAATCAATTCAACCTAAAAACTTAAACTGTTAGGTAATGTTCAAAAATATAATTTATATTATATTTTTTTAACAATTAATGGTGAATATATACAAGTTTTAAATCCAAATATAAAATTATTCATTGCAAATGAATATCAAAATATAATGCCAAGCACCCATAAAAATGTTGGAATATCAACATAAAACATTGCAAATTTGATGATTTTTTTTTCTAAATCTCACCATATATATATATGCGAATGAACTAGGAAAAAAAATCTAAATTCACTGTGGTTTATTCAGAATTGAAAATATACAAACATCCAATATTAATGAAATATATATATATTTGAGCTTATAGAATTTTCAAAATCATAAAAATCAGTATATAAAAAAAAAAATCGAAATCTCACTAGCTAATAATTTCATGCTAACTCTAATAGTATAATTTGTATGGTCGAGCACTTGAGTTTGATTTCAAGGTACCATCACTCATCAAGCTTACAGACGTGGACTTCCTGTGTTTTGTTAGCTTTTATTCACAATTGCAAAGCGAAAATAGTTTCTTCATGTGCTTTTTAAGACCCTTTGTTCCCTTTTGTGTAATTTCCTTCTACTTTCTTGGCCTATTATAGACATAATTGTGCACTGACTTTGACCCTCTTTCAGTAACTATCAGCTGAAAAGCAAACGAAAAGAAAAGCAAAGGACAGCAAACAACTGTGTCAGAGCAATAATGTTTCATGTCCCGAGGTGACCAGCCCCTTCTGACACAAAAAAACACACTCTTCATGATTAACGGACCAGGAAAGCTTCTGAACTGTGCGGTGCCAAACCTATGGTGCAAATTGTCTACCGTAGACGTGAAAGGAATTCTTTTCTCATTTGAGTTTGAATATTTTTTAATTTATAAATATATTAAAATAATATTTTTTTTTATTTTTAAAAACTTATTTTAATATTAATATATCAAAACAAACAAAAATATATAATTTTCAGCCATAATATTTATGGTATTTAAAAATGTAATTACAGTTATTTTTAAAATATTTTTCACTCAAAAATGTATTAAAATAATATTTTTGATATCAGTACATTAAAATATAATTTGAAAATATCAAAAACTATTAATTTACAGAAAATAAAAATCTTAAATAATTTTAATTTTTTAAAATATAAAAATAAACAAAACTTCACAAAATCAATTGAGAGGATTATGAAACCATCAAAAAAGCAAGACGGGAGATGATCATTTCTTGGAGTAAGAGTTTAGAAAGAAAACATGGTTAAACAAAAAAGAAAAGGCTTTATTGATACATTTGCATTTTGGTCTTTATGTTATAGTTTTTTTTTTTTTTTTATGATCACATTCTATAATATTGTCATTTGTTTTTTGATATATAGTTTAACTTCTTAGAATGATTTTATATAACCTTCAGCAGTGAATATTTAAAAAAAATAAATTAAGGTTGAACCAAGTACTTACTGTATGTTTGATATTTTGGTGTAAAGTATTATTTACTTGAATATACATTAAAATAATTTTATTTTTATTTGTTTAACATAAACACATCGAACCTTTTACTATCGGTTTATCAAGCTTATGCCTCTATTGTATAAGAAGAAAACAACGAGAGTTAGGGTTTGCTATCACCATACCGTCAAATACAATAGTCATGGCAAAATAATCAAATTCATGGAATCAATCCAATCATTCACACAATAAAAAGCATTTTCAGTGCATTTATTATGATGATATATATCATAGGAAAGCAACATACTACAAGTTAATTAGCTACCCTCCTAATCATCTCAAGAGTAAAGAAAAGGCACAACACCAGCGCCAAGCTATGACAAGCATAGCTAAAACTTGATATCTAGTAACCCTTCTACAATCAAGTAGATTTCAATTTTATTTTTCAGGAACTCCAGATCTCTATGCTCAACTTAATTGGGGATCAATATGTGCACTATTTTTTTTTAATTTATTATGTGTTTTTTAGCTATTATTTGAATAGGTGATTTATTAATAAATCAATCGATTATTATAAAAGAAAAAATTGAATCCCAGATAAATAAAAGGACGTGGTTAAAAATAACTTCCACAAACAAAACTTGGTTCGTTAAATTTCTACATGTTTACGTCAAATCTCTGGCGTGGAGTGCTGAAACACATGTTGCCATGTCACTTTTGTATCCTTTCCATCGAATACGGTCATGGCAAGCAGTGACACATACTGCCATGTCACTTTCGAATCTTATTCATATTAACTGTCTTTTGATCTTACGAGGTAAAGTATTTAAAAAAAAAAAATTCTGTAATTAAAAATATATTATAATAATTTTTTTAATTTTCAATATTAATAAATTAAAATCATTAAAAATATATAAAATTATAAAATTATTTTTTTCATAAAAAAAAATATTTTAAAAATAAAAACTATAACAATACCAAACATTTTGAATATAGTCTTTAAACGGTTTTTAGTTGGTACTATTTCTTTCAAACATTTTTTTTAACCAATGCTATTTTTAAAAAACTTTCTTAAATGTCAGTCTGAAGAAACACTCATGTTTGGGTATAAATGTTCCACGTAGACAGCATGTACGTAAGAGGTAGCAATCCAAAACAGATGTACTTAAAAGACAACATACATTTAAGATTCCCTTTTCTTTTATAAAAAATACTGCCTGTTTGTGTTTATGTTTTATAAATATTTCAAAAAAATTAAATTTTTTATTTTAAATTAATATTTTTTAATTTTTTTAAATAATTATGATGCGCTGATATTAAAAATAATTTTTTAAAAATAAAAAAATATATTATTTTAATATATTTTTAAATAAAAAATATTTTAAAAAATAACAACAATTATATTTTTAAATATGCTCTAAATATAAAAAAAACAGCATACATGTATAAGATTCTTTAAATCTTATCAGTTGGCTGGTGATGGCCAACATGGTCATACTTGATTTTTTTTGTTTCGAGCTGCCTATAAAAATAATTGAGATAGGAGCTATTGAAAGTTGAATTATAGAGATGTAGCCACTGCATATTTTAAATTGATTTTTTTTCTAATCATTTTAGCCATGTGATTGCGGTTAGTTTTCGTGAATTGATTCTGGATATAATTAAAAATATGATAAAGATTGTAGTTTAAAATAATTTTTATTTAGAAATGTATTAAAATAATATTTATTTTTTAAAAAAAAATTATGTTTAACATCAACACATCAAAACAATCTAAAAATATTTTAAAAAATAATTAAAAACAATTAGGTGTGTTTGAGAATATGATAGCAATTACTGTTTAAATTGATTTTTGCTTAAAAATGTATTAAATAATATTTTTTATTTTTTAAAAATCATTTTAATATCAACATAATCAAAACAATCTAAAATTAAATATTAAAAAAAATTAATTTTAAACAAAAATAATTTAAATTTTTTTAAAAAAACATGGCTTAAATCACATTCTCGATCAAATTATTGAAAGTTTGCAATCATTTGAGCCATTTGACTGTGGTTAGTTTCATGAAGTAATTTTAATTTTTAAAATAAAAATACTTTTAACATGATATTAAAACCACATAAACTAGCCAAGACTTCCAGCAGTGGCCAACAATTCATGCATGGGAAGCTAGCAGATACAGGTATGCATCCAATACTTCAATGATTGTATATTAATTCTAATATCTTTTTGTCTGACCTTTTTGTTGCCTAATTGAGACGTCAGAAATTATGTGACATATGTACTCACCAACGATCGATAGAGATGGTCGTGTCCGTTTGCCTAATATATTGCACGCACACCAAGTCTTTTTGTGTGGTATTAGATAATGCCGCGTGACCATATGCCTGGAAAAACGAGGGCCTCATTTTACATTAATTATATCATCCAAAGTTGGACCAACATAGCAATAAAACATCTTGTGATCCCTTATTATATATTGAATAAAGAAGTTATTTTGTTGATCAAACGTACGTTAACACTACAGCAGGCTCTCGATCATGTGTTTTCAACTCTTTTTAATGACAAAATGAATTTATATGTAATAAAATGTTAAAAAATAATAAAAATATCTTAAATTTTACTCAACAGTTTAAGTTATTCGATTGAAATGATTTTTTGACATAATATCAAAGTCTTGATAACCAAACGGTCACAAGTTCTTAAATTTTACTCAACAGTTTAAGTTATTCGATTGAAATGATTTTTTGACATAATATCAAAGTCTTGATAACCAAACGGTCACAAGTTTAAATCTCATCATCCCTATTTATTTGATAATAAATTAAACACAGGGTAATATGACCCTGTACAAATTTCAAGTTCAAAGTATTTTCACTTAAAAAAATATGTTAAACAATAATATAAATCATAACTTATACTTTACTTACTAACTTATTGGTATTTGACATGAAATTTATTCAGAACAAACACTTACATATCATTAATTATGATCAGTAAAGCCAGAGCATGATTTGAAATTATTCTTTATCTTCCTTTAAATCATTCGAGCTAATAATAAATCATAGATCATTGAAACCTCACGTGTTTCCTTTTTTTTATTGAATTACGACCTCACATTTTTTAAAGCCTATCAGTCAGCACAACAAGTCACGCTAATATGATAATTTGTCTAAATCAATATGTCTCCCCTTTAATAGACAACTAACTCAATATAACAACCAATTATTCAATATTCATGTTAAATATATAATTTTTTTTATTTAAAAATATATTAAAATAATTTATTTTTAAATACATCCATATACGAAAACGATTAAAAATTATAAAAAATAATTTAAAAAACAAAAAATATTTTTTTAAAAAAATATAGCATCTCCGTGAAAACAAACAATGTCATATAAGAAAGCTTTGATACTTGTACACTTTGAAGAAAATATCTGATAAATATTTTGCAAACGACCAGCTAAGCGCAAGATCCACAAAGAGCGTCCTGCCTCTTTGATTTTTTTCCTTGTCAATGTGATTTCTGTTCGGTTCGAGCGATGCACAAGATCTGTACTTTTGGTTGCATATAGATACTTGTATCGAACAATTATTGCATAAATATGGCTTTTTATCGTTCTGTGCTTCAATGCTTCAATAATAATTAGTCTCTTTCTTCTTGCTTTATAAAGAGTGGGACTTGCAGAAAGAGATAAACGACAAACAATGGGGGCATCCTCATGCCGCAATAGAAAAACTGGTGAAAGTAAATTTTCCATGAAAAACAAGAGGATTGTAGTCGGTAATACGAGTGATAATTTTTTCTTCTGTTTGATTTTTATTAAAAAAAAAAATTAAATTAGTTTTTTTAAAAAAAAAAACTGAAAAAGGTTCAAACATACCAATTTCAATTTGATTATTTTAAAACAAAAACTGATTTTTTTGATTTGACTCGATTTTTCCAGTTTGGAGCTGTTTTTTTTTGTTTGGCTTGGTTGCTTTTCAGTTTGGGTTCAGTTTGATTTTTTTAATTTCAGGATTATAAAACCAAAATTAAACCAGTCGGTTTAAAAAAAAATAATCGGTTTTTTTTTTTAATATTTGATTTTTTTAATTATTTTTTTTATTTTCTTGGTTTAATTTTTTTTTAGTTTTTTACTCATCTTTAATCAATAACTAGATTGGTGTCACATTAAGTTGCGGGTTGTATTTCTTCCCAAAGTAAGAAAAACAATTCAAGCGATGCTAGTATAGTTAAATAAACAAGAAATATTCAAGTTATATGATTCATTATATTGAATTTAGTAAACTCGATTAATTTAATAATATAATAAAAAAATGAGCAATAATATCAAATAAATTAAAAAGAATATCCTAAATCAACATAGTTTAACCCTCCAATCTTGTGACCCAACACATGAGATAAAGATAACCTCATGAAAACAGAAAACAAAAAAATGAAATATAAACCTCAATAAACTTAATATTGAAGAATGAAATTGAAAAATAATAATTTTAAGAAATGACCTAAAGAAAAGACCTAATTCAACCCAGGCTAACTTTTCAAACTCGTGACCGCGGTCCTAAGTTGTGATTACCTCATCAAAAAAGATAAACAAAAAAAAATCATGAAGTAAAATTCTAGATCAACAAAATAATTAGCAATAAAAAAAATAAAGATCACATTTGATATAAAAAACAAAATGAAATTAATGTTGAGGGATGAAATTAAAAAAAAATCAATAGAGAAAAGGATTCAAAACAAAACAAATAGTTGTCAAAAGAATAAGAACTAAATCTGACAGATGAGAAAATCAAAGAAGGATGAAATTGAAAAAAAATTCAATTTCATAAATTATTTCAGATAAAACAATAGTAATCAAAAGAAGAAGGACAAGATCTAAAAAAATAACAAATTGAAGAATTGCTTTGAAAATTTGGAAGGTCATGTTTGAAAATCAAGGAGGAGAGAGAAAAAAAAAAGAAAAAAAAAAAGGTTGTTGGCGCCAAGTCAAAGATCCATCCACCAAACATGACGTCTTATAATAGAGGTGCCATTAAGAAAATTCAAATGCTACCGTGAAAGCTACCATTTGGAAGTTGAATGCGTCCACATGCACTGCTCAAATGGCATGGGGACATTCTTTGTGCTGGAGCATGAATTAACTTTTTATTTTTTAATTATATTCTATATTTGTTAAAAGACCAAATTATCATTAAATTAATTTGATTATTACTAAAAAACTATGAAGAAAAATATAAAAAAGCTTCTATATGCTAGCTAAAGAACTTTTGCTAATAAAGGTAATTTAGTGATTTTACTGTACTTGAAAAAAAAAAGTTAAAAAAATCCTAGGCTCCAGTTAAAGAAGTTTTGTTTTAATTTAAGAGTAATTTAGTCATTCTACCATGAAAAAAAATTGAAAAGATTAAATTATCCCTAATTAATTTAATAATGACTAATAGACCTTGTGAAAAAAAAAATCATTTTACCTTTAATAAATAGTTAAACATTTCTGCTAAAAAAATCAATTTTTTTTAATAACTTGATAAAAAAATTAACAATCGAGCAAGCAAGGACAACAAAATCACCCAATACAATTTTTCAATCAGTATTTGATATTAAAATATATCACTCTTCTACATGCACTAAGATTTATGAATAATTAAAAAAAATATATTTTAAAAAATATTACTCTGGTTATTATATAATTTAGTTATTTTGATTTGAAAAATTACAATTTATATCAAAACTCATCAAGAATATAAAACTGTAATTTTTCAAAACACAAAGAGTAGATATAAAAACAAATTGTCAGCTGATTTTTTCTATTTCGAATAACAAGTTATGTTTCCTGCATTACATATAGATTAAAGGACAAGAACCATCCTCCTGCAACATCGCTACTTGGTTGATGGTTGATGATGAGGTTTCGAAGAAATCCAACTAAAGAACGGATCATTAAATCAATGATTCCAACAACAGTGGTCCAGTTGGAGATTGCATAGGGCCATAGAGATCTCATTGGTCCAGTTGGAGATTGCATAGGGCCACAGAGATCTCATTGGTCCAGCTGAGTTATTGAGCTGCTCTTGAAAATAAACTTGTGTTCTTAAGAGTCCAAGCCTGGCTTATCCTTGATCACTGGTTCGATTGAGCTAGGCCCTTGACAGGATTGCTCGAACTCGGAACTCATCAGTAACTCGAGAACTCATCAGTAACTTGGAACTCATCAGTAATGGATTGAAAGTTATGATCTCAGTGCAAAAAGTCGAAAAGAAAAAAGAAAAAACCTTAGCGGGCATGCTTCCACGTCTCCCAGAATGAAGTATGCGAGAAAAAAATTCATTGCACAGGGTAAATTCATAGTGACAACAAGTCTGTGTAAATGGTAAAACTCTGAGCAGTTTTAGTTTGTTTTTGCTTTGTTAAATTATGTAAATCTAGCAAACTATCATACTTCAGAAATCCCTCCCTGCATTAGCCCAGAGGAAAAGGATTAGATCAAATCTAGTCTAATTTAGCACTACATGCACATAGCACGTCTCGAATAGATTTATTCAAGAACCATATGATCCAGTACATTATGCTACAAAAGAAACCACTGAAGAACATTGACTACATGATCATAGAAACTTGTTTACGGCTGAACTGTAGTGTTCTGAGCTTCAACTGTACACTATATAAAGCATACAGACGGGCGATCTACATGCCCCTTGAACCAGGAACATCAATCCACTCTAGCCGGAGTTCAACTTCGCCACTCTCAACATGTCGGAGTCTAAGAAACATGTTTTGAATCACTTTGCCATTAGCCCAGACAATGCAGCTCTCTTCAGCTAGGCAGTTTTCCCTGCTTGGTTGAACTTTGCTTATAATAGTTCCATTAGGGAGGTTATCCAATTGCATCCTTACGACTTCTATGAATTGTCTGATGTCGAATTCTGCATCTCCCATCTTATCATCTAAGCTGAATGTGTCTTTGTCATACACTTTCTGCAGTTACAATAAACGAAGCGCTTTGTCACAGAGAATTCAACCAGCAGCAGCATGTAACATAGTTAAATGCATTTCATTGTGCTAATCGGATGCATGTTGATGACAAACTACGTTATCTTGTACCCTAAAATGCACCATAAATGAATTTCTTTTGTCTTGTTAAGTACATCCTCCTATAGCAACCTAAAAAACATTGTGCCAAAGCACAAAATAATTCAGCATGAGGAAAAAGTGAAACTTGAAACATGTCGACTTTATATTTGCATTAATATTGCAACAAGATTTTGCTTAAAAAGGTTTCCTGGCAGGGAAATTTCAGCCATGCTTTCTATTTAGTTGTGCTGCTATAATGAATGATTTTGAGTAGTCAATGTGAATCTGTTATAATTAGATAAAAATTTGTTTTAAATAAATTATATAAATAGCGTAACATATATATTTATGAATTAGTAAGACAGGTTTAGATTTAAAAAAAGGTTTAATCGCGCCAAACCAAAATAATAACTCAAAAATATCATAACTTTTAATTTAAATCTAAATGCAGAAGCAAAGAAGCCTAGTTGATGCCTGCTAGACACATTGAAAATTAAGCAACTTAAAACAATCAGTTCTTCGGATGAAAAAAATACTATTATACTCACTATCAAGACTGGAAGATTTGGATCCGCAACGGAAAGAGTTAAATCATCATTCCACTCAGGATTGATATTTTGCTTTATAACACGAGTCTTCACTTTCTGCAAGAGAACACATTGATAAAAATCAATTCAAGAAAACAAAATCACAGAATATTCAAATTCTTGATGTTATGGCAAGCGCAAGCACGAGAGAAAATTTTAGCCGCATCAAAATACAAGAGACCTGCATGACCATTTTCTTTCCATTTCCAGTCTTTTTAATTCCTTCCTGGGTTAGACTTTGTGGGTGTGGAGAACCTTGAACTTGTTGAAATATTAGACTGTAGAATGCAAGAACTAAAGTTATGGTTCAAAATGTGTTTTTTTAAAAAATTAATTGTTTTTTATATTTTTAAATTGTTTTGATATATTATATTAAAAATTATTTTTTAAAAAATTAATATATTTAAGAAAAAACTTTTAAAAACAATCACTATTGTACTCTCAAACATCTTAATTTCAGATTGATGGCACTCCTAAAAGAAATTGATTAGGGTGAGTCTAAGAGCAAGAAACATATCTGATTGGAGAGAAATTATAACGGAAGATAGGATTACAAATCAGGTTTAATTTTGAAGGTGTGAAAACAGGACTTAAAAACTAAAGTGAACAGAGTCAACGTCAAGAAGACTTTTTTTCATTTTTGGTTTTAACTGTTCCAAGACTAAGTTCCTTGATGGTTGAGTTTTCGGATTCAGCAGAAGAAATTCTCTTTTTTTGCATCCCCTTGAATTTGAATTAGAGATGATAACAACAAGATCAATACCGGCCATCCAAGGGTAACAACTACAGGACCAGTTCATGAGTTTTAAATACTGATTAATCCTAATATATAACAATCGATAAACCAATAATTAATGCCATGACACCACCACCGCACACAGCGGTAAAACAATTTGCACAGCAACACCTAAGCAACTCATAACATTAAAAATCACAGTAACCAAACTCCAAACCAATCCAAAATCTACCGCAGTTGGATACACAAGAAACAAAACTGAACAGAAGCAAAAAGTCAAAATGATGCAAGAAATGAAACAAAGATACACAAGAACCAGTACAAGAGAACATATGTAATACCTGTTTGCCCATCTTGACCACAACATAAGGGTCACTGCTGCGGATATCTCTGATAGCAAGGTCGATCCCTCTGGTCACATGAATTCTAAGCAAACCTAACAAGTTCTCCATGACTAGAAAAAGATGAAACAAAAGAAACCAAGAAAACTGATTGGTTTCAGCAACAGAACTGAGGAGAAGACAAGAGTTGTTACGTCTAAAGTTCTTGTGATTTCTTGTTTTTGCAAGAGGGGGGAAGTGAAGTGGATGGTCGTCTGAAATGACAATTGGTCTTGTATTTATTGATTTAGAATAATATAAATAATTTAACGTGATTTTATGTAATAGATTAAGTTATTAAGTTAAATTAGATTTTTAATATAGTAATATCAAAGTGTTGACCAAGTAATTATAACTTAAAATCTCATCATCCCAGTTTCTGTGTGAGAAGATTCTGACATTTATCGTGTCCAAAACATGAAGGTTTTATTCTCGGATGCTGCAATGCTATGTTAGATTATATTTCTTTGTTTATTATGCTATTCAAAAGATCGTTAAATGTGACTCGGTATTTTAGACTCATTCATTCAAATTTTCCCGTTTATCATGTCAAACTCTTAGATGATTTTCGTGGAGAGGTTGACTTGGCCAATAAGGAGTTTTGGGGATTGGACCTTCCCACCCCCATGTTGTTCAAGTTATTAAACTTTTATAAGGTCACTCATTTCTTTGTAAAAATAGGGTTTACTTTGATTAAAAAAAAAAAAAAAAACCTCATTCACTACGAGATTTTATATTTAATTTTTATAATTAATATTTTATTGAAACATATATTTATTTAATTAGTTTCTCATGTGAAAATATTTTTAACTTTGAATCATAAATGTCAGATATGATTCAGGTTATAAGTGGATCAATCCAAATTAATTGTTTTTATATAAACAAGTAATTTCTTTATAAAAAAAAAAAAAAACAAAATTGGTGTTGATCAAGTCTCATTTATATTTGGTTTGGCGTTAATCTATCATGTTAATTGAATTTGACCGGACAATATCTTTTTTATTGCAAATTAAAACTCGATCCAAGATTCAAAAAATAGATTCCGAGCTCAACCCACCCATGATTTAATTAATAACTATGTTTCCTTCTACGTGCAATTACAATGGGAATTTCGTTTGGAAACGTTATATTTTTCTAAAAGTGGGTTGTATTTTGTAGCTCTATCTATATAACCATATTGTTTTCGACAAAAAGAAAGGAGAAAATAATTTTTTTGTGACAGTGGGATTCGAATATAGAATTTTCACAATCTGCCAATGCGGTGTTAATGGCCGGACGATCATTGGAACATGGTGAAAATACCAAAGTCCAGATTGTTTTTCTTCTTTTTTTTTAGAAGATAAACCAAAGTCCACATTTTTTATTTAGAGCAATATGGCTAAATCTCATTGAGAGGAATCGGAAAAGAAAAGAAAAGAAAAGACAAACGAGTCAACATTGTAATGTGTATTTTAGAGATTGTCTCGGTGAAGAAAGAAATTGAGAACATTTTGAAGAGATATTCGGATAGGGTCGGCTAGGATTGGAACTCTGCTAGCTTGACCTTACCGAGCTGATAAGATTGTTTGACAGTTTGATTGTTTTGTAATTATTTTTTAAATAATTTTTTATATTAAAATATATATTAATGATATTTTTTTTATTTTTTAAAAATTATTTTTGACATCAACACATAAAAATGATTTAAAAACATATTAATTTGAAGTTAATAAAAAAATAAAATAAAATTTAAATTTTTTCAAAAACGCTTTTAAAACGCATAAACAAACAGGAATCTGACTTGTAAAGTGTGTTTGAAATTGTGTTAATGATTGCGGTTTAAAATGTTTTTCGTTTAGAAATGCATGAAAATGAAATTTTTTTTATTTTTTAAAAATTATGTTTGATATTAACACATTAAAACAATCTAACACCATAAAAAAACTTATTTTAAAAAAAATAATGTAAGGAAACGAGTTTTCCAAGCACTTTCATAATTAAGAAAGAGAAGTGTAGAGAAAACTATATCTCAGGTCAAGTTAATTTATGTTCAACTCACTAGTGATACACTTCCATAAAATAAAGCAAGAGAAGAGAGATTTATTTTAATACGAGTCTTTCGAAATGTTGCATGGTAAATATATAGAGACTAGGAAAGAAATTAAGAAAATGCCATTCACTAAAGAAGATGGATAGATGACTTTATTTTAATATGAGCATGATAGATGACTTTCTCGGTAGGGAAGTAGGTAGACCTAGATCGAAGTTGGATGGCCATTCACTAAAGAAAAATGCCATTTCATCGGTTTTCATGTCTACTCAACAATTTTGTTGACAAAAATCAGATGGATGGATGATCTCATTAGGAATTCATTGATATATTAGGGATCTAATTGAGATAAAAATAGGTTGAGAACCCAATCAATACTATCCTCGAAGGAGGAAAACTTCTCTCAAGTTTTTCCAGGTATTTTCTTCTATGTTTTGATTTTATTTTTGGAGAGAAATATTGAGGCTATAAACGTATACGCACCTCGTGACAATGGATAAATCCTTCTCTAGTAAGAATTTCACCAGATGTAAGGGTGTTTTAAGATAGACAGAACCTAGTTTGATCCTCTAGAAAGTCAACTAAATCCTACATTTTCATGCTTGCTCAAGACGGAACATGTCATGATACAATAAAGAAAGATCATGTTACAACCATATTTTAGTAGTAGTCTAATGATAAAAACTTGAAACCAAGGAGTTTTTTTTTCTATGGTTTTAGGTTCGAGTTATATGGTTGCTAATATGATAGTCATTGGAGTCTTACATGGTCGTTAATTTCTAGATCCGTAAGATTAATCGAGATGCGCACAAGATTAATTAAAAAAAAAAAACCTTGTTACGATTAATGCTCGATGAAAAGGATATCTCGAAGATACAACAACACCTTAAAAAAATGTGGTGAAAGAAACAAAAACATCTTGTGAGAACAATTTAATGTAGCTGTTGGATTTGAGCACAAGTCTTTGACATTGTACATTATACGTTATCTCTTTATTTTAATTTTTCACTCACCAACAGTGTCCTCTCCAGTCTCCGGTGACTTGTACTAAGCTCGAACAGGGAGTGAATTACTAATAATAAGCAAACTATTCAACACAATACTCCTTGTTATAGAGAAATAATTAAATAAGATTGTTATTGTACAAGAGAACTGATTAAATACCTCTACTCTCGAAACTTATTCTGTATCAATTCTATTTATTCATCATCTTGGATTAATTTTTCCGTTCTCTATCTATCTGTTTATGCTTCCCCAAATTACATTTTAAATCATGCAGGCAATTTGTTTGTCACAATAGAGCATGATATATGGTACTACAGTATCACCAACAAATATGTTAATCAAATGTGATCTTGGCCTAGCCAAGTCTAAAAAAAAATAAAAATGGGATGGGTGCTCCTCAAAACAATGCATCTAAAATAGCAGTTTTATTTTAAAGGTAAAAAACAAAATGATTATCGAGGACAAAAGATAAGGCATTGCCTCGCATGCATGGGGCAATTAAATAATTTTTTTTTACTTGGTTTAATCTTATTAGTGCAAACATAGCACTTTTTATTTGTTAGTAACTAGCTTATATAAAAGTTCATTGTATAAATACTAGAATAAAGTTTTATTTTTTCAATATAAAATTGAAAATCCATTAATATATATACTTTATATTTACAAGAAAAAAGTTATTTTCAATATAAAATTATTTTTGTTTAAATACTTTAATTTAAACGGAAAATATAATATTTTTCTAATTTGAAATAAAAAATATTTTAAAATAATCTTTAAAATTTTATTATTTACAACATACATAGAGACTACATTAACATAAATTATTTTTTAATTTTTTTTATATAAAATAAAAAAAAATTAATTTTTCTAGACTAATCTAAATCAACCCCTATAACATAGAAATCAACTTGACCTGAGTCTAACAACAACTATACAAAAAGGGTTTCTTCCGGGAAGAAATATGTATACCCAGTTGGGTCTCCTTTGATTGACGTAGGCATGCAGCTCGTGTTGATGGGAGCATCTGGTAACCGGCAAGAATTGATGAACTCCGTTTCTTTTACTCTTTCTTTTATGAAGATCTTTCCCTGAAAATTCCAGTGGACACGGAATTCAGTGAGTTAAGATAGTGTCTGGCTCCACTTTTTAATTGATTTTTTTTTTTTTTTAAATTGTTCATTACTGTAATATTATTTTAATATATTTCACCGGTAATGAACACCCACTAGTGAGAAAGTCACGTGCCTCTGGAGTGTACATGTATTTAATACATGTAGTATTTATTTTATTGGTAAACGAGGCAGAGGTCTAGGTTGACCCACGAAGATTTGCACAGGTTCGGCCCGTGGCTGGATCTCCTTGGGGCCGCTTTTGAGGAGGGATGAGTCCTACTGCTCATCCGGGCACGAGAATCGTGCATGGTGTGACTCTCTCTTGGTGTCTAAATCCATCAAATCCACAAGGTCCCAAAGTTGTTCACATGTGTACATCAAATAGGACCCAGAGACCAAATTATAAACACAATGACTTTTAGAAATGGGTCATGTGAATTCTCCTCTGAAATGTTGTGCTCGGTCCATACTTTTCTAGAAATGACAGTCGTTTTGATATGGATATCTCGTAAAACGACCACAGCATTTCTTAAATGGGCCTAATCTACTTTGAATCGAAAGCATGATTGTCGGTCGTACATATCAATTATCAAGTGTATGCTTTCCTTTGAGTGGAACTACTCAATGCCTTTCTTTTCTAGTGGGAGACATGGATTTAGCATTCAGGAGATTAAGTCTTGATGTTTTGATTTAATAATTTGAATAGACCTTGTATTTGGCGATGAATTTGATTTTTTTTTCTATGGTTTCAATTATTTCTTATTTAGTTTGCTTATTTTCTAGTTTCTTTAAGTTATATAAAAAAGAAATACCATATAAATGAATGAAGAGGTTGAAAATTAGAGCTTACATTGATAAATCCTAGTACCTTTTATGAGACTCTACATCATGACTATATTTAATGAATTTTTCTTTTTTGTTAAAATCAATCTCCAACATGACCTAAAATTATAATTGTCTAAACAATTTAAAGTCTTATAGAGTTTAGAACTTAGATTGTCGGATTAATACAAGTTTATTATTTTTGTTCAAAATGATTTTTTTCTTTAATTTTAATCAAGTCAAGATTAGATGAGATTTAATTGAGTCATTCAAATATGATCAGCATGTAAAAAATAATTGGAAATGAAATTTAGTCCAAGTCAAACTATAATTTCTAATAAGTGCAATCTTGTATGAGATTTTTTTTCTTTTGGATTTTATTTAATCAATTTCATATGTGTGTCTATTTCTACTATCATTTGATTAAATAAAAAATTTATTTTAATAAATAAATACATTAAACACAATCGGGTAAATGTTTATTATTATAAGATCAAATATCTTGATTTATATTTGTCACTTAATTTTTTCAATTACATCTTTAATTATTATTAATGATTTTTTTATTTGTTGACATAAATAATTTTGATTTATTTAATTATATACATATTTTTTTATTTACACTTCAATATTTTATATAAAAAAGATGTAAAAAAAAACACAAATTCAAATTTTTTTATTAAAAAAAAAAAAAGTCCGTGGGGGAATGGAGGTCAAATAACTAATGTACACTAATATCTAATCATAAAAAAAAAAAAAAAAAAAAACCCAACCGATCGGCATCAACAACAAGAAGATAACTAAGATGATCACAGATATCAAAGATGCTGACGAGAAAGGCTATATATAATGGTGGTAAATAAGGTCATATGTCACGAAATTGCCGATGGTACAGGAAACCTGTTAAAGAAAGTGTTGCAGCATCGAGCAAAGAAAGAGAAGGATATGATAGTGAAGAAAGTGTATGGAATAACAATTTGCATTGACGACAATAATAAATGAACAAGCTACGAGTTTAATTTATGTTTGTTTTCATCAAATTATGTGTAGAACTCATATTTTAAAATCTTCGTTTAATCTTAATAATTATAAAAGAGATACAATAAAAATAATTATACAAGGAATAATAAGAAGTATCCCACGTCAAAATGAAATTCTTTTGAATCTCAATGCATTTGACAAGGATTGTAATAATTCAAGATCAAAGTGTGGAGATGCTACACAAGTAGCCAAATCATCCATTTGTCAAAAACTAGACCAAAAGCCCATAAAAAGAATCCAGATGTTCATCAAGTGATTGGTGAATCAAAACCTCTAACCCCTTTTGACTTGAAACGTGGACTAATATTTTCATAACACGTGTCAAGATGCACGGTTTTCCCCTTCTCTCTGCCACCCAAAAATCCACACTTTCTATCTTCAAGACCGCTTTGCTTTGCTTAGTGAGCAGCCAACATTGTTTTTTTTTTTTTTTTTTTTTTTTTTCTACGTAGTACACTTCAATGCATTCATGTATTAATGTAAACCCATGATTTTTTCTGTTGAAAGGTTGAATCTTTATGCAAAATTTCACTATGATTCTATTGTTGTGTTCGCTTGATGTTTCCACTCTGTGTTTTGTTTTGAAATTTGCAACTCTGTGTAAATAGACTTGCTTGTTAATTCTAGTATTTTTGTGGTTTAGCAATACGTAGCACTTCTTGGATTTTGGAAAGTGGGTTTTTCTGCTCCTCTTCTGTTTTGGAAGATGGATAATTGTAGTCTTGAACTCCCTTTTGCTTCTCTTTGTGTCGGCCATTAGTTATATTTAATGTATGAGGTGAGAAATGTTTTGAAGCGCGCCGTGAGGATTCAAATGTTATGATCGAATCCAATGAATGTACCAAAGCATGGGGGTTCATGATATGAAAATGGGTTTTGTCTTGATGAGTTCAATAGAGTTTTTTGAGGATTTTCATCAAATAGGATAGGTGCATATCCAGTGGATGTAGAAATGATTGTGTGGCCGTGCATCTTAAGTTTTTTATAGGTAACCATTTATTGTATGATTAAATAATGGGGAAGCCTAATTTATTTTATTGCTTGTGCAATGATTTATT
The DNA here is from genome assembly GCF_005239225.2 of Populus alba. Taxonomy (NCBI): domain Eukaryota; kingdom Viridiplantae; phylum Streptophyta; class Magnoliopsida; order Malpighiales; family Salicaceae; genus Populus; species Populus alba. Next base: position 17,803,725 of record NC_133300.1, on the reverse strand, counting down.
AATCTTTCAAGAAGAATGAAGTTCCTCCTAATGTTGAACTTTCTGTTCCCTTTCCTTACCACAGGACCCTTCAACATGGAGATAGGCACTACAAGGTAAGCATTCCTGGCTGACCTTTTACAGTTATTTTACCTTTTCCTTTTCAGAAAAACTGATGTCATAAATTAAGCTCAGCTTATGATCATGGTATGATGGGCTTATAGTTTCTCGATAAGATGCTTTCTGCGATGCCCTTACCAAGATTACAATAGCATCTTTAAGATGATACGGCATAGAGGGGAGACAAAGCCAACTGTTATGTGTGGATAGGATCTTCCAATTCAAAAATTTGAAACTGTTGGCAATTGCCAAAAAAGGATATTTCAGATTTGCTATGCCTGAGAATGTTTTACATTGACAACCTCTTCTCTTTGCTTTTAAACTGCAGAAAAGGACTCAAGTTTTTTCTGCCAGTTACCAATGTTTTTGTTCGCACCCCCTTTTGTTTGATTTTTCTGTAGCTGTCACCTCATTTCCCTATTGTTAAATGCATTTCAGAGTTGTTTACCTCTTCCTGACCATGCTTAGCTTTGTTATGATTGGTGATAGGTGTTGTATCGGCAAACAAGTACCATGGTTTTCACGGAATTCACGAATGTTAGATGTGGAAAGCATCTATAAGCTTCCTTATCATGTGTTTGGCTGCACCATTAAACCAAGCAACCTGAGGTTTGCTCATTCTTATTGGGGCTCTGCTAGGAAAAATTGGATGAGCAATGTATTGTGGAGAACATATACCATGCCTACTAGTTTGGAGGAATCTTCGTCAGAACAGCCAGAAGACTATTCAGATGATGAAGGGAATTCATCCGAGGATTTAGCAGAAGAGCCTCTTGATCAACCATTGAGCAGTGATGAGGTGAGCTCACATTTTCACTTCTGTTTGGTAAAGTATGATAATATAAGTTACAGAGTTTTGTCATTGCTGAAACAGCAAACAGGCATGGAGCAACTAGCATTCTCTTCCAATCGAAACCTTCTCTTTCTATACCCCTAGAATTCAATGATCAATATATTGAACCATAGATAAATAAATTAATAAATAAATAGAGAGCAAATGTCTTTCAAGGTTGGACTGGCATCTGTTCCTTAAAGACTTTTAATTGCATACTTCCTAGCAATGCAACAATTAAATGAAAACATGAGAAGCATATAAGCCAATAGCGTACACTTGCTGGCATCCTCATAAACATCGAGTGGAGTAAACTGCTTTTAATTATGTTCAGCATGTGATTGTGTGTTGACCTCAAATGGATTAGTAGCTTCCATTTTGATGTTTCTTTCTTTGGCTGGGTAAAATTATATTGGTATATTTGACATGAGCATTGATATTATTATTTTGTTTGTTCTGTCTCATTTGCCATATTCTTCAATTTACATGTGAAGTTCTATTTCTTGCTATAGCTCTGCTTCATTTGAAATTGGACGTTAGTTTTCATCAGGATGTGCTGGACATTAACCCCATTCCTGAAATTCTGGTGCTGCCAAAATTGAATGTGCCTGCTAAGGTCGTAGCTGTAAACTTTAGTACAGTATAACAATGAAATTGCCAAGTGTGGACTCTGTTAGGCCAATTGACATGCACTATAAGAAGGAAAAAAATGCCGGGGTTGTGGTCTATCCTTTGAGAAAGAAACAAGGACTGATATTCTATAGTTTTTGACAGTTGAAGGCACTGCTGCTTGATTCTCAGAGAACAAACCTTACAAAAAAACTAAGTGAAGCCAATCAGCAAAACCGGTTTCTCAAACGACAGGTTTGTATATGTGGAAACTTGGGTATGTTTTGGAGGAAAACCTGATGTTATATATAAAAATTCCTTATGCATTTTGTTGGTGGTTTTGCTTGCATTCTAGCTGCATATGATTTATATCTGATATCAGGACTATAACACATTCATGGTCTGACTTTGATGGATGATTTGCCATCTTGTTGCAGTTGTCATGTACCTTTTCTTTTCTTTTTTAATCATGCCCCAAAACTCGACACAAGTAAATCCCTGTCCCAAAAGTTTTGGGTCATTTGGATGGATCGTTGTTCTCCATTTAACTATCATAAAAAGTTGTTATTCTCAACTCACTTTCCCCCCGGCCCTGCCCTTTGCATGATGACACTAGGTACTGAAAAATGTTAACTTTGACACCCCTGATCCATACAGACAAACAATCCCTTCAATATGTTGTGTATCTCTAAAGTTGCAATGCATATGCTAGATTTCTGCATATCCCAAGTACTCTGGACTCCAGAATACCTACCTGAAAACTTTCGGTATATACAACCTTTGGTTCCTTTGTCAGAATTACATCAACAAAGAGAGTGCAATTTTGAATATCATCGTGACATACATGGTAAAGTCATCCGTGCTATTAGAGGAAATATGGTATCTGCAAATTATAGAAGCTGTTTAGAAATGTAATAATACTCTAATTTTTAAAAAAACTGAAACTTATTTAAATACAATATTTTTTTGCATGTGGAAAACTAGGGTTGTGTTTAGTAACAAAAATCTATTTTCTTTTTCCAATATTTCTTTTCCATTAAAAAATTGAAAAACATGTTCATTTATTGAAAACGAAGACAAATTTTTCATAAACAAACACATCAAGATTACAAATATTTTTCATAAAAATCAAAGTTATAATTTATAATAGTAATGTTAATATTTTGTATTCATGATATTCTATTTATAGAATATTAATTTTATTTAATTCAAATTAAAAAATTTCTTGAAAATATTAAAAAAAAATAATTTTAATCTTTTACCTTGCTAAAAAAACATTTATATACAAGACAATAATTGTATTATTCACATCTCTTTTTTTTCAATTGAAAAATAGTGAAAACTTGTAAAAGAAAAATACTGAAAACCTTTAAAATGTGTTTTCCAAACTCAGTATAAATTAGAAAAACTGAAAAAATAGTTTTCTATTTTTCTGGATGGAGAAATGTTGTATTTGAATGGAAAGTTCCAGTTTTTCAGAAAATTAGAATGTACTTTGTTTCTGAATAGCTCATAATTTTTTAATTTTGTACAGAATAGAAGTTATTCATTGCTTTTCACTATTTTCAATAAAGAAAAGACATGAGCAATACAATTTTTTCTTTTGTATACAAGCACTTTTTAGCAAAGTAAAAGATTTTTTTTTAATATTTTCATATTTAGTGTATGTCGTAAATTTAATTTCTCTTATAAGTAAAATAAAGATGTTTTTTAGTTAACAATACAATTTTTTATGATAATTTTTTTTTTAAATAAAACTTCTATAATTAGATCATCATGAATACAAAATATTAAAAATTAGATTATCATGAATTTAAAATATTAAGATAGCTATAACAAATTATGATTTTGAGTTTTATGAAAAACAGTTGTAATCGTGATATATTTCTTATATTTTTTGGTGAAAAAATTTGTTTTCTTTCTTAAAAAAATGATCACTTTCTCCAAATTTTCTTAGAAAAAAGAAAACTAGAAAACTGAAATAAAGGAAAATAGTTTTTAATTGGTGAAGTTCATATTACATGACTTGCTCGTTGAAACAGTGTCACCATCAGTGCATATATCTGGTTTGGATTGTTTACATGGCAGATGTTCGCATTGAAAGGATACACATAAAGTTTACGATGCAGTGTCTCAATTTTGAAAGAGCCCACTCATCGAACTCTGATGCTATATGAAAGCTTCCAAAAGCTGTGTTTTTAGTGGGATGTCGTTGTATGAAGCCTTTGGTCTAACATCCTCTGTTTTTTTTTTTTTAATAATAAATTTGCAGCTGCATGTAATGGAGGATGCACTGGTAAACTTCAAAAGTGAACTTGCTGTGATGGAACTTGAAACTCAGGTTAACAGTGGACTATTTGAACAATTTTCTCGTTTTCTGAATCTCCCATTTTTCATATAAGAAACATCTCCTTTTTCTTCACCTGAAGCTTATTGAAGAACTGCTGATGTTTTATTACCATGTATAGCATGAGTCAGTGTCCCCAGCAATAAAAAAGTGTCGCACTCCTCGAACTGTGGATGCATGACATTCCTGTCCCTCAAACCACTCTTGTATGGATGGCTCTGATCCAGGCAATTCAACAATCAGTGGTTAGGGATAAGACCCAGTCTTGGGTTAGCATTATGTTTTGTGTGCGAGTAGTCTAAAGCCTCTATGGGCATCATTGCTCGAAAGCTCTATTATACATGTATTTTGTTAGAAATCCAAGCAGAAGTTCTTTAGGATCTTCTTTTACTTTGGAACGAGCAAAGGGCTTATTTTAGTAGTTTGGTTATTTATATTTGCAGAACCATAATTGTTTGCATTTTGCTGAATACAAATCAAAGCGTCTGATGGGTTGATCTAAAAGCTTTGTTGAATGGATTTAGGCAGAATTAGCTGTACGTGCTCCCTCCATAAATCAGATATTTTGAATCATAAAAGGCTCCATGTACCTTTTCCATATCTTGGTGATGTCAACCAAATATAGAAGTACTCTAATTTTTTCTTTTGATGGGCAGGCTTTGGTCACGCTGTCAGAAGAAATAGCTCAATATGAAATTCCAGAAGGGTCAAGAAAGATAAATGGGAAATACGTACAATCTCACCTGCTTTCACGCTTAAGAGGTACATAGCTTTTTGCTTGCATGTTTTATGGTTGTAATTTTGGTCCTTTGAACAAGTAAATTTTGTGGCTTCTCCAAATGCATGGCAAGTGCAATGCAGCAGTCTTGCAAGCAAGGTCAAATTGCAAATCTTAAAAATTTAAGGTTTTCCTTTTATAATTTCCTCAGTTTCTTGTGGCTTGAGCACATGGTGCTAGGTGCATCATGCATGTTTTAAGGTCAACTTTTGTTGTGTTGCTTAGCATTGTGAACCAGCATGTAATTACTTCTCAAGACAACCATCTTAGTTTTTTTTTAACACAATGAATGTAGCTCTACATAGTACTTTTGATGCTTTTGCTTTACTGAGGCTTTTCCGTCATTTTCCTCACAAAAGTTCAATTGGCGTTTATGTTGCTGTAAAGTTCTCCAAGAAAAATTGAAGGAGCAAATAAAGGATGTGGATGCTGCAAAATCCAAGGAGGTATCCTTGTTCTGGTGTGGCATGGCAGAGGTGAGAATGCAAGAAACCACCTTCATATTCCTAAGAAATTGTACCGACAAATCTGGATTTCAAAATATTTTGAGTAATGTAAAGGAATCTGGTGGAGGGATAACCTCCTCTCATAAAGATTCATCTATTTTCAGAGTGTACAAGTAATGGGCTCCTTTGATGGCTGGAGTCAAGGGGAGCACTTATCACCAGAGTATGATGGTTCTTTTACTAAGTTCTCGGCAACATTAATGCTCAGACCTGGAAGGTGCGATTCTATTGAGCAAGCCGAATTCTATTTTGTTATCAAGTCTTCTTCTGTTTTCTTCGTGTGTCCTGACCCCCATTGTTTTTCAATGTTGAAGGTATGAAATCAAGTTCTTGGTGGATGGAGATTGGCAGCTGTCTCCTGAATATCCCACCATTGGCGAGGGACTAACAGAAAATAACTTGCTAATTGTTGAGTAGCCTGAGGTACACCGTCCAGTTTGGTTTTCTAAAAATCCTAGCATGAGCTTCTTTAACTCGAGCTAGTAGCTCAAATGGAAAGGTATCTGAAAAAGGATTTCTGGAAAAAGTAGTTGAAGTATATAAGAACAAACGTGAAGGAACGCTTGAACCAGTCTCTGCTTTATTATTTCAATTTATGGATGCTTAGCTGTAAGTTTGGACAACATTCACCAATGGAATATGATACCATTATTACAAATATACAGGATATGAACTTTCAGTATTTACTTGCTGAAAACTTTCCCCGCAGTTTTAACTTGAATCCTCCAACGACAATGCCATACTCAAATCTGGGGGTGTTAGATTATTGTTTCGGTATATATATATATATATATATATATATAAAGAAGAAGAAGAAGAAGATAGAGATAACAAGGATAGAAATGATATGTTTTCATGTATTTTTTATATTGAAAGAATAAAAATTTAGTTTAAAACTGTTTTATAAATATATTTATTTTTATGTCTGTATCATTATTTTTTCAACTAAACAAATTTATATTTTTTGCATCTGTCCATTATGTTATGTTCTAGGACATTAATCAGAAGACGCCAAGGGCAACATCCATTTGAGATGTTTTCTAAAATTTTTTTTTTTATTTAAAAATATATTAAAATAATTTTTTTTTATTTTTAATACCAGCACTTGTCATTATAAAAAAAAAACACAAATTTTTTTTAATGTAATATTTTTCAAGGTAAGTACAATTTTAAAATGTACTTAAACTCAGTTTCAAGTTCCAAACTGTATTGGATTCGAAACACAAACATATATATTAAGTATACATACAACTATATGGATATCTTGACGTTGTTCTTTAACTTATTTATTGATGTTAATGATATGGTTATATATTAATAATATTTTTATTTGCATATAGTTAATCAAATTTATTAAATTATTGATTTTAAAAAAATAAAAACTAGTTATGATTACGTTTTTTCTTTGAAAAACATATGGATGGGTAACGGTTATCCAAAGGAGTATATCTGATGGTTGAAATATGATAATAAAAATTCAAATATAATAAATAATGGATAAGCTGTCGTTATTGCTATTTTCAAATGGATATAGTTATAGTTATATTATTATTTGAAACCGTCGATATTCACTGCCAAATATACAAAATACAGGTTCATTTGGTTACATATTTATAAGTAAAGCATCCATTTTAGCTGATAACTAGATTGGTGGTCTACATGATGTCATGGACTATACTAATATTTTTTTCACTTCAAAAAAGAATTCAGAAGACAATAGTTAGAGAAAATCAATAATATTAAATAATAATTAATTTAATAGTATGATGAAACAAAAAAGAGGCAGCAACAAAAAAATAAAAAAGAATATTGCCTTGGACAAAGCAAAAGAAAAGATAATAAGACAAAAAATATATTAATTTTTATTAATTTTTTAAACCCGTGATCCAGGTTATGAAACTCAAAATACTATATATGAAAAAATTGTTAAGCCCAATCTCTAAATTAAAAAAAAAAAAAACAACATATTATAAACTTGGATTGAAAAGTGAAATTAAAAACAATAAAATTTTTATAAAAAAACTAGACAAAAAAATCTAACATCTAAAAAATAAGAATCAAGTTGAAAATATTAATACGTGATAAATAAATAAAAAAATTAAACATGTCTAATTATTTATTCTTATTTCCCTATTCTCTTAGTTTCTAATTCTCTCTTCTTTTTTCTTTTCACTCCCTAAATTCTTTATCTTTTTCTCGTCATTTTATTATCATCGTAAAATTAAAATTCACTAACTCTGAGAGGTATAACTCAACTGGTTAAACTCTAGATTTAATCCATAGAAATCACCCGTTCGAATCTCACAAATCTTAGGGCTACTAGAGGCTTATATGATCGTTAATTTCAAGACTCATGAAATTAGTTGAGGTACACGTAAGCTGGTTCAGACATTCATATTAATAAAAAAAAAAAATCAACAAGTAAAAATGAGGCATGAAAAACACAAATGAAGGAAAACAACAAGAAATAAACTCAATATGTTGTAATAGGAAAATTCCGAAATGTCTCTCTGCATTGTAATTGGAAGCGAGAACAACATTATCAAAAACAAGAATCAACTAAATTGTTAAAAAAAAAAACAAAAAACAAAAATGCAAAGCGCTTTCAGGAGTACTCATCGTGGTACTTCTTCGATTTCTTTCATAGGAAAGAGAGGAAAATGCAACCCTAACAGCCTGCAAAAGGCCACGAAAACAGATTCACGTAAAGCAGCAACCATAGCGAAGCACACTACCGATGCTTATAAAAAATTTGACAAAAAACAAAGAAAACTCTCTTGTCTCTCTATTAATAAACCCTACTCCTCCTTATTCCTCTGCTTATATTCTCTTCTAAAGGAAACCTCAATGTACACCACTCTTGTCTTCTTCATCTTTTATCAATTCCTTCTTGAATGGTTGAAATAAATTCTATAGCTGTTTTGATGCTCTTTCTCTCTACTCTTTCTTCTCAAAGAGCTTTTGCATGCTCTTTTCACGCGCTTATTTGCCACTTTGGCTCCGGCAAACTAGCCTGGTACCATCATTGCCTCGGCCTCGATCTCCCCGAAGAAATCCACACAAGATTAAATTACTTTATTTTTTTTCTTTTAATTTAATACCCTTAGCTTCTTTTACCCTACTTTGAACCATCTTGTTTTATATTATTATTAAAGAAAGGTTGAAAAATGGAAAAATCGAAGAGAAATGTGAGCGAGAAAATGTTGTTACAGAAGCAGAACAAGAATAAGAAAAGTGATGATAAAAAGAAGAGGTTCTTGATAAGTATCAGTTTTCTTGGAAGTGCAGGGCCTATAAGGGCTGTGGTTAACGGCGATGATCTTGTTTCTGGGGTCATTAGCACTGCTCTAAAGATTTATGCTCGTGAAGGCCGGCTACCAGTTCTTGGCTTTGATGTCAGTAACTTCCTTCTGTACTGTGTAAATGCAGCTTCAGATGGTATTTTCACTTACCCTTTCTTTAAAATCTTATCACTCGAAAAAAAATATATCATCTCACGTTCATATATTAGAAGTAGATAGTTTTATTTAGAGGGAGGGTGTTCTTTTATAAATTTGTTCCTTCTTTTTTCTGCCTTGAATCCAGTCTTATTATCTTTTTAATTATTATTTGATATTACTTGGTTATCTTCTCATGCATAAGAAAGAGGAACTAATTAATTTGTATGAATTCGAATATTGGTTCGATCATCGTGAGTGTTACTAAATCAATAGTGTTCCTTTTTTAGACAGTTTTGCTCTCTTTTTTCTACGGCAAAATCTACTCTAAAAATAATTATTAACCCAACCAATTTGAAAACTCGTGGACTCGAAACACGAGTTAGTTTGAGTTTCTTTTTAAATCAATTTAAAAACTAACCTAAATCCGTTGACCTAGAGCATAAATCAGGTTGAATTTCATTTCAAATCAATTTGAAGATTAGCACAATCAAATCAAGCAAAACGGTCGATAGACCCAGTTAGGTTAACTCCAATAACTTTTTATTCATGTTTTAAAAAATTAAAAATAATGTTGTTTTTGTGACTTGAAACTTGACCATAATCTGATATGTATGGCTTCAACCGTTAAATGTATTCATCATTCTTATAATTTGGTGCTTCGTGGATTTAATTTCATTTATATGCCAGTTTTTTTTTATAAAAAAAATTAATCAGGTTAACAAACTAATGGGTGGGGTCTAATTATTTATATATATCATTATGATATATAATTCATTGGTGTTCGTTTCATTTAGCGTTGAATCCATGGGAACCAATAGGTTCTCACGAGGGAAGGAATTTTGTGCTGTGCAAGAAACAGTTGCAGCAAGAAACAACAGAGGTGAGGACCGAGATCATAGCCAAAAAACCATCTGGCTGGAAGGCATGGATGGCTCAACAAGTCCTTAGATTCTAAAATATTGTCTCCTAAACTAAATTAATTCATTTTCAATATTGCAATTAATAAAAAGTACGAACCAAGCATCTTGTAAGCTTATAATAAATGCCTGTAGTCTTTATGATTTGTGGCCAGGTGTGAACTCTCCTGCCATACCCTAATTAATTTATATTTTGATGCTTCTCTAGGGCATATACTATAGACAATTCTGCCACAATATTGAAAGCTTTTGTTCTCTTTATTCAATTCAAATTAATAATGACTATCTTAATAGTTTACAACGAATGGCATCTTAGGCATATATGTGTTAGTTTTTATATTCTAATATTCTTGATTCTTTAATTTTGTTTGTTGGTCTTAAGCGGTCCTTTATCTAAAGGGACGGTTCTAAGAATACTAGTTACCTAACCAGTATTTTGTTACGGGTTGAATCAAAAAAACATTTTGTTAAAAAAAAAATACAACCATTGTTAATGTAAGTTTCTAGCAATAAGAAAAATATTGATTTAAAATTAAATAAAGCCCTGATGAGTAGGTTAACCTGTTTAATCCATGATCTAAATCATATCCCTTATGAATTTAATAACCTTTTCTTTTTACATCTATTTTTTATTTAACTGAACAATTAACAATCTAAAAAATAGAAGGGGACTTAATTAAAATAAAAAAAATACAAATTAAAAAAAATACAAAAAAGAAGGGTTTGAATTATTTAAAAAAAATACAGATAAGTTATAGAACTTATGGGCTTTGCTTACTTTTAGGTCCCCACGCATGAGTTGATTGTTTTATTTTTCTACATTGAAGAGTATAACATGTCTTATTGTGATATATGGCAGTAAACATGACAAAAATCTACCAGATGGTGCAATCAACAGAGAGAAAGAGTGTTTTTTTTTTTTCTCTTTTTCTTCTTCTTCTCTCTTGTCACCTTAACAAATTACAGAAGATATGTTTAGAAGTGAAAAGAGAGGATTTTGAGAAAGAAAAACTATTCACACTAAGAAAGATCAAAGTAAGGGTTTTGGAGAGAATTGAAGAAGAAGAAGAAAGGTGAAGGGAGCTAGGGTTATTCTTGCATTTTATACTTGAATTATTATCTAACTAAGACAACAAATTTATCTCAAGTGATCAATTTGATCGATTTTGTGTTACGTGAAATATCATGTATGTTAATATAGTATTGATCTTGAGTTTTGGACTTTGGCTTTTTAAATTGTTGTTTTTATTATTGATTTATGTTTGTTAATATGAAAAACGGATGGTATCAATCCAATTGAAAGAATTGATGTTTAAATCATGAATTTTGTGTCATGGTTTGAAATATGAATTAAATTGAGGAGAAATTGAGGAAAATATAAATGGAGGGTGAATTGAACCAATTTAATTAAATTAGCTTATGATGGGTGTTAAATTATGAAGAAAATCATGGTGTCTCTACAGGCATTAGGGTCAACCAAGAGAGAACAAGTAATCATGCATAAAATTTAGTTTACGTGAGAAAATTATGAGAGACAAAATGCATAATGTTGTGTAGAAAATGATTTTTGAATGAGAAAATATTGACACCAAATCATAATTGGGCTAATAACATTTAAAACATCTATCCCTAAAGCCCATGGAGGCCCATTAAAAAGAATACTGACATTGAAAGCATGTAGGAGGTGTTCAAATTCCGGGAGCCTGTTATCCACACATCCTTCCCTCCGTGCTTCAAATCCAAAGCCGGGAGAAAAAAAAAACAAAAAACAAAAACAAAAAAACAAAACAAAGGGTTCATTCGGAACAAATTTGGCGAAGAACCGATTTATAGGATTCATTCTTGGTACAAGTAATTATGGTGTCAAATAAATAGATAATATCGAGAAAAAGAAAAGTGTAATATAGACACGATATTCTACATCAGACAACATGAAATAATCTATCTATTTCTTCCATTTTATGAACCAAATAATAATGATAATATTTAGAGATTAAATCGAGAAATTATTATTACAGGGTGTTTACAATGTAAGAGAAAGATGATACATAAAATAAAAATAAAAAAGAGAGTGAAATCATGTCCGGCCCCAACTAGAGATCATAAGAATTTTCTAGAAAGCTATTTCTAAAGTTTTCTCTCTCTATTTTCTTTCTCTTCGTATTTATCTTTAATATGTCTAGTTTTGAATTCCAAAAAACATAAATTACATGGCCTGGAAAGTTAAGATATTTTTTAATCCCCAAACTTTAATTATTTTACATTAATAAAATTTTAATTTATTTTTCAAAATCAAGGATATATTGAAATTTTTCTCATCAGAGGATCCTTATACCTAAACAATAACAAACAAAAAAACAATTAAGTCAATTTTAAATAAAATTAATATAAAATGATCAAATTAAAAAAAAAATCAATCTTTTCTTTATACAAATCAGTCTATGATATTTGTAAGAAAATGGAGCTTAATATTATTTATAGTTTAAATTTAGTTCTGTTAGCTTTAATTGTTTTAAATTAATAAATTTTTATTTGTTTGTATCTCAATTAATCTTATAAGTTTTTAAATTTTATGGAATTCAAACTAATAATTTCTTAATTTTTAAACAATTGATGCCGGAAAGAGTCACATTCCACACAATTATATCTTTTCATTGTTACAATAGAAGCTTGAAACTTTATTGATACCACTTAAGTTGTATTTGACTAGTAGCTGTTAATTGTCTAATCCAGGCTCTTGCGCCACCGAGGAGCTGCCAATAGTCGGAATCAACCACCGTCACCATTCCCTTTTCTCTAAATTAATGATGGATTCCTCCATGGCATGGCATGTTTAGAGGCTCATGGCATAATAGTAATGATTACTAGCTTTCCAATAGTAGAGGAGGATGATCCGTATTTATATTAAAGCTAATCCCATCTTCTGATCAAGGTGGGCATTCCCTGCAAAGATTGGTGAAAAGTGTTCTAAACACTAAAGGGAAAAAAGGGAAGATTTTACATGTAAGTTGTTGAAAGGCCATGGCACTTGATGTGTGGAGGTGTAAAGGTGGTTTCATGCACGGAGGGGGCCCTTGTGCCGGCCTTAGGAGGTGGAGTAGTGCTCGTTGGTGGAGGTTGTCAAGATCACACATGGAACCTCTAGTCAACATCAAACGCCCACCACCATAAATTTGTTTGCTGATCTTGCTAGAAAGAGATAGGGACCCCATGCCCGCTTAATTACGAGTTCTGTAGAATTAGATTCAGATAAAAGTTGAAAATGGCTAGTGCTGGTACGATTTCCCATTAACTAATCATGGTGTCAAAGGCTTCAATGCTAAAAAGGTTATCAAAGCCACCATCTTATGTTGACTTGGCTTTGTGGGTATTTGGTATTGTATTTTAAAAATGTTTTAATTTTTTATAAATTTGGTTTTGTGGGTGTTTGGTATTACATTTTAAAAATATTTTTTAAAAATTAAAAAAAATTAAAATTAATATGTTTTTGATGTTTTTAAATTATTTTAATATACTGATTTTAAAAATAATTTTAAAAGAATAAAAAGATATTATTAATATATTTTTTTAAAGTAAAAAATAATTTAAAAAACAATAATATTTTTAAATATATTTTAATTGAGCAAGAAATCACCCATGATTGAAAGTTAGGCAACTGGTCTTTAGCCATTTGCTTTGCCCCGATGGGAATAGGGCTAGTAACTTTTATGTCAAACACATTTCATTGGCAAGTCAAATGGTTCGATTAATTCGTAGGTTTTTTGTGTTGTCTTAAAACTCGTTTTTTAAATTGTTTTAAAACACTAGTAACGACATCGTTTCGGTTCTTTTAAAATATTAAAATAATAATATTTAAATTTATTTTTTTTAAATCCAATATATATCAACCGGGTAAGGCATGGTTTTTATAACTAAGTTTTTCCTAAGATGTTTTCGCTAATTAACCTCTCATTTAAGAGATCGAAGCTTTGACAAAGGTTACCTGGGCTTGATCATTGAACTAGCTAAGCACCTTTAACGAGAGCAAAATTTAAAGACATGTCACATGTATCATCTTGTCTGTACAACACATTGCCCTGAGTTAATGCTTGCCAGGTCAAGGTCCACGCTAATTTCGGCCTTTTAAAAAAAAAAGAGAGGCACCAGGAATTCTTATAACATTAATTAGCTTTACATAGATATAAATACCAAATAAAAGATTAAGAAGAGAAATGTTGGTATGAAGTCAAATCATATAATATGCAGGTACAGTCCAGCAAGGGAATATATATTGGATTTTTTGTTGTGTGATTGGCTATAGTAAAATCATATATACCTGCATCTACAACACAAAGAATCTATGCGAACTGCCCTGTAGCTACCACGAAAATGGTCTGCCATATTTAAAGAATGTGGGCTCTTGTAATTAATTCTTTTTTTTTTTTATCAAATATTTGGTGTTTAATACTTTTTTTATCTGAGAGCAATTCGATTTGATCAAATCGTTATCTCAACTAATTATAACTATTCCAAGTTACAATGGCTAAATCATAGATTTTATCTGTTCATTCTGTAGTTATTAGAACAGATTTGTCAGCTATAATTCAATCACAGGGTCAGCCATTTTTAGTAAAATATCATTGGGTTATTTTATGTAAATACATATAAATAAAACTTGATGTTTATCTAGTTAAGTTCAATCGGGTAATTATATAGTTGAAAATTCAATCAAGTTTTATCGAGTTAATTTTTTATTATGTTTAATTTAAATTTGAGAGTTTAACGAGCATATTTCTTACTTACGCTTTAATTGCATTCTCATGGTAAATGAATTGTTCAGAAAAAATTAATATTAAATAATTTTTTTCTGTACGTACGCTTGTTAATGCGATGATTTAAGTTAAAAAAATATAATTATTTAATCAGCTATAATCAACAATTAAAACGATACAAAAGGCCACGAGTAAAACCATATATAGTTAATTATATCAAGGTTATACAAAATCGAAGTATTTGTATCATAAAATCTTAATTAGTGCACTTTTTCACTATCTTAGGATCGACTTAAGCTCGTCCCTACACATCTTCATAAGATGATAAACCTAACCCAAAACCCTATGATCTGTTATTTTCCCTACTGCTTACTCATTTTAACGATAGCTTTTCCCCTGCTGCTGTCCATAATAATTGGTTATCGGATAACCTTAACACCAACTACATTTACTTTTTCCCATCTTCATAATGAAGCGAGCTAGAGATTACCTCAACATATCCTCACGCTCCCATTTGATGCTAGCAGAAGACCAAATGGCATCTTTAACCTTTTGATTTCAGATCTAACCCTAGTTTCCTAGCACGACTGGAACCATGTTTTTCATATCTAGCTAGGGATGATGAAGTTTCTTGACCAAGTGGAGTCATACCTGCTTGGATTTTAGGGTCTTCGTGATGTGTGTGTGTGTGTATATATATTTATGGGTAGCTAGATTCCATGTGAGCACAATTTTTAATAAATTCATGTTGAGAAACGTCTGTCCAGATTCAGAATGTTGATGGTTCTAACACAATTTATTTTTTCTAATTTTTCTTCGATTTATACCCGTTCAGATCACAAATCGGTTGATTTATCGAGCCATTTCTAGTTTTAAAACAATGTTATTTTAAAAGAAACTCATTTACCAACTGAACGTATCATTCCAAGCACTACAATGCTTATTTAGTTCATCATACAATAGCAACAGCTTGGGAATAATTCTCTTGTATGAGCAATTAAAGACCTATAGTAGGCAGGGAAAACTAGCCATTGTGTTGGTGTCTAGGCACCCTCAAAAAAATTTGAAATCTGTTGTTTGACCTTATGTTGGTCACCGAAGGTGGTCCATATGTAGTTTATTATATTCTTGAAGTGTCTCCATCTAATTATACTCCTGTAAACAGGCTTTTGTATGAATAAAAAGAAATAGAGAGAGAGAGAGAGAGAGAGAGAGAGAGCGATAACAAAGAATAAGACATATTCACTTCAAAAGGTTAAAAGGACGTAGTAATTAATAGCCACCCAAGAAGTCATGTACCTATCCCGCCAATTCAATCCACAAACAGGGAATCTATGGGAAAATATTAGCCCAAACTATATATTAAAATAAATAACAATATTATATAGAAGGAAAATTACAATTTTATGATTTTTTTATGTTAATTTTTAGTTTTTTTAGTACAAATAGTCATATAATAAAGACTAATTTTTAAATTAAAAGGCTGAAAAAAAACTGGAAGGATACTTACCAGTCCCATTATCCAAATAGAAAATCTTCAATCTCTACTCAATTTCCATCCTATAAAAATTCTAGACACCTACAGTCAATATATGTGCACATGGCGTGCCGTCTATAGACCGTGGCTATGAATATGGAAGATCCATTTAGAAAATTCGTAATTCCCTTCTTCATGTCGCATTCAAAATAATATTCAAGAAGGGAAAAGAAATTATTTAATAAATGATTCAGCAATTAGAATTTAAAATCAAAAAGTTTGTTTCTTTTATAATCTCAGGTTCGAGACATGTAGTTTTTAATATAATAATCGTTAGAAATTTATATGATTGTTAACTTCAGGACCCATAAAATTAATCGAGATATGTACACAAACTGATCCGGACATTATATTAATAATAATAAAAAAAAAATACCTCTTCACATAGCACCAACTTGATTGAATCGATTTCATTGTAGTTAAAAAATAAAAATAAAAAACCTTCACAACATTAAACATAAAAGAAAAAATATATAGAAACAATAGTAAATTGTTTTAGTAAATTTTAAAATGCATCTCTTTCTCTCTCTCGAGAATTTACTTAGATGAATAATTATTATTCTTTACATTGGTTTCAAGGTTTAATTTCAAAAATCAAAGAAGAGAATAAATCTCCTTAATCATTAAGCCACTTCTTTGAGTTACTTTTAATAAAAATATATTATATCAATAGGCTTCGACTTTAAAAAAAAAAATTAAAAAATTATGGAAGAGTATTTCTTTATCTATGATTAGCGGCAAACTCAGAATGTCATGGTCATGCGACTCCCTTCTTCCACTAACGACTAATCATTAATGTTTAAAATATATTTTTTATTCTTTCAAAGGCATGGTAGGTATATTTATCAAGCAATTTTAATGATTTATTTACATTTATTGCAAGGAAATATCACTATTACAATTATAATTAGAAGTAGATAGAATCAATATACAGTGAATTAGATAAGGTGTCCATGTCAACAACATAAAAATAATAAGTTATCCACGACATAATTAATCTAGCTGCGAGAAACCTTTGCATCAAATATACAGTGAATGGGATGGATTTTTAAATTTATCAAAAATATTATTAGAAAATAAATTTATATATTAAATTTTATTTAAAAATTTAAATTAATGGGATAAAGATGGTTTCTTTGATATAATATTTAAGTTTGATAACCAAACGATTCACGAGTTTAAATCTCACAATTTTAATTTATTTGATAAAAAAATCAAGTACAAGATAATATAAACATATACAAAGTTTCAAGCGTAAAATACTTTCATTTGAAAAATGTGTTAAAAATAATATAAATTATATCTTGAAACTTCACCTAATTTAAGTTATGAGCTAATTATTTTTTTTTAACAAATATATAATAAATGAGGCTATTTGATCTTAAAAAATACAAAACTAAACCAATCAATTCATTCGATTCCAAAAAGAAAAATAAAAAAGATTCAATCGAATAAATTGAACGGTTGAAGATCACCGTAATTTATCTCCGTCGCACAGCCGCACGAAACTAATAAAAGTCATGACAAGCTAGTGCGTGGAGGATTTTCTTAACGCAGAGGTGGTGACAAAGGAGAAGGATGCCAACGTTTCCAAACTAGAAATATCAAAAGCTAGTCCAAAGAAAATGCAGGCCGAGAGGAATCGAGGGCATCCAGACAAAAGAAGATAGAAAAAGGACTCTTGATCCATTTGAGAATCTTTGCAATTATATAAAAAGAAGTACCCATTTTATTCAAAGGTTAACAAATAGATACACATCTCGATTCTTAAAAAAAAAGAAGAAGAAGAAGAAGAAGAAGAAAAATCTAAGAAACTACATGGAAAAGGTCTTCAAAGCAAATGAAATAAAAAAAAAAAAATTAAAAATTGACCGAGAGGTGTTGGATTCTCACTTTTACCTTTTAACCTCCAAGTCTAAAGTCTCACTCGCACCCTCATCAACTCACAACCATTTCACTCCACTAAATTCACAAGGGTTCCTGAGTTTTCATTGACTCGGTAGCTCGAACTCAGCTGAGTTTACTCGTAATCGTGAATCTCCTGCGGCAAGCCGCCATGCGGAGGTGGCAATTAGTGGCCTAGTATGCCACCCAAGCATGAGACACCCGTTGTTCTCCTCTACCCTATACCCATCACCCCCAGCAAAGAGGGCCAACAACATGCTAGCTTGTTTAAAGGCATTCGACCCGAGATGAACCGGGTCAAACCCAGCCGAATCAAACCGAGTTCTCCACTGAGCCAACGTTTCATGTCGCTCAACTCGGTCAGCCCCTTCGCAGGCCACCACATTACATATCTGCCTCCCCAAGTACAACTCAGACATAACCAGGTCCTGACTCGTTGGAGTCACCCCGGACCCTTCGAGTGAGTCAAACAAGCTTGAATAGTAATGCAAGGCCTCGGTGAACCGGTCTAGAAAAACCGGACCGTTGTGGTTTGCTTCTTGTTCAACAATCGTCACGATTTTAGGCCTCATGGCCTTAATAGACCCAAGAACCTTATCGATGCCACCCGGCCGATCCAACAAGCGATGCAACTCAAAAACTGAGTTAACAGCCACTGCCTCCACCTCTGGAGGACGGAGGTCAAGCATCTCCGCCTCAAGATCTGCCAAAGAACTTGCTACGAACCCACGAAACTCGAATTCTACCCCAATAGTTCGAGCCAATTGTGCTAGCTTCCACCCCACTTGCTGCAGAGCATCAGTGTTATCAGGCTGCGGCGGTCCAATTCCCGTCAGCCGAAATGCCGGCGGACCACCAGGCCTTAATGCAAGCGCTTGCATTAAAGCCGGCCATTGCATTCCTTGTTTCAAGCCAAAATCGATAACGTGGACTCGACTTGCATTAGCGAAAGCTTCAAGAATGGCTTGATTGGCAGTAAAATGTGCGAATTTGAGATAAGGGCAAGTCTCGTAGAAATGCATCTCTAACGTATCTGAATATGAAGAATCAAGACAGTGATTTTGAGGGAAAATCTTGTAAATTCGACGAGCTAAAGCTTCAGCAAAGTACGTGGCAACCTTTCTCATAGCACCAGCTTGAGATGCTGCAAGTACTCCAATATGCTTAACAAGGGCATCAGCAAGTTTAAGATTTTCTTGCTGTATTGCCTCTGCACAAGCCAAAAGGGTATGAACAAGACGGACCCCAGTTTCCTGTGAGTCAATCAGGACTACAGGTCTCGTGGGCTCCGATAAAGTACCTGAAACTGCCATTATTGCTTGTGGAGAAGAAGAAGTAGTACAAGACGAGCTGGAAGATTGTAAGGAATTCACAGCTAGCGCCGGCGCCGGCGCGGTATTGGACCCAACTAGGGTGAGCTTCATTCGCTTCCTATCGTTGCTCTTATCGAATTCTTGTTGAGGATAGGCAGCTACGCCGGGAATTGCTCTGAGATCATATTCAGAGTCGTCAACAAATGCTTTAGATTGAGAATTATTGGAGAAATCTAAAGAGGTCATTGTGGAAAGATTTGAATCTTGATTATTGGAAAGAAGAGTAGATGAATCAAGATCAGTAGAAGGTAGATTGTTGAACTCAGAAAGCATGCTTTGAACCCAACCAGAGAGATCTGAAGGGTTGTAATGGACAGTATCAGAAGCAAGATGAGAGATTCCATCCTCTGAACCCAAAACCATCTCTAGTTGTTCAAGCTTTTGAGCTACATCAGCCATTTCCGAAGACTTAATTTTGTAACCCAAAACAGCAAGTAATTCATCCATGCCACCTGCATCTTGATCATCTTCAACCCATAATTTTCCTTTCCCAGTTGTCATTGACGAAGAAGAAGATTCAGCTTTGTTGCCAATAGAATTCCCAGCACCACCAATGGTTTCTTGGTGATCTCTCTTCATTTTTGGTGTTTTTTCTTGATTGCAAAAGAAAAGGGCTCAAGAAAGAGAGGGAGGTTTCTTTATGGTTTCATTTCATAGCTTGGTGTTATGGTGGTGACATGGGAGATGAATTATTAGTTTATTTGCTTTGTTTTTTCTTTTTTCTTTTTTCTTTTTTTTTTAAAAAAGAAAAGTTTGTGAAGAAATGATAGGCAGCTGGTGTGATGGATGAGAGGTCCAACAATTGAGATGGAAGGGATGAGGAACAATGGAGATGGCCATTATTTTTCCCTGTCCTTTATTTTATTTTATTTATTTATTTATTTTATTTTTGGGTTTGTGAGAGTGATGGTAAATCTATTCTTCTCTTTCCTTTCTATCTCTAGTAATTAATTAAATTAATTTCTTGTTTTAGTAAAAGTTTAGATTTTGCATCAAATATTAATTATTGAAACATGGCATGAGCATTAACCCTGGGTATTCAACCCCACGTATGCCTCTTTTTTTTAAGATAAAAAATTACTCCAAATTTATACATGAAAAAAAATTATTTTATATCTCTATTTATTCAAATATATTTTTGTCTGATGCTTCAATAGGCGCACAAATGATAGAATTTTTTTATTTTTTTTAACATAATAAAAATAATTATAACAGAAATGACATGTTTGTTTATTTTTTTGTTTTGATTTTAAAAAAAATAGAAAACCATTTTAAAATTATCTATTATTGCTGAAACCACTCACATCAGAAATAGAAAAATTGTTAAGAATTAACTCAAGATTATCCCCTGATTTTAGAGCATTGTTGAGTGTGAACTCAGAATTCATATCCACAAAGCAATTATTCCACTCCACTGACCCCTTCAAATTAATCAAAAGCTCAAACACCAAAAAAATCCAAAATTCAATTAGAAAAAATTCGAAAAAGATGGTAAAACCCCTCCTTTGAATTATATAGGTTGTCAGTGGAGTATATTTTTCTATAATTATCATAGTGTGAGAAAGAAAGAGCCGTGGGAGCACCGCAAGCTCAAAAAGATGGAGGTGGTGATGGGTCACTGTGCGCGCGCACTCGTGCGATGATTATATACATACGCTTACACAACTCAGGTGGCCGTACGGTTAAAAAAATATTACTATCTTTCTGCTTCTTGCTTGCTTACAAACCCACGAATGGGAACTCCTCCTTCATCACCCTTTTCAACTTTGCGTGGTTACTTGCTTTTTTTTTTATTATTATTATTATTTTACTTTTATTGGGAAAAAATATATCTTCTTTCTTCGATTCCCTCCCTTTTGATTAGTTTACAGTTACGAGAACACTTGATTAATTTAAAGGATGGATTTTGATCAAGATTTATTTTATCAAAATCAATAGATATGGATTTGTTTGGATAATTTTCTATAAAGTTAATACATTAATACAAAATAATAAAACAAAACAATTAGAAGCCAATAGGAAAAAAAAATATAAAATAGATCTCTTAATACACGGATTCAGGCTAGCTTATTTTTAAATACAAAATACTTATAAAATGCAATAAAAATCAGTTTTAATTCTGGAAAAACAACTTCATGTATCAAAAATAAATTTATTATCAAGATGTTTAAAGTAGCAGTAAAATAACTAGAAGGGAATACGTCTAAAAACTTGAATTCTAAATAACACAAAATAGAACAAATAAAAATAAAATCAATTTTGATAATTTTAATACTTATCGAGTTTTATATAATAGGAATTGCCGGTGTAATTCATTATTTTAATCTCTCACGATTATGAAAAACACAATTCAGTTCTTTTATTTTGAATGGATGAATTAAAATATTTATTATTATTTAGATGAGTATAAAAACTTTTAAAAAAATAATAGAGAAAAGTAAAAAATAGCAGAAACAATGAAATATGGTGTCATAATCCAAAAAAAGAGAATCACCCACGCACCACCTGAATCAAGCGGGGGAAGACCCATCTCTTACTACATGGCCACATGAAGATTATCAATTGTCAACTTTTGGACCGAACACAGCAACACAGCAAGTGGTCGTCAGAGACCAATCACTGAAAGCTTAGCGTCGTTCAGTTGCCAAGTGGCTCTCTGTTAAGGCAAGTGTACTTCGCGTCAAAGACATGATGACTAGGAAGGCTACTTGATGCATACTATAATTTTTTTTTGTTTTGGTGAAGGGACCCACAAGATAAGTGGAAAGATTAGATCGAAGGGTGAAGGATTCAGACGTCGACATCGAATTTTGGACCACCACACACCACCACCCTCTCCCTCGTCCCCTCCCCTGCTCCTCCTCTTGTGGGACCCATTTCTCAAAGTTACGGAATTTTAGGTAACAAAGCTCACGGCGTTTACGTAACGTGCCGTCTTTTGATCTTTCTCTTTCAAGCAATGTTTGTTTGTTCCTCATGGGAAATAGAATGTCAATGTTCCAATTTAATCACCCTTTAAAACCCTAATTCATGATTATCAAACATAATTGCTAAAATTAACAGATAATCTAATATCCGCAATGTTTTATGGTAATAAACCCAACAAAACAAATGCTCAGATTATGGGTGATGATGCTTTGGGATACAAAGAACTTGAATTTTTAAGTGTTTAGATAATGGATGATCATTTGTTCATATTAATCTTCTATTTTCTATTATTGAGGGTCCCGAAGGTTGGTGACAAATGTTTGGGTCCCTGTAAAATAGTTTTTTTATGGGATTTATGAACCCTCCAATGATTAAGTTAATAACTTTTAAATGAAGAGTTGTAGTAAATTGACATTAAATTATTAAAAAAAAATA
This sequence comes from Populus alba, assembly GCF_005239225.2. Classification (NCBI taxonomy): domain Eukaryota; kingdom Viridiplantae; phylum Streptophyta; class Magnoliopsida; order Malpighiales; family Salicaceae; genus Populus; species Populus alba. The sequence goes on along the minus strand of NC_133300.1, from coordinate 17,781,268 downwards.
CATGTTCTTAGTTTATGTATGATAAGAGGATGTGTTATAAGAGAGTGAAGATTATGAACATTTTACCTAGATTATTCAGAAAATTTTTATAACCTTTATATCTTGAACTTTATTCCTCCTATTCAAGGAGTCATACATTTCTTCCTTCTTCACATCCAAGTGGGAAGGGAAACCCTTATATCAATATTTTAATGTTGATATAAATATCACATGATATTAATGTTGATAGGAGTACCACGTGACTATAGAAGATGATCATGTGTCATTTTGCATATGATATTAATATTGATGAAATCAACTCTCATAATCAACATTAATATTGATTGGTGTATGGACAAATGTTATAGAACTTTTTTGCACAGCTATGATGTAGGGAGATGATGATCTTAAATTTTCATATTGAGTGCTTGGATATGAAGTAATTATAGGTCTAAAGATGTTGAATCTAACATCTTGCAAGACCCATAAGAGGTTGGGTTTGGTGTGTAGCTGAGTTTAAGAGAATTGAGTCTGGCATCTTGTTGGATACACAGGCACTTGGTCTTGGTGCATAGCCAAGCCCAAAAAAGTTGGGTTTGATCTCTTTTCAAACCTTCTTTTTACAAGTTTTGATTTATGTTGAGCCTTTATGTTGGCTCTTCTTTCTCTTTATTCCTTTAGCCACGAGCTTTAAAAGGAAATATATTTCAGTATGGAATGCATTGATTAATCAATAGGTTAGACGAGTTGATTTAGATAAATCAAAATAACATTATTTTCATTAAAAATCTATATAAAAAAAGTCAAATTAGAGATGGGTAACCAGATCATAATTAATGTGCCAGGTTAGTTGTTACACCCAGCTTAGTCTAAGGGCATGTCAATTAGCTCCAGGTCAACTAGCCAAGCCAAACAAAGTTTAATGATGGTTTATGTATAAATAATATATTTAAATTAAGAAGAAATTCATTCTCTTATTGGGAAACTAATATGCATTTTTAGCGTAAAAAGATTAATAAAAAAATAATTATAATTATTGTTGTTTGAAATTAAATGTTAAAATGCATAATTCTAATATGAACTAATCATAAATCATATTACATAAATATTTATGCAAAGTTATTCATGATATCATAAATCAATTTATGATATTAGAAATTCCATCTAAAATAAAATTTAATTGTGCACTAACTATAAAGAAAATATTAGAAACATGTAAAGTTATATATAAATGTGTCTTGGATTTGAATTTTAATGATATCATCAATTGAAGTGAAATACTCATGCAAAGACTATAATCAATTATTTTTATTGAATTTTAATTATGCATAAAAAAAGGTAATGGCACAATGATAAATAAAAGGATTTTTCATTCTATTTTTGAATTTTTTAGCTAACTAAAAATAATAGATAGTAAAATTATTAAATATAACTCGATCATAAGTAAATTTTTATTGTAAATTTGAAGGATTGACTCGAGTTAATTTAAAATAATATTTTTTTAAAAAAATTAAATTAAATATTACTCAGATTACTCAGATTTTGACTAAACCAAATCCTATATATTTTTTTTAAAAAATCATAATCTAAATTAAATTCTGGGTTGATGAGGTCCGCATTAATCGTTGTGCGGAGATAAATTTTGGGAAAAAAAAATTAAACGTAGTTCCTGCTCGGCCGTTTGTTTGTTGGAGAGTGGCGTTTATGTAACGGAGTGGAAACGTGGAGGTAGGATGACGTTATGGCAATTTTGGCTTTTTATTTCTTTCCTTCTTTCTTTTTTTAATTTTCCAAAATTAAAAAAAAAAAATCAGTGTAAAGCAGAGAAAAAGAAAAGAAAAAACATTGAAACAAGGGGAGCAGTACTGATTACTGACACCTTCAACTCTCATGTTGGTCCATTACCATGTGATTCTGCCACGTTACCTAGATTCTCATCTCATGATGGTCCCCACCTATCCCTCACCTCAAAGTCTGTTACTTCCAAATTACACTTTTTCACTACTACTTTTTATTAGAAAATACATTTGAAACGTAATTTACTTATTTTTTAATTTTGAAATATAATTGAAATCAAAAGTTACTAAGCCTCGTTAAATTTATAACCTTACTCAGCATTTAAGTCGCAAGTTAGATATCGAGTTAATTTAAATTAATTCAAAATTATATTATTTTAATATTAAAAAAACAGTTAAAATTAATAACATTATTATAATATATATTTTTAAGTTAAATCAGGTTTTAACCGAGTTGAATACATAATTATAATTGATCTTATTTGAGTTACCCAAATTAATTCCTAATCTATTTTAATTTAAAACCTGATATAATTAAAGTTAAAATTAACAAATTCATCGAGTTGTACTAAATTTAATTACAATATTCAAAATACTTCAATTTTAGTTCAATTTCATATATATAATGTCATACTTATCTTTGAGAAGTAGACAGCCTATTTTCCCCACATGAATTAAGAAAACGACTTTAAGCAATTTTCGAAAGTGGATTATACCCTTTTGCTATGGGAATCTTCCTTAAATTCGACCTTTTCTGATGCTGATAAAGATTGGATATGTTTTCTTAGTAGCTAATTTTCTTTGATTTACTGTTTTGTATATAAAAGCAAAATTATATAGCTTTTATATATTTAATAAATAACCTTTATATATCAATAAATATTAGAATAACAGAGAGAAGTAATGCTAATTTTACAATATATATATATATATATATATATATATATATATATATAACTGAAAGAAATTAAGATTTTCATGGGTATCTCATGCAAAAATAAAAGGATTTCATTTATAAATCTCCCAAGTCTTGCAATCGAATCTTTTTAGTAAGCAATTCCATAAACTACGTACTTTAAAAAAATAATTATAAAAACCCGAAACTTAATTTTATCTATTGTTGCTGTACAAACCTGAAACCCGGAATCAAATTGATATTTTTTTTAGTAAGCAATTCCATAAATTAATTTAAAAATAATTAGAGAAACCCAAACGGAAAATAATTTAAAAACTCTCTCGCGGATTTCAATCTTATATGTATACAATTACTGAGGGACAAAGTAGGTAAGAGGAACTAAAATGCTAAGAGACAAAAAATTAATTCCCAATTAATTGAATTCTGAATTTCTGGCATTGAGATTTAAAAAGAAATACTAATTGACAATCACCACAGTCCAAAATAATAATAATAATAATAAAGTCATATGAAACCTCACCAAGGCTCTATAGCTAGGTTCATAAGGTACATAAAATTAAATCGTGGAGTACAAGGACATTAATGAAATGAAACAAATGTATTGTACAGTGTTAGCTTTCAAATCTCTGAACTGGCCGCATCAATGTAATTAGGCAAATTGTCTACTCTTGGTGTCAATAATTCAATGTAGTTCTTCATAATCTTTTCACCCATTACATTATTATCCTGAGCTGATTGTTTTTAATTTCTCCGTCGTACACTTTCCAACCTTTTCCTTTTATGAGCATTCTAGTGCTAGGGTTAGGGTTCAGCTCTTTGCTCAAATCAACCACAGCCTACACTAACCTACCTATATCAATTATCATCCATCGCCATTCAGTACTTTGCAGGCCTTTTCCTGTAGTTTTGAGCCTCGACCTACTGCAAAATAATCCTCCCGGAGCTGCGTGTGGTGGGCTAGCTAGTTAGACGATATTTAACGACCATGCTCTCCTGCTTGAACCCTTTTCCGATCTTATCTGATACCCCTTAACTTATCAACGGAGAGTTATGGTCCGTGGAGTTATGATTGCTTCAAGATGTTGCATCCCCTGTTTCACCACAGGCTTAAGAAAAAAAAAATTATCCAGAATAGTTTTGTGGATCATATCAATCTCAATCGTGCATATAGACATGCATAGCAAGAACTTGTTATTGACATTTTATGCGTATAATTTTGCATAAAACTAGTTTTGACCACGCACCGCACCTTTTTCTTTTTTTCTTGTGATAATTAAGAGGGTTATATATATATATATATATTCCACTTCTTTTCTCTCCCACGCCCACAAAATTCTCTTGAAGAATCTTAGGATATTTGTAGCGTAGATTTTATTATTTTCTCTGGCCGTGAATTATCGAGGGTATTTTTCTTTTCATATTCCCCGGCCATATGCAAGACACTGTGCAAGAGTCTTTGATGTTTGTGTCTTAATCCTCGGTTAGTGCTAATTTATTCTTAATTATGGCTGTAGAATGACAGAATAAAACACAACTAATCTCGAAAACTTGTTCAAAACAAAGATTAAAAAAGGGTAATCGAAGAGAATTATTCAAACTCGCTAGGTGGTCAGGATCAAAAACTCCAGCACTTGTCCACCTCAATCCAAACCATGATCACATGGCTGTCCAAATCATGTGTTCCCATGTCCAGATTTTCCCATTTGTCACTGCATCGTCGATCCAAGTAGAAAATAGCAGAACAATTCCTCGTTCAAATAGAAGTCAATAAGATTCCTTCTCTCAGAATTAAGATCTGATCAATGGCTAGATACCATGCTGTCACATTACGTTAAACCCCACAAATTATTTGATAATGATATGCATTAGGATTTCTTTCGTTGATCTCGGTGCATGAGATTATTATTATTATTATTATTATATGTTAATTTGAGATATTAATCTTTGTTAATTCCACTTTCTCAGATTATTGTTCCCTGAGCACTCACGCCGGCGGTACTAATTAGGGATACAAACAAAGCACATACAACCAATTGATTAAAAATTAAGTAACATTGCATCTCAATCCAAAAACCAATTAATTATTACCTCTTGTTCTCTAACAGGTGATTAGAGTATTATTAGTTTCAATGAATATGAGCCAGTAAAGTATGCATTTAATTGCAAAGTTGATGGTGTAAAGTGACAGGAGACTTATTCTAAAAGCAATTATTAATTAATGGTGAAAGAGTAGAATCTTTTATTAATTTTTTAAAAGCAGTATTATATTTTTTTCATTGATATTATACCTTTTAACAGACATTATATTAATTATAGGTATTGTACACACATATATAGCCATATAATTATTTCAATCAAGAAAAATTATAATTTGAACCCTAAGATTTCAGCATAATAATATTCAGTCTCTTTTGTTTTCTTAAAAAATGTCACTCTTTGTTACTTAGTTTTGTATTCATTTATAATTAATTATTCCTGCCGTCGTTGTATCATCCCGAGGTTGTTTTTGCTATCACCATTTATATAATATTTGTTTCAAAATGCCTCTCTCACCCTTCCTATTGTAGAGTATAATGAAAAAAAATATTGAAATCAAGATCTGAGTTTACCCATGAATTAAGTTTTAGAAACCACATGGATTAGTGTTTAATTTTATACATATATATACCGATTTTGTTTAGAAAACCGACTACAAACCCATTCCTCTTATTCTGCCAACAAAATATTTGCCATCCATCCATAAATTATACAATTTCTCATACAAGATTTAGAGCTGATAAATAATAGAATTAATGAAAGCCAAGGCAACAAGGTGTCAACGTAATTAACCATTCTCTAAAACTAAAATCGGCTATAGTTTTGGTTCGGCTGTGATGGCATTAAGGATAAATGAAAATTTGGATAATCTTTGGTGGATTTGGAGATTCTTGAATGCTTATATGAGTATTTGTTTAGAGAGATATTAATGATATTTTAGAGAAAATAAAACTCTTAGAGTATATATGCAATAAAGAATTAGGATCGTGCCCCCTGCATTTGAAGGATTTATAAGATATACATAGCCCAAGAGTATTGTGATTTTATGAAGAGAAAGTACTAGAAAGTAATTTTCTTCTGATAGTATCAAAGACAGAAAAATATACCTTACATGTCATTAATTTTGATGGAAAAGTAGTATATCCTTAGAGTACTTCTATACACTTAGGGTGTTGAGAGATGAATATCTTTCATCTTAACATTATATGTTAAGGGTCACAAAAATAAAAATAAAAAATCATCTCGTGGCCTAATATGAGGTCTAGAAAGGTCGTAAGTTCTATATTTATTTCGACTTGGCATGATGTTGAGCCTAGAGATACTGGATTCGACAACTTGTCAAACCCACATATATTTAGGCTCAGTGCATAGCTAAGCCCAAGGATGTTAGGTTTGATAGCTCATTGAATCAAAGGATGTTGGGTCTAGTAGCTCACTAAACCCCCATGTATTTTGGATATGTGCGTAGTTAAGCCCGAGAACGTTGGGTTATCACCTCACCTTTTCCCTTTTAAACTTGGATGTAGGAAAAGATAATACATATATAAAACACATTAATCCATCAGTAACCTCCTAAGTTTTTGTGTATTAAATATGAAAAGATTTGATAGGTTATTAGCTTTAATGAAAAAATTTTTACCTAAGAGTTTTATGTTCCATTAATAAAAGACTTTTTACCTTCCTTATAAGATTTATTTGTCCATGTAGAATTGTTGGGATTCATCATGGCTAAGTGACTTGTCCTTATTAAAAGAGGTGTTCCTTGGGAAACAAAACAACAATGTACATTCAATGTAGTATTTGAGTAGATTTATGGAGATCTGAGATGACATGAATTAATGTCATTCATCCAACGGTAATGATGGAAAGTTGTTTTTTTTTATACCTTAGTCATCTTGCTTTTATTTTTTTTATTCTCTGTAAATTCTAAAAAGTAGTTTTGTTGAAGAATCCTTAAGATAGTTTTTCCCCGATCAGAGAAGAAATCATGTTTCTAGGTATTTACCACCAAAAGATTCTTTTTTAACAGCAAAATGGACCTAAAAAGAGTCGGATCTTATCCTAGAAATAAAAATATTGCTGCCTCTGGTAAGGAGTTTAGGTTCCAACCTGAAACTAGATAAAGTAATAAGAGATATGGGTCTATCAAATTAGGCCCCGAAACTAGAAGGATGGTATCCTAGTGTGGAAGTAGTTCTCCCTATCAAAAAAGTTCTTCTCTTGTTATCACCAAAAAACCTCAATGGAGAGAAAAGCTACATTAAACCCATGAGGATGATGCTCCTAGTACACTAGATATATTGGACTTGTTGTTTGGTGACAATTGATAGTTAGAAGAGTACATATCTCTAATGCCTGATAGAATTATGTGTACAAGTCTATTGACCTTAAGCTTTACCAAGGGTCAATTTAAAATTACAGCTCTTTTTTACATGCATGTGTTAGGGTATCCCTTTCATCTCTAAGGATAATTTTATTCGTCTTTGATAAGTTTCTTAAGATCATCAAAATCGAGCCTACAATCAACATCTTTAGAACTTGTTATTATTTGGTTGTGGGCATCGACATATGTTGGTTCTTTATCTTTGAAAATAGATCCACATGAGCTATGAAAGGAACCTTGCAGGACAAGTTGTAGGTCCTTAAAAAACTTTTATACATCTAAAGATGTTGAGAGATGAGTATCTTTAATCTTAACATTTTATGTTAAGGGTCACAAGAATAAACAAACTAAATCTTATGGTTTGATACGGGGCATGAAAAGGTTGTTATTTCTATATTTATTTAAGGATGTTGGGTCCAACAGGTCACTAGATTCACATGTGTTTGGGATCGGCATGTAGTTAAGTTCAATGATGTAAGGCTCAGCGTGTAACTAGACTCAAGGATGTTGGGTTTGATAGCTTATTAAATTCATATGTACTTGAGTTTAGTGCGTAGTTGAGTCACAAGACATTAGGTTATTACCCTGTCTTTATCCTTTTTAAACTTGGATCTAAACAAAAATAACATATATATATATATATATATATATATATATATATATATATATATAAAATGTTAATGCATGAACCAAAACATAAAATTATCAAATTTAAATGAAAAAATCTAAACTCCCCTCCACATGATTCAAACACGTATTTTAACAAACAGGGGATGATGTTTTTTTTTTTTTTTATCTCCTCGAGGAAAAGGATACAATAAAAGTAAACCAATTTTGGAGTTCAGAGCATAGTTACATGCTAGTGGCAGTGCTAGTGCTATCAATAATATCATGGTACTGGTTAGCTATTGAATGGATTCTTACCTGTTGCACATTTCCATCCATGGAACAAGAAAAAAAGTTGTAATGTTCATCCACTTCCTTCACTCTTTGGGTACAGCAAAGCAATATTGTACATTAGTCTCGTCAACCTCTTTGAAGGACTTGGCCCGGCGACGAATCGTGGGCAGATGCCAAAATATGGTGTCAAATCACTTCGCCTTATTATCTGGTTGAAACAAGCATGGCCTTGTTTTTTTTTTTTTTTACCGTATACTACATTTTTCCTGTACATGAGAGCTTTGATTCATCAGAAGTTTCATTGAATCTTGAATAAGGGAATAAAAGTGATTTGGAGCCACTGGCAGTGGCGAAAACCAATTCTGGGAAAAGCTAGCCAGTGGTTCTTTCCGGCTCTATGACTTCAATCTGTTACTTGAACAGTCTTTCTGAAAACTGGACTGGTTTAGTGGCTGGTTTGGTTGTTCTCACGTTCAACCTATCATGTTTGTTGTTTATGATGATGGAGTACCGTTACTGCCATGGAACTTGAAAGACAATGCAGGGCCCCTCCTCCATCATGTGGCTCCCATGCCTCTAAAATCACTGCCACCATCCATCCGTACATCTGGGACCCCCCATCATGTGATGTGAGCTGTGTGTTTTCTGCACTACCTTGATGGTTTTTTTGTGATTGTGCGTCATGATTTGGGTGCAAAGTGGCTCATGAACCAGTGCTTGAAGGTGTACAGTTTTTGGGAGACGGATGGACCTGACTTCCAAATATCCAAGTGGGATCCTCTTAGCAAGCAAATGCAGGGCATCCGATGCCTTTAATCTGTACAAGTTCATGTTTTGTTTGTGCTACCAAGAAAAAACCTGTGATTTGGATTTTAAGCCGATTTCCTATTCAATTCTTTTAGGATCCTAGCTCCTAATCTCGGGTATTGATCCTAGTTTAACAATATAGTAAAAAAAGATGTCAATCTAAAAAAAAAAATAAAAACTATTTTTAATTATTCACATTTATGTTGAATTTGAGAGGCTTATCTTATAAGTCCGGCTAATGCAAGAGCAATAATACATGAACAAAATGCTTCATTAATAATGCTTCTTTATTAATCTGCAATCATATTTGGGATGGAAAACTCCATTAATGTCAAACAAGAGCAATATTACATGAACAAAATCAACATTTTGTTGCTTAAGAACACACGCAAGAGCAATTGCTTTCTCTCTTTTACAGGTTGATTTTTCACAAGAAAAGGAAAGAAAGTGGAAGGACGATTGAGAAAGCATATAATAATTCCTCCTCAAGATTGCACCAGAGATCGATGGGATTCAGGCACCCGCACCGAACATGGACTAGCTTGTCACCCATCTGCCAAGCCTCTCAAAACCATATGTACATGCTTTTGGTAGGACCAGACGACAACGAACACAATCTAGCCCATGTGCGTCATGTTCCTCCATTACATTCTCTTAGTACGAACAAGCATCAAATTAAATCTGAAACCCAGTTTTTTTCCCTTTCTGATGCCATTAATTCTGGGGTCCTAAATGAGAGGCCGTCGCCTCTGTGCTCCAGTTGGCTGAGGCAACTTGACCTGGCAAATGGGAAGAGAAATCAATGGCGGACACTTTTTTAGGTAAATTGTTTCTCCTCCCGAGCACCCCTTCACATGGGGTTTCATGTGATTTCAACCAGTGCTGTCCACTGAAAACCCACACATGGCTTTGAAGGCCTGAGGGCAAAATCACCTGTTGAGTGCCCCCATGAGAGAGGACTAGACGTATTGATGGGTCTGAAAACATTCAACCCTGGTTCATGACCAGTTGACCACCCCACCATGACTGTTTTTGACTTCTAAAACCTGCAGTGGCTAGGTTTGTAAGAATATTTTTTATGCCCTGAGGAACTTGGTTTTACACTCCTTTTCATGAAGATTAAATAAGCTCTGAGTATACATCGGATATAGCTTGAATGATTGTCAGTTGAAAGAGAAGACTTGGATCCCTGTTGAGTCGAATCTTATCCAAATCCTCCATCTTTGCGGGTTTGTAACATTGAAAAGCATTGAGATCGTGTTTTTATATTCATGGTTCGTTGAACATTCTTATTCTGTTTCGATCCATCAATTATTGAAAAAAAAAATTCAGATATAAAACAAATTCGTTTTTGAAATGGTTTTAAAATAAATTTATGTATTTCTAAAATAACAAGCATATATATATATATGTGCGTGTGTCTATTTCATCTATTTTTATTATTTTTTTATCTTCGTTTTTTCTCTGCCTGTATTTTTTTAGTTAACCTAAATTTTTTTTTTTTAGTTTAACGTGGGTGTCCGGATCAGTTTGTGCGCACCTCGACTAATCCCACGGGCTCTGAAGTTAACAACCATGTAAGTCTCCAGTAGCTATCATATGAGCAACCAGGGCTCGAACCTGAGACCACAGAGGGAACAAATTTCTTGATCTCAAACTCTTACAACTAGACCACCACCTAGATGGTTTAGTTAACATAAACTTACTTTGTGGGTGGTGATTCCGTACAATGTCGTGATCAAAGTTGGGGTCAAAGGACGGTCAGGAGAGTATTGTGAGCTTTCATGTACAAATGAACAAAACAAAGGGATTTCATGTCAATGTATAGTGCTGAAGGACTTGTTTTTTTTTACATTTTCGACAAAATACTCAGTAAAGGTATTCAAATCTGAAGGACTGTCGACGCAATTACATTCATCTGTCAGTTAACGCATAGCACTTGCAAATATGAGGCTTGTGAAAATGTGGGGTTCCAATTTGAGGGATCAAAATAAAAAAGATGTCATTAATTTTATAAAAGATGTATTGAATTTTAAAAATCACTTAAATTATATAATTTTAGTATTTTAATATTTTTTCAATTTAACTTTGATATAAAAATTTATTTTTATTATTTTTTAGTCACTAGTTGAAAGAAAAGAGAGAAAGATCATTGGATTTTGACGATAAAATAGAAAAAGCCTCATTGACGCGGATTTAGACTACCAAAATAAACTATATCTGTCATTTGATGAGAAAAGTTTATATTAGAATTTTTTTTACCTTTAACGTTCATAAAAAAATCAGATTTGAGCTCGTAAAATAGTAAAGGGTGTGGGGTTTTTTTACCATTCACACACCATTTTTTATCCTCTCGTATTTTATTATGGATATATTGTTCAAAATTATATATATATATATATATATATATATATATATATATATATATTAGATTGTCAAACTTTTTTTTTACCTGGTTGCATCCTTTTTGGGACAAATTCAAGGGCATTTAAATCAAATTTATTGACTAAGAACAAAATTAAAAAACATGGACCAAAGTAGAAAATGTGCTACAAATAGGTGATAGTTTCAAAGTTTACACAAAAAGTTTAATTTAGTTCTCACAATTTAAAAATTATATATATTTGATCCCTCAATATTTTTTCAATTTAATTCTGGTATAAAAGTTCATTTTAATTATTGTTTAGTCTCTAGTTTGGGAGAGGATAGTGAGAGATTGCTGGATTCTGGTGGCAGAGAAAAAAGATGTCATTAACATCGATTTCAGACACGAAAAGGGTCAATCTTTGTGTTAAATAGTTTCATTTGATGAGGTGGGTTCATATTAGGTAAATTTTTTTTTACCTTGAAAGTACCTAGGAAAACATATCTAAGCTCGGGGAAATTTTTTATTTTGAATTAATTTCGAGTTTTGAGATTGTTTTTTTGAGGTCATGGATAAATTTATAAAAAATTTCTAGGATTTTGTATAAGTACTTTTGGGTTAGCGATGGGTTGAAAAAAAGTTTTTTGGTAAAAAAAATTTAATCCCTGATTTTTTTAGCCATCATAGTAACTGGAATCAAGGTAAATTCAAACAATGCATCGTTTGATTTATTTTTTCAAACTATAATTAAAAAAAAAAATAAGAGCTTAAATACATGGCCCTAAAAAATTGATCAAGCTATGGAAAACAATGTTTTCACTGCATCTTTTAGCTTTATATATATAAACACAGCTGGATGCAAGTTTTTTACCTCACAATTAAATTTCATAATATTTTGAATACTATAAAAAAACCATACCTTAATTTTATTTCATACGCTAGGTGGTCAAAGGACTGTCAGGAATTTGTTGTAAGCTTTCAAGTACAAATGAACAAAACAAAATGACTTCATGTCATTGTATAGTGCTGAAGGACATGAAAAAAAATAAAAAAATGGACAAAATACTAAGTAAAATCTTCAAATCTGAAGATCTGTCAACCCAATTAGATGCATCTGTCAATTAACGCATATCACATGTAAATATGAGGCTTGGCTACTTGGGCGAGTGGGTTTGTCATTCACATTATCATTTTGCATTTAAAACAATAATGAAATTCTTTTATTCTTTCTTTTTTATGATAATATATTTAAAATATGACCAGAAATAAAATGGTACTCAACAAGCCAAATCCACTTCGTGAAAATCTGACCTTTAGAAGAATATAAAATAAGAAAATGTAGTTGATGGTGCAAATTTCAAGACAATTAATGCTTGTTTGGAAGGGTAGTCGCAATTATTTTTTTAAAGTATTTTTTATATTAAAATGATATTTTTTTTATTTTATAAAAATTATTTTTGAGATCAGCGCATCAAAACAATTTAAAACATATATATATATAAATAATTTTTCATAAAAAATAAAAAAAATTAAATTTATTGAAACACCTGTGTTTCCAAAAAAAAAAGCTTTTAAATCCTTGATTCTAATTTCTGAACTTCAAAGTAACTCAATACAGTTGTTGTTGAGAAATATGCAAGTAACAGCTGATATAATGTATTTTTGGTGAAGTATTTATCAATCTACAAGGTTTAGTGTAGAAGCACAGCATCAGAAGTTTGTATTTTGTCAGATTTTCGGATAATATAAATGTTTTGTCACATAATAAACACAAGAAGAAAATGTGTAGAAACTTTAGATGCTTAAGACAGGTTTTGGTGACAAGAAAAGCTGGCGAGACCCAGGCTCTCGTCCAGCACAAAAATTCTCTGTTCTGAACTTTTGGTACAAGCCCAGTTCTTAATAGTTCCAAGATCAGTCCTGATCTTGGAACCTACCATCAGCAAAAACTAGATCCAAGCGTCAAGAGACTGTCCACATAAAAACCAAACGTAAATAACAAAAATAAATCAAAACAAATCATAAAATTCAGTCTCTAATAAAATAAATATTAAAAAATAATAGCAAAAAAATATTTAAATCAATTGTATTAACCTATTAAACTTGCAATACAGATTAAGAGATTGGAATAACACTTTGAAAATAGTTTACAACTAATCATGAACTTAATCTAAATAGAAAGAGATTGATTTAAAAAAAATTAATATTTATTTAATTTTGTGACTGTTGTTGCTATAATCAATTTTGAGATTGATTCGGAAAATTGTATCGGTCACCATGTCAATTTATATTAATTGTTTTTATTAAAATGATGGTTGTTTTTTTACATTTTTTTGCTTGATGTTGACCTGGATAGGTTTGATTGAATCATCAGTCTCTAAAAATTCAGCTGGGCCAACTAGTTTTTATAACAATTAGCTATTTGACATGTGCTTCACTGTGAGTTATAATGCTTTTTTTTAAAAAAAAAAGAGTATACAAACTATTTCAATATGTTTTTTACATGAGAAAAATTCAAGTGTACATCAAAAAGCTTATACATGCATCTAATCAAATAAATCAATAATCATCTATGTAAATAAACAAAAACAATTTGTTAACAATAACTAAAAGAAAAACTAGAGAACATAAAAAATAAATGTAGATTAAGATATCTGATTTTGTAAAATAAAACATTTACCCATTCACGTTAATGGATTTTATTTATTAAAATCAATAAAAGATAATAGAAATAGAAATACATATGAAACTGAGTGAATAAAATAACTTATTATGCAAGGTTTAACATGTTAGAAATATTAAAATAACTATTTTTCTTGTTTGTATAAATTTAAAAAAAACTTCTAAAAAAATTGAATACAAAACAAAATATATATTTTAAAAAAATCTATCAAAAAGAGCTTGCAAAACCCGTGGTCAATGTCATGAGATCAGGATAAAGTGATATAAAAAGTTTGATGACCATTTTTTGAAGAAATAAATATAGAATGATAAAATTGTAAAAGAAAATAAGGAGGAATTTCAAAACTCATTGCAAAGCACAACAAATTAAAAAACCATGAAACAAATCAAATGTCTCAAGTAAAAAAGAAATAAGGGCTAAATTGAAAAAAAAACATAAACTTTGATTGAAAGATGAAATTGAAAACCAATAAAACTTTAACAAAGAGTCAAGGAAAAAAATTAAAAATCAAATGAATAAGGAACAAATTAGAAAAAATAATATACGACAAATATTAATTTAAGAACTAAATTGAAACCATAAAAAACTTTTCTAAATGGGCTAAGGATAAAAATAAGCAATAAAAAACATAAGGATTGGAATTGAAAAGGGAAAAGAAAAGAGGATAGGCGTGCACTTTATCTAGAAGAAAAAGAAAAAAAGAAAGAAAAAAGAAACGAACATAGACAATTAACCGTTCATCATCCACTGTCATGCACTACACGAGGAGAAAAATGACACCATAATGCTTCCAAGGAGACGATGAAAGGTCAGGTTTGACCAGTAGGTGGCATCGCACGTGTTACCCAAATGAAGAACACCACACGCATTAGAGTGTATTAAACACTCGCCAACAACTTTTTAAAATAAGAAAAATAAATAATTCAATATCAAAATATCAAAATACCTTTCATTACCCTAGAAATTACAAATTAACTTGTGTGAAAGTACAAAAACACCTCTAAATGCATACTCTTTTTTTTTTTCCTTTTCTAAGAGTAAAGATGTATTTTTACTATGATCTCAGAAGGGAAAATCCAAAAAAAACCCTTGATCAACATCTATAATTTTTTTTTCCTAAGAATTAAAAAGTATTTTTACTGTTTTAATGTTTGTACAAAGATGAAAAGGACCTTTGTCAAAATTTCTAGATTTTATTAACTTCAGGGTGAAAATATAATTTTAATGTGTAAAAATTTTAGAAAAAACTTATATACTTCCGAATAATTTTTTAATGACCTATAAAGTACTAAAATAGATCAAATTACAGCCATAACCAAAGCCACTGTTTTTTTTTAAATAATAATTTCATTTAATAATCTCCAGTAAACTATATCTGTCACTACAATGAAAAGCTTCCTCGCTGTATATTTTGTTCAATGTGTTGTTTGCTTCAAATAGAAACCTGACTTACATCAACCTACTAGACTATGCTTTTTTTAACAATTATGATAATCATTATACATAATTTTTACGTATTTTCCAAAAATCCTTTTAACTTTTCAAAACCCACATTTGACCTCCCGTCAAGTTTCTTTGTAAATTTGGGCGAGGAAGAAGCACGAAATCACTTGAATGGTTCATCATTCACTCATGGAAAGAACAGTTCACAGACTTTGACGAGCCCACAATCTGGCAAAATTTATTAAAACATGGGCCATGGCCCGGTCCATGAACAAGCCCATTCAAGGTCAATTCTTCGAGCTAACTTGACACTATACGCTCTCGATAATTAGTCGCTCTACCCGCCTAGAAGGTTTTCTCGGAGCTGGTTTAAAAATAGAAAAATAGGTTAGAAATTAATTTTTATAATATTTTTTATTAAATTTATATTAATTATCATATTATCTAAAAAATAATTATAAAAATTATAAAATCCGGTTCAATCATAGCCTTAAAACGAGTTCTGGGAAAATATTGTTTTTTAAAATATATTAAAATAATATTTTTTTTATTTGTTAGGTGAATATATTAAAATAATTTAAAAATATTAAAAAGTATTTTTATCTGCAATGTCAAGCCAACACCTCATAGAACAGTACGGCCAGAATCTAGTCGCTTCCATAGGGATAGTTCCCACCTGTATAGACTACAGAGCCTCATCTCTTTCACGCTCTCAATTTTTCGACAGACAGCCACGCAATCAAGCAAAGCACAAAAACATTAAAAAAAAAATGTCGACTGCAAGAATCCAACCAACAGTAACAGCAGCTTGTGTTCTGTCTTCCACAATCAAACAACACTTCGGTTTAACCTCTCTCCGACTCCCTACGAACCACTCTGCTGCTTTTAGACGCCAAAGAATCAAAAGAAACCTCACTGTTTCAATGTCCGCTACTTCAATTTCTGACCCTCTTGAAATCTGTGTCAAAGCTTCTCTTACTGTCCCTGATAAACTTGGTGACTGTGAGTGAATCGCGTTTTCTTTCTTTTCTTTGTTGGGTCATTTGGAAATGGCAATTGATGGGTCTTTTTTTAATGCTTTTTTAGGTCCTTTTTGTCAAAGGGTATTGCTTACTTTGGAGGAAAAGAATCTGCCTTATGACATGAAGTTTGTTGATTTGGGGAACAAACCTGAATGGTAAGTTACTTTAAGCCATTTGCCCGTGTTCTTTTCTACAATGCCTTGAAGAAATTACGATATTAATGCGTTTTTCATAAAATGTTTCACGGCGTTTCGACTTCTTGACTCAGTTGACATGAATCCAGCTCCTTCGTTAGAATTCTGTAAACAAAAGATATCGTACTATAGTTCCATAAATTTACTAGTATGTTTTATGGTTGATAATTTCGTGGATTTCTACTGTAATGTTAGGGAAGGCTGGAGCACAATCGCAAAATGTTATGTAAAAAACATTGTCCATATTGTAAACAAGGCATTGTAGAGGGCACTGGCGAAATTGTGGGTGCTATCCAAAAGTTTTTGGATCATACAGAAAACTCCTAGAAGTTTCCAATTTTTAACTGAATGTTGGCGGAGCTCCCATGTGAGAATTGAATAGCGAGTAGATAATGATTTTGTTCATCTATTTGGAAAATTTTGTAGGTCTTGCAATTTTGGCCAACCCTTTACGTGCTTGGTGTTATTTACACTTATTTCAGAATATAAGTTGATTGTATTGGGCTTTGAATAGATATCCTGATGGAAAAAAAAATACTTCTTACTGCTGTAGCATATAGTCAAATTCTATAATGACTTTGGGTGAAAAACGAATGCACTGAGCATGATTTGATCAACATTTTTGTCTAATCATAATAGTGTCGACTATACTAACCATCAAGAAAGAACTGCCGTACTGCCTGTTGATGAAATTTTGAATTCAACCCACATTGGTCAAAATAAAGGCAGTTCCTTGGTTTTAACCAAAGGCATTGAAGAAGAAGAAAAGCAAGTGATGGTGGATAGTTATATTACTCTGTTTTGTCTACTTGGTTTGTATATGACCATTTGCTTTATCAGTTATGTTTCTTCTTTGATATAGGTTCTTGAAACTAAACCCAGATGGTAAAGTTCCTGTGATAAAGTTTGAGGAGAACTGGGTTTCAGATTCAGATGTTATCACACAAGCATTGGAAGAAAAGTTTCCAGATCCCCCGTTGGCAATCCCACCTGAAAAGGCTTCAGTGTATGTTTTACATTCAGTGCTACAAAAATTACCATCGTCACTTTTACTTTCTGACCTAATAATGTTTTTGGTGCTTCCATTTTCTGGGAGGTGTTTGGTAACCATCCTGTAAAGCACGAGTTACAAATTCTTTCATATTTACAGTGCATTCATATTGCACTTAAATATTTTCATTTGTGATAACTTTAAATTTACTGATTTATTTGTGAGGAGGAGGAGGAGGAGGAGGGGATTGTGGGGGATTGATGGTGGTGGAAACATAAAATTCAACTTATAAAAATCAAAATTATTTAAAAAATATTTTCTTCTGATAAAGAAAATCTGGGACTGTCATCATGTTTGAACTTCTGATTAAGTCAGATGCAACTATAGTGAATGGTTTGTTTAGAGTCAATGTTTGTTGAATTGCCACCTTTGAGGTTTTTGGAGAGTATTATAGTTTACTAGAGTTTTCTAGCTTGAACTTTCCATACTAGAATGCATTTGTTTGATTTTATATCTTAGTTGAGGTTTTATGTTATTGATTTTATTTATCCATTTCAATGCAGTGGCTCAAAGATCTTCTCCACATTTATTGGATTTCTTAAAAGCAAAGACCCTGGTGATGGAACAGAGCAGGCATTGCTTGATGAGCTTAGTGCTTTGAACGATCATATCAAAGAGAATGTATGTCCTTATCTACCTTGAAGTTCTGGTGGTCAGCTAACCTTGTGGTACTGAAGAAAAAAAGAACCGCAATGATATCATCCTTTTAATGTTAGAATCAGCTTAAGCATGTGAAGGATTAATCTTATTGCAATGGAGATGCCTATTCATTTTTTTATAGCAATGTAAATTGCTTTGTATTCTCATATTTCCTGAACATAGAAATTCTTCTTGAGTTCTGAAGTCGTAAATGCCAGTGTTGGTGCTGCTTTCAAGACTTTAAAATGCATTTGTTTGAAACAATTGGTTGAGTAATGACATTTTATCTGTAGGCCTCTGTTGCTTCGATCTAATACTTTGTTTTTCAAAAATTTCTTTATGCACTGTCCAATTTGGAATCTGATGGTTCTTTTTACTGATTATATGATTGTTTGTCCTCTCTCCTTTGAAGGGCCCTTTTATCAACGGGGAAAGAGTTTCTGCAGCTGATTTGGCCCTTGGACCGAAGCTGTACCATCTAGAGATTGCTCTTGGGCATTATAAGAACTGGTCAGTTCCAGAGTCACTTCCCTACGTCAAATCCTACATGAAGGTATCTCCTATAAGCTAATCTTCTGATATGGTGTGTTACATATGTGAACATGTTTGTGCGGGCAATGAATGCAGACTTTGTCCATGGTCTTTTACCTGTAACATATTCTATTGCACCGCTGTTACCATAATGGCACAGTGGCGAGAATAGGCATCCTCCCCTCCCTCACTCCTCTTCCTTGGTTGAAGTTGCTTGCTTTGCTTTTATGACTTCCATTAAGCTCCATTTTTTTTTTCTTTTTGGGCTTTGTTTCATAGATTAGGTTCATTTGGGAGTGCTTTTCGTGGAGCTGCTGTCCTATCACTACATTGTTCATTCGTTACAAAGAATAATTAAGTATATTACTTGGGAAAAGACCATAGAATATGTATTTTGAAGACAAGTATAGGTTTCATGTAAAAGTCCACAGGCTTTGCAAATTCTGCTTATAATGAATCAATAAGCTTGCCTCAGAACTCACTGTAATCATGCAGTGTTGTCTTCATGACTTCACAAGTTCTTACCCCTATTTGGTTAAGAGGTGTACTGTTTCCTTGGGAACATATATAAACAATGTCATGTAGTTTAGGTACTTTTCCTCTTGCTACCTGCCAGAGACTTAACGAGTAAACTTGAATGTCACATTACCAAGTACATGCAAATCCCTATTCTCCGAATGAGCAACTGGCATAGACATTGGACTCAATATGCTTGAGCAACTGGTTATTTTGATGCATGGTTTATGACGTTAATTCTGTGTTTAAACATCCATAGAAGTATAGTTCTGCGGATTACTGGTTTAGTATAATCATAGCCATCTTGTATTCTGTATAATGATGTCTGGTTTTTGACAATGCTAAATTTCTGTTATTCAGGAAATCTTCTCCAGGGATTCATTTGTTAACACACGTGCTCTGCCAGAGGATGTCATTGCCGGTTGGCGCCCAAAAGTCGTGGGTTAAACATTCCTTTGAATAATTCCTTAGACATCCGTTCTTATCTTCTATAGTTAATGCGAAGTTGCAAGGTCCATCAGATTTACCTCCTCCGTGTGTACTTGACCTTGAAACTAAATATAATTTTTCTTTCAGTTAACCGATGCAATTCTATCACCACATTGTGGGGACGAGAAAAATCTTCATATGTATAGGTCATGAGTATGTCAGTGTGATGGTATAAATGTCTTGCAAAATGCATCATGTGCATACTTATACTTCCCAGTGTTCCAAGTTGCTCTCTTTTTTTATGATTTGTTTGCTTGGTAAGTATGTTTTTTGCCTAGTGCTCACATGAAAGAACGTTACACAGAAGCACTGAGCTACCATGCACTTGGAGTTCATGGAGGTTGTTGTAGTGAGTTCCTTTCATACCTAAACAAGACGCATAACTGCCTCGGTACTCTAGTGTCAACCCTATACGCCCACTGCTATATACATTCCTAGAGGCAGACAGAGCTCTTACAAAATCTTTGAAATTCTGAGGTCACAGGGCCTTTTATTCTTGGAGGTGATTCAACTTCTTTACGCCAAGGAAGATGGAAGCCTCTTCATCCATCGATCTCTTGAAGAACCATGGATATGTGTATCAAGCTTTCCTCCATGAATTCAACATGTCCTAGGGCACTAAAGCACTAAAGCAAACATGACATCTACTGTGACATGGTTGTCCTTGTTCATCAAAACAAGGATTTACTTACAGAAGTCAAAAGTGTTAATAGATTCTACATCAAATCCCATGCCAGAATACATGAATGCTGATGCTTAGAATTATGGATAGCACAGCACACGATAACTTCTCACCTTCTCTTTTCCCATCTCGTTCTTGTCCTAGTATAATGAAAAATTGTTCTACTATCTTAGTTAAAGCTCTTGATGTTTGATACCTAAATTCATCAAGTGTTCTCCTCTTCTGAATATATATATATATGGCTGAGCTTGTCCTATACATGGGAAGGTTATATGCTAACAAAAATCACCTGAGTTGATTCAGAAACGGGAACCAAAAAAAGGCATAATGACCATTTCACACTTTTTTCAGCTGCATGGAATGTAGAAACCCCACGTCACACACTAAAAACAGTTTTTGTTAGCAATTGAAGACAAGGGTTAATTGGTACAATTTTTTTTTTTTTTTTTTGTAACCCGGGTTTCTGGGTCAGCTTACACGAATCCCCGGACTCACAACAATAATAAGACACCGTAAAGGACTCAGTACAGAGGAAAGACATAAAACTCTTTTATTGCTGGGCTACAAGCTAAAGTGCTAATTGGTACAATTTTAATAGACCTAGTATTGAACCTCCATGATCATATGATAATAATAATCTTTGATTAGTGTTTAAGATAGAAAATATAGATATAAAAGAGAGTTGGAGAGACTGGAATATAAACAGGGACATAAAATAAATTTTTTTTTTTCGCTTAGATCACCATCAACCTAAACAAAGTAATTTTAACTTAATAATAATAATAATAAAGTTGATCTTGAAGCTAGTGCCGGAAACTTGGGCCTTTATAAGGATTAGTGGAACTGTCTTGCTCCTTAATTGTCAAAGATTGGATTGAAACCTCTTCAATGGAAACTTTTGTGGTTTTTTAAAGTAAGTTTTAACTTATTTTTTTTATTAAAATTTAATTTTTTTGATTTAAATTAAATTTTTTAAATAATTTTGAATTTTTTTATAATTTTAAAAAATATAAAAACATGTCTTATCCATGTCAAGTATCTCCATTTATAATTCTAAAAAAAATTGAACACATAAAAATTAAAAAGGAAAAAAAGTTGGAAAAAAGAAAATTAACAATTTTAAAAGTTATTTTTGTCTTCTTGTATTGAAAAGATTGTTAAAATTATGAGTTGACTAGTCAATATATACTTAACATGTAAATCATTTAAAAAACTTGAAAATGGTTGAAATCGAGTTAAAATCAATAAAATCGCATAATATTGTGATTTTAGAATCGTTTTTACGATTTCATCAAGAATTGTATACTTTAAGGCTCCAGCTCACATCAGCATGACCTTGGTTGTATCTAAATAATATACTTGTAGCATTATGTGGCCAAGTAAAGTCGTAAAGACTATATTTATAGCATGACGTGGCCAAGTAAAGTTTACAAAATCACTCATATTAATGGGTATTTGGCAATTGGCATAGTTTTTGTTTGTGTTTCTATATTTTTTTTTAAAAAAATATTTTTAACATCAAGGAATATTTTTATATAATTTTAACATATTAATATAAAAAAATATTTTAATATATTTTTAAATAAAAAATTATTTTAAAAAGCATTATTTATTATAAGTTTACACAAAATAATTCGTATTATTCTTATACTATAACAATTAATTAATTAAGTTTTTTTATTAATCAATTTAAATAATATTTACGTGCTCAATTGTATATATAAATAATAGTTTTTTTTATTTTTTAAATTTATTTTTAATATCAATACATTAAAATAATCTAAAATCATAAAAAAAAAAAAAAAAAAAAAATTGAAAATACAAAACTTTTTATGATTTTTATGATTTCATAATATATTTTTATAATTCAAATTTATTTTGTATTTTTTACTGTGTTTAAAATATTTTTTTAACAACCTTGTTCCTGACCCTTCGAAGCAGAAATTTTTAATTTCATCCGTGCTTTTGATTTTGAAAATAGTCTGCTGTACTTTGATTCTAATAAAATATCATCACAAAAGCAAAAAAAAAAAAAAAAAACAGTAAAAATGGTTAATCCAATAAAAAGAAACTCACAGATAGACAATCCATCTGTAAATTAAAATGACCAAAAGACCTCAAATCTATGCTTTTCCTTACCTTTCCTTCTTTTTGCTCTGCCTTTTTGCACCATCTTCATCCTCCGTGAAACCTAAATCTTACCATACAAACTCATAGATATCTCTCTCTCTCTCCAAAGAAAGAGAAACCCATTTCCATTTTAACTTCAGAGAGAGAGAGAGAGAGAGAGAGAGAGTAAGTTTGCAAAAACCCATTTCTATTCTCCATTTGTATCATGTCTTTCACTTTCTTCATTTGTTAAAGATCATCATTCTTTAAAGGTGCAGCCTTTAAGCTTTTTTATGTGAACTTTTGTTGGGTTTTTTTCTTAGGCTCAATAAATGGCATCAAGTTTTCATGAATGGGAATCCGACCCCTTATTCTCAGCTGCTGAGGTGGTTCAAGACTCTGCTGACAGGTTAGATTCCATCATTTATTGCCATTTTCCTTTGGTTTCTATTTAAAGTTGGGAACTTTGGCTTGATTTTGGAATGTGCTTGATTAGAGGGCTAACGAAAAGATTTCATTTTTATTGATTATTAAGCTGTTTTTGAAGATTTAGTTTCTGGGTTCTTTGTAAACTTTATATTTGATGGATTGGTTTTCTTTTAGTTGTGTTTTTTTAGCTTTACTTCTATTGTTAGTACATCATGTTTTGTAAGATTAGGTGTGGCCTTTCCTTTTATTGCTAGTTCAAAGCACAAAGCACATAGCACATTGTGGTAATATCTGATGTCTAGAAAAATTTAAAATAACCATTTTGCTAGCATTTCGTTGACTATTAAACTTAATTGTGGTACTGCCTGTGTTAGGCTCTCGTTCGGGGTTGAATCATTTTGTTCTAACGTGTTAACGTGGGAAGATGCATATGTAGGGTAGATTTTAATGTTGCTTTGAACTTAAGATTGCTGTTGCTGTTAATGTTTAGGATGGAGTCGCTTTTTCGCCTTCTATTGCATGAGCAGAGTCTTGTTCGGAGTGAACATCCCGACCCAAGATTGCTTTCATCAATAGAATATCATAAGCGTGATCTTGCTACCATACTTGGAACTGCGAAATGGCAGGTATTTGCTGATGAGAAGCTTACTTTCCATTGGTGGTTTTAGTTGTCTGATTCTGTTTATTTTCCCTAACAGCTGGAAGATTTTGAAAGAGCTGTTAATTCATCAAGCACAGCAAACAAATCTCAAGCCAGAGAAGATGTGATTTCAAGGCACAGACAGTTTATTATAGCCATTAGGGAACATATAAATGAAGTGGAGAAGAGTGTGAAGGGCCGTTCAATGGATGATTCCATGAGAAACTCTGATTGGGTTAATTTAAATGACCAAGACAGAGATGTATTAGCATCATTTCTTACAGGAGGAAATCCCACTGAAAATATGCATCCTTATGAAATGGAAGAAAGTAGCATTTTGAGCAGATTCCTTGATCCAAACTCAGGTGTTAGTTTAAAGGATAATGAAATTGTTGAGCATGACAGCAGAGAATTTGAGAGGGTAAAAATGACTGGAGTTGGGCATGCTGATCTTTATCTTGAATCTGCAAATGAGGATAAGAGAAATGTTGCTTCACATAACTCCACCGGATTAGGCTCAGATATGATGAACTCTCGGCAAGAGATCCATCATGATAGGCATGTTGGTGATGATCACTGGGACCTGGAAGCTAATGAAGCCAAATCTAGGAGCTTCTTCCATGAGATCAAGTCAAGAGGTATCTACAGCATCATGATCTTCTTTGGTTTCTTGAGCAACCTATGGACTGCTCATAGGAACAGAGTTGGTAGGAACTATACAAAGAGATTGAAAGATGGAGAAGAATATAGGCATTCGCCTACTTACACTGAATCATCTCATTCTGCACAGGTACTTTGATGATCCATGTTAAGGCTACTCTTAACTAAAATTTTGTTACCAGAAAGTCTGTTTATAGCCTTTTTTCTGGTAAAGGAAAAATCCACTTCTCAGGTATTGAAGCATGACAGCTATATGAAAAGTTCTGCCCAATCAAGGATTCTTTGTTGTTTTTTCATATTCACGGATCATGCAACTTTTTGTTGTTTCCTGGTGCTTTAAGAGTTGGAAATTACATGCATGTCTGGAAGATGCACCAGATGCTATAAGAAAGTCTGATATCCCATATTTACAAAAACATATTTAAGCATGATAAGATGACTTGGGATGCTAGTGAAAATGGTTCTTCCCTATCAATCATGTGAAAGCAGTAGATGCTTATCAGTTTGCTTCTCTATTACAGGGCCATTGTCTAGGACAAATGCTAGGATCTGGATACAGAAGCCTCCAAGGAATATGTTTTAGATTGCAATCAGAAGTAATGCACCTGGGCAGCAGCCTTGGGGCAAGATATCAAAGATTCCCCTTTCATTTTGAATTTAATCGACATTCAATGAAAATGATATTGACAACAATTCTTACCCTCATATTTTTGGGTAAGTCAACTTTGCATTATGAATTTCCATCACCTTTTTTCTCTCTTCTTGATTTCAAGTTGCAATTATTTACCACATCAAACTAGAGTAAGGTAATGCATGAAACCTTTGGTCCCTTAAAATTTGATATCATTATGTAAAACCAAAATTAGAGTGAGTTTGGGTGATCCAATAGAAGGCCACATAATGATATATATTCCCTGTTTACTTATAGATGTTAGGTATGATTCAGAGGTGGTAGAACATTTTTTACTTTTAAGATCTTCTTGAATCAGAATTTTGAATTGCATTTTCAAAACAGGGATGCTTTAACTAGCAGTTTTTTTAAAAGAAACTGAGCAAGCAGAAATTTGAATTCATTATTTATAACCGAGAGTCATGAGGGTTCTACTTGTACTTATGCAATAAAATGCCATGTGAGGATATGATGTCCCATTAGATGCTAGATGTTCTGCAAAGATGATGGAACAATGTCCATGTTTAACAATCAATTTTCAGTAGATACAAAATAAAGCTACAGTGCTTGCCCCGCTATCCTTTCCTAGCATGAGTTGCTTTAAGTTTCTTAGCACCTGAGATTTTCTACCTAAAAAGGTGGAACTTGCAGTAATTAGAGATCTCTATGTTGAAACATTCTCTTTGTTTCTATTGTAGCGCATTACTCTAGATATTTACTATAACTGTTCTTCACTGACATCTGGGAGATAGACAACCAGCAACAACATGAAATTAAATTACCTGGAATTGTGTGCTTGGTACAGGTTTATTGGTGTCCAGAATTGCTTGAGGATGGTAAGCTGCTGCTAAAATCTGCAAACAGCTAAGTGTTCTGACCGAAAGTTTGTTGGTCGCAACTACTGCCATGCTGACAGGAAATGTGTAGCTGCTAATGAATGATGAAAAGATGAATTTGCTGGTCATGTCATGACTATTGGTCACCACTGGTAATGCATTTTGAAAGTGTAACTGTGGATTCAGCCGACAGAATCCAGGTTTTTTTTATTTTTTATGTTGGCTGTTTGAGATGGCTTTTTATTAGCATTGCATGATAGCATAGTGGCATTGGTGAGTGGCAAAAGATTATAATTTTATTTGTATAGTTACGTCAGTAAGCCAAGGCTTTATTGAGTATGTATATATTCTTTGAGTGGCAAAAGATGCTGGTCATATCTTCACTCGTTCACCCCCTTTATTGGCCAAAGGATCCATGTTATCCTCTAGGACCTCCACATACATATTCTTTGAGTACATATTGGAACTTGACACGCCACTGACTATTTATGATTTGGCCATTCTCAGACAAAAGCAGAATAGTTTTTTTTTTTTGTTTCCATATATTTTCCATGGTTAATGTATGATTTCAAATGTTGTTTGATATAGCATAACATAATATAATGAAAATAGATTACTTCGTCTATTTATATGAAGTGCACAACTAGGACATGAACCATGAACCATACGAAGAAAGGCAATCTGTATTCCAAATCAGCCACCGTACAGCCTGTGCTGATTGCCCAGTAACTTGTATAATTTGATCACTATAAAGAAAAGATTGTGGTGACAAACTTGAATAAGTTAACTAATAGTAAAGAGCTAGAAATTTTCAATAATGCTAGTAAGATATGATCACAAGCAAGTTTATCATATAACAAGGACATTATGGTAGGCAACATCTTGCTTTTGAATGGAGCTCTTCTCATAGGCAAGTTGGTTTATGAGCGGAAGTTGAAAGCCATCTTCCCCTTCATGGTTCATTTGATATCATTTGGGTTTTAGGATTAGAATGACCCAAGGAGATGTTTCAAGGACTCTGTTGCTTAAAGCATAGTTTTGAAATTTGGTTTGGCTCAATGGGTTGACTCGGGATCCGGCCGATCCAGGGCTGGAATTGGGCTAGGCTGAAGAAAAAATAAAGAAAGAAAAAACTTGGTGTGACCCGGTGACCTGGTTGAGCCGGCCGTAAACTTGTTGATTTTTTTATTATGTTTTTTTTACTAAAACGATGTTATTTTAATTAAAAAAAATTGATTCGGCTAATTCGATAATTTGATCAGAATTCTGGAAATCCAGGCCTTGAACCGGGATCGGATCGGATCGAATCTTACAACTTTGGCCCGAAGTATTAGAAGAAAATGAGATTCACAATTCCCAAAATCAAGGGGCAAGGTGGCGCTTTCAATGATATAGCGGAACAATAGATTTAACCATAGAGATGCGCCACATGTATTTTTTAAAGAAAGTAAATGTATTTTTTAAAGAAAGCAAGCGCATCCCACAAGCCAACTTTTAAGGGTCACACACATTGCTTTTTTATTTAAAAATTAATTACTCAAAGTAAAAAAATTCAAAACATTCCTCATTCATTCTAGCATTCATAAAAATAAAAATATGTGAAAAAATAAAATCACCCCATACTCTTTTTTTTTTCTTTTTTTTTTATTGTAAAAGTATAAAGGGCCTTTCATAATCTTGCAAAAAAATATAAAGACATAAATATCTTTAGATAGCAATTCAATTTTATTTTTGAGCTTGAGGCAAATAAATAACTATACTATTTTTATTTTTTTTAAAGATAAAAATAACCATTTGCTATCCTTTAATGATCATTTGGTGTAAAAAAGAAGAAGACAAGATTATCATAAAAAATTCTTTTTAATAATAATATTTTTTTAAAAATAAAAAAATATTATTTTTAAGTAAAACTCAGAAAAACAAAACTTTAAACACTGGTAGTTGGGCTTATTTGTTTTTATATTTTATAAAAAAAATTAATTTTTTTATTTTTAATTAATATATTTTTTAGTATTTTTAGATTATTTTGATGTTAATATTAAAAATAATTTTTGAAAAATAAAAATATTATTTTAATAAATTTTTAAATAAAAAAAATATTTGAAATGAAGCTACCAAACACACTCAGTCAGTCCTGTCTTCGCAGTTTCTTCAGCAAAACCAAGAATGGCAACTAGCAGCAGCAGCCTACGCGCCTCCGCTTCATCCTCTTCCAAGTTTCTTGCATCAAGAAAGGTCTTCAGCTCCTCTTCATTCTTTCATGGTTGTCAAAGACACCACGGAAACAGATTCATTACATCCTTCCCTTCTTTGCATGCCTCCTCTCGTATGCTCCTGCTGGCTGCTTCGTTGCTTTCACTCTCTTTTTTATCTCACTCTTTTGCAAAAGTTCTATTTTCTCTGAGATTCAGTCCTTTTTAACCTGTTCTGACTTGAAATTATAATTTTTTTTCTTATAGAATCTTCTTCTTCTTGCTTATCTATAAAATGTGCAGTTCGTTTTCGACCCTGCATTGATATACACAAGGTATTTGATTCAATGTATTGTAATTCTCTTCATGGTTCTCACTGATAATCTTTTCAATTTTTGGGTTTTCTTTTCTTTCGTTCTCTCTTTCTTTGTTTAATCCTGTAAGATTTACTAAGTTGAATGCTTGAGGGAATTGCTTAAAAAGTGTGTAAACTGTTAGATAATTTCATGAATGAGAGTGTGATATGACTGCTATTTTAAGCACCCTTTTTTTATTTTATATATCAAATTATCAATCGTCAAGTAGGTAATTTGGTGGCTTATGCTTTCACTTATAGAGTCAAGAAGTCACATTTTAGCAAAATTCAGCTTTTATTGCCTATTCTATCATTGAATTGAGTTTAGGGACTGGGTTTTAAATTTCAAATATCGGTGCTATTTCTATGTTAGGTTAAAGAGTGGGTTTAGTTTCGTGTTTAAATCATGATTTGTTTTTCAGGGGAAGGTGAAACAAATTGTTGGGTCTACCCTTCGAGATTCGAAGGAAGAGGATGGTTCAGCTCTTGTGACAAATTTTGAATCAGATAAGTCGGCAGCGGAGTTTGCAAATTTGTATAAAGAAGATGGGCTGATGGGTGGTCATGTGATCATGCTCGGAGCTGATGATTTGAGCAAAGCTGCAGCTGTTGAAGCTCTGCGTGCCTATCCTGGTAGGTCTATGTTTTTTTGTTTCTGGTGGATTAGATTTTTTCTTTACTTTTGTAATGTTAGTTTTTTTCCATATTTGTGGTTCTTTAAGAAAACTATTTCAGCAAATACAAATTGCCTATCCCACAAATAATTCACTTTTGGTTGATGGTATGGTATGGTTCATGGAATTTCTCTGTTTAATGATAAACCCTCATATAGAAAAAAGATGATTTTATTTGGATTATTCTTTTATTGACTTGTATTTGTGTTGAGTGTAAAAAAACCCTTTGTTTTGCTGGAGATATTCTGACTCTATTGGTATATTTGGGGTAATTTTACTATTGAGATGCTGTTTAAAATACAACATCTGTGGGTGTTAATTTCCTCTAACGCAAAAAGGATTGTATTATTGTTTATACTGAGATTTTGAAATGGGGTCAATTGTATAGTGAATATGCTCTTTTACTTCTGTATGGTTGATGGGATGTTTAAAACTTACAGATTTTTCCTCTGCTGAACTTACTGCGAGGATTTGAAAAATCTAGGAGGCTTGCAAGTTGGAGGTGGTATCAATGTAAACAACGCTTTGAACTACATAGAGGAAGGAGCCAGCCATGTTATTGTTACTTCAGTATGTCATGTACTTTGTGCTCACATTTTGCCATGCATTTGTCTCTTGGGCATTTTTGTAGTTCCTGCTACAAGGTTGCATATATTCATAGTTGACGGAGGGTGAGAAGAATAATACAGTATAAAACAGCAATGGCAGCAGAATAATGGCTAAAAGATGAATAAAATTGAAGCTGGAACAAGATAATAAGGTTTAGGGTTCATCAAGAAACCTTTAAAATCTGAATGGATTGATAAATAATGAAGAAAGTTCATTAAAATAATCCTTGCGACCTATATATACTAGGTGGTTACCTATTTATACTAGTTAAAGCCCTAGATCCTTGTACAAAAAGTATTCACTAGTCTTAGTCACCATGTAAAACAACTTAACCTCCAAGGAAATTCTCTAAAAGTTCAGATGCTTATCATGTGACACATAAAATCTAAAGGGAGTCTTGCATCAATAGTGCTCTATGTTTGTTAATAAATGCTCATAGGAGTGCTAAGTCCATGTCTTAGTGGTTAATATTTCGAGTCCAGTGTTTAATGTGATTGGAACAGGCATGTTGAGTACCCTCAAGAAAGTATTCTGGAAGACCTTTTGTTTTCATTTATCCCTTTCTTTTCTTTTCTTTTTGTGATTACATGCTCTTTAAATAGTTCGTTTGTGTCTCTCACAGTATGTCTTTAATAATGGTCAAATGGACCTAGAAAGGCTGAAAGATCTTGTTCGTGTTGTTGGAAAGCAGAAGCTTGTTTTAGACCTTAGCTGCAGAAAGAAGGTATGAAATCAATAAGCACACATATCTGTTTTTGTAGACATTGAGTACAACTTTGGGTGATATCCAACTTGAAAGATTATGACTGAACTTCTGACATTTTCTGCAACTTAATTTTTAATGACCTGCTGGTATTTCAAGTTTTACATGGTAACATATTAGAACTGATAGCATGTCTCAAGTATTGTAGCCTAAACAAAGTATCTGTGAAGGCATCTAGTGTTATCTCCCTTCACAAATTAAAGGTACTGTATTTTCAACTTCTACCTTTTATGACCTTGGATGTGCTGTTTCTGATGTGCAGGATGGTAGATATGCAATTGTCACTGATAGATGGCAGAAGTTCAGTGATGTATATCTTGAGGAGGAAGTATTAGAATTTCTCGCTAACTATGCTGATGAGTTTTTAGTTCATGGTGTTGATGTTGAAGGGAAAAGGTAAATTCTGAGTGTTGCTTCATTGCCTTCAATTTTCTAGGTTCTTTTTTTCCTGTAAGTTTTACCATCTAGTTTCTATTAGATATATAATAGTGGTGGATAATGATCGTGTATTTCAATTTAGGAGAAATTTACCTTTCATCAACCTTATCTTTTCTTCTCCAAAACAACCTGTCACTGCATGCTCTCTGCTCACTTTTCTGTTATTTCCATTGTGAGTAATATGGTTATTCCATTAGATGTCTCTGAATACTGTGCTATGAGTTCTTGTTGGAGGATTGATCTCTGATTGCTCTGCTGTTTATATCCTGCCTCTACTTTTATTTAACAACCCTTGGTTTTATTAAACAAAAAGGATACCGCCTTGTGTTGGTAATGAATTCATGATTATGGCAATACATCACAGCTACAGATCATACAACACTTTGGAGTTGAAGTAATCAGTAAAGCCCGGATTAGATTGAATGTATTCAGGAAGCAGGAATGTGTTTAATCATTACTATACCCTACAACAGTGATGCTTTTAATATAGAATCTAAAACCTCGTGAAATTTCTTCAACAGTCTGGGACATTTTCTTTTTCACTGAAGAAACCATGTTAGAACTTTGATGCCATTCTGCTTTCTAATTTTAGGCACTTAACATGATAGGATATTCTATCCAATATTTCCTTTTCTGGGAAGAAAAGGTTAATCCTATAAAACTCCTTTTCATTATATTTACATCACATGCACCAAACTACTGTTTATTGCAGGTTGGGAATTGATGAAGAGCTTGTGGCATTGCTTGGCAGGCACTCACCAGTAAGTGACTTAGGAGTATCATTTTGCATACCATGACTTTTCTGTTTTCTCTTGCCTGTCTTAGCTATCTTGTTATGCTCTTATTCATTATTGATATTCTGTTATGAAATGCCTAAGCACCGATGTCATTGATACAGTTTATCCACATCACACCAAAAACTGTTGCTATTAATAATAGCTTCTTCTTTTTTTCTTTCTTTTTTGAGATCTTTGATGATAATATCTGTGTGTTACATGGTAGAAAGCAAAAGAAACCATCTACCTCTAGTGACAGGTCCTATCAGGATGACTGCTATAAACTAACCAAGAAATGTTTTATGCATGCCTAAAGTTAAAATTGTCATAAATTGATACCCTCTTTAGCTGTTGATGTGGAGGAGTCTGTGGTGTGCAAGTGGTTGTGAACCATTGGTTAGCAGTTTCTGATGGACATGGAACTGATCTTCGGAGTTCTAACTGAATCCAGGACTAGCAGTTTTTAATTGCAATGCTAGCTTTTTTCAATAGAACACAGCACAGCAGGTCTTTATGCATTAATATGTGGATGTCTTTATGCACTGTTTTAATGTATGAATTGCTAACGAATTGCGGTTTGGGTGGGTCAGATTCCTGTGACTTATGCTGGCGGTGTGACAACAATGATTGATTTGGAAAGAATAAAGGTGGCAGGAGACGGATGCGTGGATCTTACTGTGGGCAGTGCTCTTGATATATTTGGGGGTAACTTACCATACAAAGATGTTGTAGCTTGGCATACTCGACAGGAGACTCTGATGGTTTAGTTCCTTCTAATAGTTGTGTTTGTATGACCCCACTCTGAAAAGAGTTTCAATTGGTTTTTGAGGTTGCGTAGGTCTTTATAGATGACAAAAATCTAGACCGCGGAGGAATCCTAGTTGTTTCCTGTTTCTTCCTGCAGGCTTGGCAATTGTTTGCGACTCACACTCAATGATGGAGTGAAGTATATATGTTGAACGCTGTCTTGCATTGGTGGAATTAAAGAAAATTTGCAACAAAAAACAAGCATCTCCATGGTGCCTTCTGAAGATACGGAGGAGTCCTTCTCCATGAAACAAACTCTTACTGTTTGATACAGCAGTGAAGCAACATTCAAACTCCATCCTCTCTAAAGGCAGGAAATTTGAACCAAGTTGAGAATGAATGTAGCGTTTGTTGAAAATAATAAAACATTATCTATTGCAATGGGACATGAAAAAAATAATTGAAATGGGCATTTTTATGTGTATCTCTTTATACAAACCCTGCAAAAATCATGGATGTTTTAGAGTAACCTTGCTAACTCTGTCGACTAGCAATGTAGTCAGCTAAATGGAATAATGGGACAGCCTTGGCAGAATCAAAGCTAGCAAGTTCTTCTTTTGGCTTGCTCAACCAACTGAGCAGCAAACTTCTTGGCCTCATCTATGCCCATCAACTTGGGATATGTAGCCTTGTTACTTGCCAAATCCTTCCCGGCTGTCTTTCCTAGCTCCTCCGACGACTTGGTTACATCTAATATATCATCCACCACCTGATACAATAACCCAATAGACCTCGCATATTTTCTAAGCCTTTCAATGCCTGCAACATCCGCCCCTCCCATTATTGCCCCGCAAACAGCAGATGCCTCTACAAGCTTTGCTGTTTTATGGACATGAATATACTCTAGCGTCTTCATGCTTACTTCTTTTCCTTCACTATCAATGTCCACAATCTGGCCTGCGACCACACCTCTTGACCCAATAGCTGAACCAAGCTCCGCAATGGCTCGAACCACGCAGTCTGGCGAAACATTCTTGGTCTTGCTAGCTATGTGCTCAAAAGCGAGTGATAGGAGTGCATCACCTGCAAGAATTGCAATACATTCACCAAATACTTTATGGTTTGTGGGTTTGCCTCTTCTAAGATCATCATTGTCCATGCAAGGAAGATCATCGTGGATTAGTGACATGGCATGCACCATCTCTAGAGCACATGCCATTGGCATCGCTAGTTCTTCATCCCCTCCGACCAACTCACATGAAGCAATGCATAAAATCGGACACATTCGTTTTCCATTACCAAGGAGAGAATATCTCATTGCTTCATGGATTTTAATGGGCTGTTGCAAGGGCACTGCCTCTTCTAGTGCTTCGTTCACTTGCTTCAACTTGGTGAACATGTATTCTTTAAGCTGAAAGGCAAGTGAAGGGGCTTCTTGGGCTTGATTCGTTTGCTTCAGATTCGAGCTTGCAAATTTCATGGTGGAAAGATAGAGGTGGCCTAGTGGGGTTTTTGGTGGATTTTTAAGGTGATTGATGGAGTGTTTGAGAAAAAATGAACTGTTAAAGCTCCAGAATAATGCAGAGAAGGCCATGGTTGATTGTGAGATGGGATCTTGGTGGGGGAGACTTCTTTAAGAATAAATTTTTTAAAAAAAAGACTGTTGATGATGGTTTTGGCCCCTGCAGTTTAAAGATCAAGTCATATTGAACCTTGTAGTTCGATAAAAAGCAGCTAAGTCCCTGGGTTTTAAATTTTAGGACAATGCAATGCCCCAACAAATTCTTTTACCAGTTTTCGATAAAGTTCAGGGGTCAGTGATCAATAGTCAAACTCTGACTCAAATTTAGCGGATAAGAGTTGTGACGTGTGTCCCTCTTTAGATAATAATTATGATTTTAAAGGAAATCTCTAACAAATTTGAAAAGAGGACTATCTTGGCAGAAATCCAAAATGTTAAGGACTCAATTACTTTTGTGGAAATCACAGGATGCAATGTCATTGAGATTGAGGTTAGGATTTAAAAATCATTTGTTTGATTTGACTTTTCCACTCTAATTTCTATAAAGATAATTTATAAATAAATTAAAATAAATTTTAAGAAATATACTTATAAAATCCACATAAATATGAGATCTAGACCTATTCTAATTAAAGAAGAAAAAAGTAATGGCTCAATCTTATCCTATTAAAAACTTGAATTGTTCAAATTTTTTAGTAGTTGTCAATGCTAAGAGTTTCGAATTAAAAAGTTTACTTCTCATATGATTTTAAGTTCGAGACTTGTAATTACTAATATGATGATCATTAAAAGTTTATATAGTCATTAACTTCAGGGCCCGTAGGATTAGTCGAGATAAGCACAAGTTAGCCCGGACATCCAAGTTAATAAATAAATAAAACTTGAATAATTCATAATTCTATTGATTTAGGATAAAATCCAATAAAAACTCAGCTCTCAATTTGTTAATTTTTTTTTATAAAATAATATTGTTTTAATTATTTAAAAAATAAATGAATCAGAGTTAATTCTTTTAATTCTATTCCAAACCTTATTTCAAGTCCATCATCTAGGCATATTTTATAGCTATGATCTAAATATTAAATATATAATTCGTTGCTTTAATTATTTTTGGTTCTCAAATCTTTGGGACTGATGACCATAAATAGTTTCATCAGCAATGAAATTTATTGACGCAACATTCAAAATATGACCCAATTAATGTAATGGCAGGCAAATACATAGTTATCTACTTTTATCCTAGATCAAGAATTTTGAGTTATTTGAATTAATTTAAAATAATATTAATTTAATTTTTTTAAATAAAAAATAATATTTTTAGATAAAAAAAATTAAAATACAGTTTAATCAAATCAATTGAATTTGATATAATTAATATTCAAACTACTTTGAAATGAAACCCTTCCTCACATATGTTCAAGATTATCTATTTAAGCATATTTAGAGTTTTTATTTTATTTTATTTTGTATTTTAAATGTATTTACTGAAAAGAAACACATCTTTATTGTATCCTTAAACAAACAAGATGAAATCATGAACATTTATAATTAATAACCCAATTAATTTTGTCGACTAGCAATATAGCTAGCCAAATGGTACAATGGGGCAGCCTTAACGGGATCATAGAAACTAAGTTCTTGATTAGCTTGATCAGTCAACTGGGCAGCAAATTTCTTGGCCTCATCTACGCCGATCAGCTTAGGGTATGTAGCCTTGTCACTGGTCAAATCCTTGCCGGCGGTCTTTCCTAGCTCCTCGGAGGACTTGGTCATGTCCAATATATCATCCACCACCTGAAACAACAACCCGATAGATCTAGCATATTTTCTAAGTCTTTCAACGCTTGTAGCATCTGCCCCTCCCATTATTGCTCCACAGACAACTGCTGCCTCTAAAAGCTTTGCTGTTTTATGGACATGAATGTACTCCAGCGTGCTCAAACTCACTTCTTTACCTTCACTTTCAATGTCCACAACCTGACCTGCCACCAGACCTTTTGATCCAACAGCGGATCCAAGCTCAGCAAGGGCCTGGACCACGCGGTCCGACGAGACATTCTTGGTATTTCTGGCTACGTGCTCAAAGGCAAGGGCTAGGAGTGCATCACCAGCAAGAACTGCTGTATCTTCACCAAAAACTTTGTGGCTTGTGGGCATACCTCGTCTAAGATCATCATTGTCCATACAAGGAAGATCATCATGGATTAGTGACATGGTGTGAATCATCTCCAGTGCACAAGCCGTCGACATTGCTGATTCCTCATCTCCTCCCACTAATTCACACGAAGCAATGCATAAAATTGGACGAACACGCTTTCCACCTGCAAGGAGAGAATATCTCATGGCTTCATGGATTTTTCTGGGATGTTGCAAGGGCACTGCCGCATCTAGTGCTTTGTTCACTTGATTTCCTTTCTGGATCATGTACTCCTTAAATCCGAATGGCGGTGAAGGGACCTTTTGTGTCTTCTTGTTTTCTTCATGGGCTCTAAACGATTGCTTGAAAGATGGGTTTGCAGCAGAGGTTGCTTGAGTTTTCATGTGAAAACACTTGATCTGGTCTAATGAGCAGGCTCTAGGTTGGGTGTTTAGGCCATTGATGGAGTTTTTCAGAAGTAAATTGTCGTAGCAAGAAATTGTTACAGAGAAGGCCATGACTGAAATGGGTTTTTGGGAGAAGGTATTGAAGCACTGCTACTGAGACGGGATCTTGTAAGAGGATTCTTAATGATGAGATTTGCTAATTGTACATGCATGGCATGTATTTACATGGTTGAAGACGATAGGAAAATATACAGATTTTGTTCCTGAGAGTATGGTTTTTAAGTTATGATTATTATTCCCTTTTACATGGTTTTGGACCCTTGTGTGATTATTGGCTTTCAAGGACAACTTATAAGAACAAAAATATTTTCTTATAAATAAATTTAATTTAGATATGGAATGATTTATTAAAATCTAAAAAAGATTTAGTTTCAGTGTATGTAGAAGAGTCAAGTAAAGAATTTGCTCATCATAAAACCCAAGCAAAGCAATAAGGATCAGGTCTATGAACGGGCAAACTCTCAGATTTTGTTAATTTCATTAACTCTCAGATTTTGTTAATTTCATTTTATTTTAAATGATCATGTAAGAATATTAATTCTAAATAACTTTTCAATCATTAGAAGTGATTATTTTCTGATAATTTTTTATTTAGTTTAATTTAAAATAAAATAATTAAATTAAAATTATTTTATTTTAATATTTATATAATTGAACCGAACCAATTAATTTAATTTCTTTATTTAGTTTGATTCGGTTTAAAAATGTTTTAAAAAATTATTATTAAACAAATCAATTGATAAAAATCAAAGTTGAGACATTAAATTGTAAGAATATTTGAAAACCATTGAATAATTAATAAATTATTATCTCAAGGAATCAAATTAATTGCACATGAGCCGGTTAGATTATATATTTATTTAGGAAAGCTATTAAAATGGTGCATGTTACCAAACCCCAAGCCAAAAACAGCAAGCACATCTCTCCATTCATTTTAGTTTCCTTAATTTGAAAAAATATATATGTTATTATATTAGGGTTGAGATCGTGATCCACTTCCACGAGGCTACTTTTATAATTATTTATAAGATCTAGATCACTAAAGATAGGCTTTACAATTTTATTTTATTTTTATTTTTAAAGTTGCTATAGGTTAGGTGGTTCCTCTGCATAAATGCCCAGGATCATATTGTTAACAAATGCATGGATGGATTTTGTCATGGCTGGCATTTCTATATTATATATATATATATATATATATATATATATATATATATATATATTAAATAGACAATTCATTCCATTACATTAATTATTAGGAGAAAAATAAATATAATGAGGAGAGAAAGACAAATTTAAAAATTCTTATCACTTTTTAAATGAACTAGATATAATTTTATTTTTTCTATTTACTAAAATTTTATCTTTCCTTACACCTCTTTTTTTCTTCTTTATTGTTATAGCCATAAAATCTTTTCGTTGGCTGGTGGATTTGTTTAATTATTTTACATGGATTATTATCCACTTATTTTAAATTCTTATTTTCGGATTTTACTTTAATTTCCTCATATTCTTTTAGGGATGAACTGGAACTTGATCATTCAAAGTTGTTAATATTATTCAGGGTTTTCAAATATTGGTTCGAAAAGTTTCGATATCTATTTATCTTGAAATATGTTTTGAAGTTAATATTATAAATTATAAATATTTTTTTATATTTATAAAGACATTCATTTTGAAGAATTTGTTATATCGGTTTGTTTATTTTTTTTTTAGTTATTATTATTTCTAATTTAGTTTAAAAAATTAAATATCAAGATTAATATATTTATAAATACAGGTTGTAATATCAATAAATTAAATATCCTAAAATAACTTTATAATTATTGATTGAGATTCTTTTTCTCTTCAAAGTAGACCTAAGACTTGTATAAATACAATTGTATGTGCATAATATTAAAGGAGCGAGTTTTTTTTGGTGGGAGTAATTGAAAAGGACATTAGAGGCATAAGAAAAATTGAGAATTAATGACGGGAAGAAGATGAAGAAATATTTTCTTCTTTTTGTATATGCATAAACTTTATATTAGTGACTTCATACACTTAAGCAAGGAGATAGGTATGTGGATGTTTACACTGACAAATTTTATTAGCTAGTAACGAGAAATGATCTGTCAAAAATGAAGAAGCAGTTGGTGGCTACATAATTAGGTGATTTATAAACTTAATGATTTATAATAAATTTATTGATTGTTCCATGATCTTAAATGATGAATTAGACTCGTCTAATAATTTCTTGACAAAAAAAAGTTTATCGATTGGTGATTTATAATATCTAAATAATTTTTTAATAAATCTAAGAACCAAAAAATACCATCCAACAAAATATTGAAGAAAAAACTAGAAAAAAGTTCAATTTTATAAAAAGAATAAAAAAAAAAAAAATTAACTCGAGTTGACCTACCAAACACTTGATCCAGATAACGAGAATGAAATATCTCCATTTAAAGCAAATAGAAAAAAATATGATGCCCAATTTTCATCTAACCTAACATTGAAGATTAAAATTAAAAACAATGATTAATTTTAAAAAAAAGATTTTTTTTAAAAAATGATTCAAGGTCAACCCATGTTAATTAATTAAACCAATGATCTGGGTTTTTAGATCGAGATGACCTAAAACAAACAAATAAAAAAAATTATGAAACTCAATTTTCAACCATTTCAATGTAAATTGATGAAATAAAAAAAAATCGATTAATAAAAAAAAAAAAATAACACAAGTAAACCCGAGTGACCTGCTAAACTCATAATCCGAATCATGAAACCAAGATTGCTTATGGAAAGCAAATTGAAAAAAATTACAAATCATAATCCCCAACCAACCAAACATTAAATAATAAAATTAAAAAAATATTAAAAATAACAATAAAAAAAAAAATCAAATTTGATATTAAAAAAGTTAATAATCCATATTTTCTATTTTAAAGAGAGTTAAACGAGGAATTAATAAAAGGATATATTAAAAAAAAAATATGATCATCAAAACTACACCAGGCCTCCAATACTAATATGTGTCCCCTCATAAATATATCATCGACAACACGATTCCAACAAAACTATAAAAAGATTATCTTAGGAGCTTGAAGGAAGATGCACATACCACAACAGTTTGTGACCTTCACCACACGCTAGCGCGTGGGTTATATGCGCCAATCATTTATCCATCCTTAGCTATGAAGGGGTTGTAAATTTGCTTAAGTTTTAATATGGTCCTAAAGTCTAAATTGTTTTGAATCAACATAATTAAATTTTATTTTTCCAAATCAGTTACAACAGAGTAATATAAAATGATAAAATAAAAAAAATAAATAACTGAAAAATCAAATGATAAAAAAATAATAAACTCACGGCGCACTATTACAATCCCGGTGCATTGTAAGTATTGTTACAGAAAAACCACTATATCTTTTAATTTAATAAACTATACTATATAAAATCATACTATTTGTCTATTAGATAAATTATTAGTTACGTTGGTGAATTGCTTTTGTCCCACTAAACAAAGGAACACATCATCATAATTATCGGTTTGTCTCATTTCTATACTTCTTTAAATTTCTTATGTATTTATCAACAGAGTCATGCTAGCCTATCAACATTACATTAGAAAATATACAGCGAGGGTTAGGCATTTCTCTATAACAATTCATTGTGACTACAATTTTTTCTTTATTTTTTTCTCAATTGCATTAATTTATAATTAATTTTATAACTAATTTGTTAAAATTTATTTCAGAAAAGGAAAAATTCAACAAAATAAAATAAATATATAAAACAAAAAAACAAAAAAATCTCGTAACTGATTCACATATTCAAATAAAAATGTACATTTTGATCCACCAACTTTGCCCCTCTCTTTTTTTTAATAATCCCTATAGTTTTTGTGATTATTGTTTTTGATTCAAAATTTATTTTGCTTATTTTTTAGCCTCTAAATTTAAAAAACAAAAAAGAAACTCATCAGATAATAGTGAATGAGAGAGAAAATTGTTGGTTAACATATGTTTCAACTACAAAAAAAATTTAATCCTATGTTAATGAATTTCATTAAATAAAATGAGTTCTTTTTAGAATTTTTAGATTTTTAATTTGTCTGAAACCTTGATCAGGATTGAAGATATATTTTTTTTTATAGATTGAATTTGTGTTTTGGAGCAATTTAGGGATGTTTTTGAGTTGAAAAATTAAATTAAGGTGTTATATTTAGGTATTTTTGGATCAAAATAA
Organism: Populus alba; assembly: GCF_005239225.2. NCBI lineage: Eukaryota > Viridiplantae > Streptophyta > Magnoliopsida > Malpighiales > Salicaceae > Populus > Populus alba. The sequence goes on along the minus strand of NC_133300.1, from coordinate 17,740,581 downwards.
GTAAAAAAAATATATTATTTTTCAGATAAAAAAACTCCAACAAATATGGGCAAGCAGTTTTTTCAAAAAAATATCAGGATGTTGTCTCGTCTACCCATTTAAAAAAAAGGACCATCTCTGCGGGCTGGACCTTGACCCATTTGGGTGTTTTTCGTTTTTAATTTCTTGTTAATTCTTTTATTTAGATTTCAAATGGAATATTAAAAAAAATAACATCATATTTCAATTATGATTCAATTACAGGGTTTATCCCTCCGCTAGAACCCCACGCCATCCACACCTCCCCCTCCCTTCACAGGGTTTATCCCTTCCCTTCCCTGCCCTTCCCTTCTCCACAATCCACCATCTTTTTTCACATTCCCATTAAAACATGATACTTCAAATGACGCTCTCTTCTCCATTTCTCCTCTCTTCCTGTTCCTCTGCTCACAGACTCAACCCTCTTCTCTTCTCTAAACGACGCCACTGTCCCATCAAGTTCTCTCACTTCCCTTTCCATCTACTCACCAAACCCAGATTGCTTGCAGGTAATCCCATCATCATTAAATCTTTTTAAAGTTTGAAACTTTAAATTACACAATCTTTTAGTCCTCTAATTTGGGATCATAAAGTTTGATACTTTGGATTATGTGAAGCTTGGAGCTTCAAATTTGTGGGTTATAGAAAATGGGTTTCTTCTTTTGTTAATTAATATTTGATTTTAAATGGGTTTTACTTCTGTCCGAGAGAAATTGAAATCGCAAAGCCTGAACCTTTTGATATTGTTAGCAGCCTGATGCGATCAACTGCTGATAATATTGACTGCGTTGAGTGTTAATGTGGGTTTGTAGTATGTTAGCATATCAATACAGTTAGTTGATTAGTTGTGAAAGATAGCTGGTTGGTTTCTTCCCGCCAAAACTGGTAGTGTATAAAGGAGTGATTGCTGTAACAGAATTTGCAAAGTAGAATACAATTTAGAAGTTGCTATACTATTTAGAAGTTACTTGTCTCTCTCTCTAGTTTTTTTCTGTCATAATCATAACTGTCGAGGGTTAAATTCCTAAGTTCTTGACAAATTGGTATCGAAGAGAGGATCAAAGGGTGAATTGAAGTTGCAAAAATGGTAAAAATACAAGACCGAGGGTCGTTGAAGATCAAGTGAAACAGGCTGAAGCCTGTTATGGCATTTCCTATCACTTTATATCACTAAAAGTATCAGATAACTAACAGTGTAAAGAACTGAAAATGGAAATTATGTATGAAAATGTATGTTTTATCTCTTGGTTTGTGAATTTGTTGAAGAGAAAAATTGGGATTTAAGCAAACTAGTACTTGTTTTGTTTATATAATTTGTTTTGGGAGCTTAATCACATTTCTTATTGCTTTTCAGTTGCTTCTGCTGCAACAGAAAATGGTGTATTTACTTCTCCAGAAAATGCAAAGTCGTTTGATTTTTCTTCAGAAGAACGAATATACAATTGGTACTGTTCTTTTGAACATACTCTAATTTCATCTTACATTTTGTAAATGTTTACTTGATGGTATTTTCATATGCAAATGGTGCTGTGCTACTTCTTAATGTGTCTTATCAAATGTTCATTCAGCAGTAACGTCATCTAATTGTTGGATGCTAGGTGGGAATCTCAAGGATTTTTTAAGCCAACTTTTGACCGGGGGAGTGATCCTTTTGTGGTATCAATGCCACCTCCAAATGTTACTGGTTCGTTGCACATGGGGCATGCCATGTTTGTGACTCTTGAGGTTGTGGAACTGAAACTAATTGATTTATGACTTGAGTTTTCATTTATCTTTCCTGTACACCATAGTAGGACCACACTACATGTTTGAAGCATTGTTAAAAAATTAAAAATAAAAGAAGCAAATATCATATCTTTATGGTTCTAATATTGGGATTCAAGGGCTAAATGAATGAGCAAGATTTTGATAGTAAGATATGAGTGATGTAACATGGAATGATTCTGTCTGAATTTTATCATCTAAAGTTATTAGCAAAAGCAGATGATATAAAGGCACCTCAACTGCTGATGTTTATTGTGAATGATGCTAGAAGAATGTGGAAAAAAGTGCTTGTCTTAAGGAAGGAAAATGTTAAAACCCACAAATAAAGTTAAGGTTCGAGGATGGAGTATGTTTATGCATAAGAACACTAAGTTTATCAAACCCTTTCGTTCACTTTTCTGTGAACTTTTATCTTTAAACCTCCCTTTAATATTTTGAATCAATTATTTGATAGGCTTTTTTGGCCATCTCATCCTATGTCATCAACAACAATTTAAATTTCTCAATAGACAGTATATGCAGAGGACACTTACCATTTTACAGACATTTCAGCGTGATATTATGCTCTCGATTCATTTTAATCAATCTGGAGAACTGAGTTTGATAAATATTAAGTGGTGTGCTTTTTGTGTATCATGATTACATTTACATTTTCCCTGCAGTCTGTCGTGCAAGGATCATATATCACCCTTTCTGCCTTTTGAATTTTCTTCCTTTGCCTAACTTGGTGACCTTTTTGGTTAGGATATCATGGTTAGATACAATCGTATGAAGGGAAGACCAACACTGTGGCTTCCTGGTACTGATCATGCTGGTATTGCAACTCAGGTTTGTCTATGAACTGACTATTTTACTGATATTAGTGTATTGATTGATTCTCCTAGTGGGGAATTTTAACAGAAAAAATTCCATTTTTCACTTATTCTTCCATAAAAATATTGTTAGTGTTGGAGCTTCTCCTTAACTTTGTTTCCCTAACTCTTTAGCTGTATTTCTTGGTGAAATGAGGCCTCCCTCTTAAACTGTTTTTACAGGGATCTTACTAAATCAGATTTGACGTACTTTTAGGGTTTTTATTTTCAGTCATTCCATTACTTTTCTTGTTACTTGTGATTTTGGCTATAAGTTTCTGATGTAATGTTGCTTGAATTGCTTGTATGTTTTGAATAAATGCACTTCTTTTCTCAGTTGGTTGTTGAAAAAATGCTTGCATCTGAAGGAATCAAAAGGACTGATCTGAGCAGAGATGAGTTCACAAAACGAGTTTGGGAGTGGAAAGAGAAGTATATATCCCAAACTTACTCCTGTATTTATTCTTTATGTGACCTATGTTTTCTGATTGAGCATGGCATTACCTTCTTCTGTGTTGGACACCTTTTTTTTCTTTTTTCCAGCTTTCAATTTTTGGCCACGTGTTTCTGGTTCCAAAAATATTTATATACCATGTGTAATCAAAAGAATCAAAGGGAACTTCTGAGGTGTGGGGGTATAAAAATTGAAGTGGTAATGACATTTAATAGAAATTAAGCTATTAGGTGACAAGGAATGTGTTGTTGGAGATCAAATTTAGGCAGTATTCTGCATGTTTTTGTGGTATGAATGCTATTGTTGATTATTATGTTTTTAATGCATTTGTTTTGAGATCTGAAAAACAAACCACACCCATCTATAGATTCTAAAATTAAAGTTTGCTAATTGTTGCTCAGCTTCTTTGTTTCTTATGACCGCCTCCTTTCTTCTTTCGGCTTTAATTTCTTCAGTAGGTCCTTGTCCCAGTGACAAAAGAAAAATAAGTTGAAATTTGAAGGTTGCCTATCCAACTTCAGATTACTTCTACTGCTAAGTTTGCTGTTGTTTCAGTTTTCAGGGCACGCCACCTCCTATGGGTTTTTTTTTCCTTACTTGGCTTGTTATGATTTCAGATATGGTGGAACTATTACAAATCAGATTAAGAGACTCGGTGCTTCCTGTGACTGGACTAGAGAGCGTTTCACCCTTGATGAGCAGCTAAGTCGTAAGGCAGTTTTCTTACTGGCAGAAGTAGAACAGTGGCCAATCTAGAAAACTGTATCTGACTGGGGATAGTTTATGGGTAGTGTTAAAGTGCTAGGGTGCCATCTATCTCTCTCTTTTTTTTTCTCTGCTCATTATTTGACTTTCATTTGAAAAAGGACTCCTCATGCTTTTGTACCTGACAAGCACCTCTTATGTGCCTTCTAAAGCTGCATTTATCAGATATTCCCTTATTCTCACACCATTTTTTCTAATTTTGCAGAATCTGTGGTTGAGGCTTTTATCAAGCTTCATGAGAAAGGCCTAATCTATCAAGGTATCATACTTTTATTGGCTGAACTATTTTTTTTTTCCACTAAAAGGGAAAGGGGCTGGGGGATCCACATTCTTGCAGTCTGATCCTGTTTACAAGATTAAACCAGCTCATTGGTGCTAAAGAGGAGGGGGCTACTTTCTGCTTCCTGTTTTCAGTTTGTGTATTTAACTGTGCAGGGTATTCTACTATTTAGGATATTAAACAGTCGATTGGTTACTTTGATAAATAGTTCACTAAATTTTTACTTTCTTCCAGGCTCGTATTTGGTTAACTGGTCTCCTAATCTACAGACTGCTGTTTCAGACTTGGTATGCTATTTTTGGGTTACAGCTTCAATTGATTGCTGTTATTGTGACAAATAATATAGTTTGATATAAGTTCTTTTTATTTGTGCTTAGGAAGTAGAATATTCTGAGGAACCTGGCACTTTATATCACATCAAGTATCGAGTTGCTGGACAGTAAGTATCAGAGATTTCACTTGTACTATTTCTTCATTTCCTTTGTAAGTAAATGATGTCTAACAGCTCATCAATAGAAGTAAGTACCGCTTTGTTTTTGCACTTATAACATATTTTTTACTATCTGGGTACTGTGTCGGTGATTTGATCTGCTTGCATTCTTGTACTTCTGGAATTACCACTTCGTGAACTTGACTATGTTGCCACAGCTTCTAGAACATTGCTACAGTATGCAAATTGGAATTTTTATACTTCCTTTTGTAGGAGTGACTTCTTGACAGTTGCAACAACACGGCCTGAGACTTTATTTGGTGATGTAGCTATTGCTGTGAATCCCAAGGTAGGGGCATATTTATGCAATCTACATTAACTATTTAAACTATCATACTAGGACACAAAGTAACATGGTTATTCAATCGATTATTTAGATCCTAAATTTAAGGAACATACGTTATCATTGCATAGGTTAATAAGTACCAACATGGTGATAAGCTGTCCAAAAATTTGTTGATCTTCATCATTATAAGCTTGTTAAACATTGACAATAACTTCGTTGCCATTATCACAGGAAAAAGGAAAAAAAAAAATAGCGATCAACCAATTCTTATTATTATTCAAGATTTTTGAGGATCTGACAGTATAATAGTCATTGTAATTGTGATAAAGTGTGCAAGCCCTCTAACTAAACCTCGGGTTTTCCATAATTTCAGTGTGGATATTATTTACCAAACAATTTTGTGGTAACGCATATCCATGCATTCTTTAGTCACAGACATATCCTAGTTTTTTAATCTGAAACAAAAGATGAAATAGATGTACCAGTATTCTCTTTCTTGTGATAAAACTGAAGCACTTGCACAGATAAGCTACTTGTAGTATTTACAATTTGGAGGTGGCTCAGATATCATAAAATGTCCTGTGATTTAGTTAGTTGTTTCATATGCTCTCTTATATAAAGTTTTATGAGACTTGGGGAAACATAAATTCTGATAACTCAATATTTATTATTATATATATTTGTTATGCAGGATGACCGCTATTCTAAGTTTATTGGGAAGATGGCAATTGTACCCATGACATATGGCCGCCATGTACCTATCATCGCTGACAAGGTAAAAGCATGTTTTCTGATACTTGGTGCATTTTGCTTTGTTTTAGCTGCTTTTCATGATATATTTTTCTTGGTAATTCCCCTAGTGTTCTGTAATTATTGAATGTTGTGTCAACCATGCACATATAACCTGGACTTGTGTTCTTTCAAGCAAGATGAAAGTTTCTGGAAAATAACCCGATTGCTATTTTGGCAGCATGTTGATAAAGACTTTGGGACTGGTGTGTTGAAGATAAGCCCGGGACATGATCATAATGATTACTATCTTGCTAGAAAGCTTGGTCTCCCTATTCTTAATGTGATGAATAAGGATGGGACCCTTAATGAGGTTGCTGGATTGTACAGGTGAGACATGAAATAATTATCTTAAGTAGAAGAATTTATGTGCTGGAGAATTTATGTTTGCCTAACATTCGGAAACAAATCTTGGAATTTTAGTGGTCTCGATCGATTTGAGGCACGGAAAAAACTGTGGTCAGAACTTGAGGAGACCGGGTTAGCTATCAAAAAGGAGCCGCACACTTTAAGGGTTCCTAGATCCCAACGTGGAGGAGAAGTGCGTTAATACTGTCTTTACATATGCCCTTCCAAATATTGAGGATTGAAATTTGGTGGAAAAAATGCTTTAACTGGCAGTTTTAATGTCATGATGTTTGTTTCCCCTCTTATAGATAATTGAGCCATTGGTAAGTAAACAGTGGTTTGTTACCATGGAGCCCTTGGCTGAGAAGGCCCTTCGTGCTGTTGAAAAAGGAGAGTTAACCATAATACCTGAAAGATTTGAGAAGGTATGCAAGATTAAGACAAATTCTGTCATGTTTGTCTGCATTTGATTCGTGTGTTGATCAGCTAGACTTACTCTCATGCTTGCTTAAATTGACTCTTTTCTGAGCCTTCTATCCCAGTAGTTTCCAATTTGTGTAGTTGCTATCCTGCTTGATATTAGTTTTTCTATGTGGCCTATCTTGTCCCCCATAACCATGTAAATTGTTATTAATCTTGAAGCAATATACATCAACCTGGGTATCATTGTGTCATGAGTTTCCTTACTATTTACTATACTCGGTGTCAAGTGCTTTTTTTACAACTTTCTTTTTGCTGATGACAGATTTATAATCATTGGCTGTCAAACATCAAGGATTGGTGTATAAGCAGACAGCTATGGTGGGGGCACCGCATACCTGTGTGGTACATTGTAGGAAAAAACTGTGAAGAAGATTACATAGTTGCAAGGAATGCTGATGAAGCTCTTGAGAAAGCTCGTGAGAAGTATGGGAAAAATGTTGAAATTTATCAAGATCCAGATGTTCTGGATACTTGGTTTTCAAGGTCTGTTTTTCAATGAATCACAATCCTTTATCTCTTCTTATTAATACTTAAATTCTATACAAAAAGATTGAAGAGTTTAAGCGATCAATGACTCTCTCTTGGAAATGTCTAAAGCAGCAAATGGTTTTGACTCGGAGTCTAGAAGTGCCAACAGTGAAGAATAAGCACCAAACTTTCTTCTGCATTGGCTTTTCTTCTTTCAGTCAATCCCACTCCCCCTCCCCCCAAACAGTTTTTCTTTTATATAATCTAGCTGGTTAGATACAGGGATAAAGATTGCAAAAAAAGAAGTTACCTCAGATTATGCGTGGATAATAAATCTGTGTCATTTCTGTATATTGTGGAAGCCTTGATGATTATTCCTATCTCCTGCATGCTGTAATCAATCTCTTATCAATCATTTAATTTTTGTTTGAGGGAATTTTGGATCTTTCATCACTTTCTAATAATTTCATAAGAACCCATGGGTAACTGGAATTACCTTTTCCACATAACCCCATGGAATTATCATTGTAAAATGAAGTGGATTTCCTTCTCCTTAGCCTCATTTATTCAACTTCCATCTTCAGCGCTCTATGGCCATTCAGTACTCTTGGTTGGCCAGATGTTTCATCAGAGGATTTTAAGAAGTTTTATCCTACAACAATGCTTGAAACTGGGTATGTTCTTCTCTTGCTGACTCTTGCTACTTTGGTTTGTTTTTGTCCTTTTATCTTGGCTGTAGTTTAATCATTTTTTAAACATTGAAGTTGGATTGATACTTTTTAACCAGTTTGGCTGAGTGGGGAGTTCAAAACTTTGAATTAACCTGGCCAGTTTTAAAAGAGTATCCGGAGTGCTTGGCAGCCAAGCCTCAATCTATGACACGCTGAATATGGAGCAAAATAGCTTCTGGTGTTTTTGGGTTGTATATTGTGCCCTTACTCTTTGTTTATAGAGTGAACATGAACAGTGAGCAAGAGAGTGTTCAAATTGCATCTTTTCATCACAGGATTAGTCATGGTTTTCTTGTTAGTGCATTGCTGCTATGATTTGGCCTTTGCTGATAATTTTCTGCCAACTCTGATGGAATATATATTCTGCATCATAATTATGACTGCGGGTGCTGACTTCGTTGGTATAAGATAGGCTGGAAACAATTTGCAGCATTAAAGAAGTGAATAATAATCAGTTATTTTCTTGACACAATGGTAAATACACCATAAAAGTTTTGGATTGCAGTAACTAGTGCTCATTTTTTCTTTTCGACTAACCACATCATGGGAAAATGTTCAAGGGCAGAACTTTCGCAAAACCTGCCTTCTGGCACCCATCTTGGTAGAACCATGCCCGAGTCATATCACAGTCAGTTTTATCTATGTGATGATGTTAAGAGTTTTGGTGATTTACCTGCCTTCTGGCTTCACAACGAGATGACTGTCTTTCCTGTTGAGGGGAACCATCTTTAATACCATTGAATTCCCTTTCTTTCTTTTTTTCTCATTTGATAATATGGCTTTTATTGTCACTGTTTGCCTTTTCATTGTTTTCAGATTTCCTCCTCCATGGGCTTATCTGTTACTTCTAGATTGCTGCCATTGACACTTGTTTCTGTTGTTTGAACAGGCATGACATTTTGTTCTTTTGGGTGGCAAGGATGGTCATGATGGGAATTGAGTTTACTGGGACTGTTCCATTCTCATATGTTTATCTTCATGGGCTTATCCGGGACTCACAGGTTAGTAGAGTGTGTGTAGTTTTGCTCATATGCATGTATTGGTTCATAAATCTTTGTACAGTTTCATGGATATGTACAGCATCTCATGTCTTATGAAGACAATGAAAAGATAATTACTGCAAGGATTAGTGACCAACTTTGGCTTTTCTATTGTGATTATTAGCATTTTACTCAGTTGTTGTTCCAATAGTTTAGCTTGCATGTATTATCCTCACTTTACCTCCAAATCCTCTTGTCTTTTTTTCAGGGACGGAAAATGTCCAAAACACTTGGTAACGTAATAGATCCCCTTGATACAATCAAAGAGTTTGGCACTGATGCTCTACGATTCACTATTTCTCTAGGAACTGCTGGCCAGGTTGCTTTATTTTCTTATAATCCTTGAAACTCCTCCTTAAAGACTTATTGGCATTTTATATAATACATATATATGAAGCCTATCTTATACCTCCCTTTTCAGTGGATGGTTTCAAGCTTACATCAGATGCTGTTTGTTTACTAAATACTTACTTTTGACCCAGGATCTTAATTTGTCTACTGAGAGGTTGACTGCCAACAAGGCCTTCACCAACAAACTATGGAATGCGGGCAAGTTTGTGCTACAGAATATGCCTAGTCAAACTGATGTATCTGCTTGGGAAGCTATAAGGAATTGTAAGGTCTGTTTGCTCTCTATGAGAGGGCGTGGTTTTGTTTTGGTCACGTTTTCTATGCTTACTGTAGGAATTGCTGTGTTCAGTAAACTGAACCAATTTTATTCCTCTTGCAGTTTGACAAAGAGGAGTCTGTTCTCAGGCTACCTTTACCAGAATGTTGGGTGGTAAGAAAATTGCTATGAAGCATCGTGTCCGTTGTCAAATACCTATAGTTAAGCTAATGACCTCGTTTAATTTCAGGTGTCAGAACTTCATGTTCTTATTGACATGGTCACAGCGAGCTATGATAAGTTTTTCTTTGGAGATGTTGGGAGGGAAATATATGATTTCTTCTGGAGTGATTTTGCTGATTGGTACATTAAATCTATCTAGTTTTTCATTGGAAAATATTTATTGTTATTTGAATAGAGGTACTGTAGATGATGAATAATTTCCTGATCCTGGAATCTTAAAAATGAGCCTTCAATTTAAACATCACAATACAAAGCATTTGATACAAGGGAGAGGCTGCACTTTTGATGAAATATAGTGGTTGAGATTTAGTACATGTATGATTTATGTCACATGGTTGTCAGCGTTATAATTTTTATGTTTTGAAGAATAAGATTTTCATTAATTATCCAGCTAGTTTTCAGTACAACTGTTTTAGATAAAGTGACAATTGATCCCTTAAAATGTTGGATTCACAAAGTGGGAAAATGTCAGCAGTTCTTTGTTTTGTCTTGTCATTCTTTATTGGTGAAACTCATAGTTTTTTCCTATTTGGCGCATATCCATATGATGCAAAAACATGTGCTAACATTCATACTTGTGCATCATTTATATTTGTGATAATACCAGGGGAATCCTTGGAATCTTGTTTGCCACATTATGTGCACTAGGTGTGGAACTCTAGGTATATGCGGTGCTTGTTATCTTAATTTATAATCCACATTTAGCTTTCTTTTGATGTACTTTGGCCAGGTATATCGAAGCCAGTAAAGCTCGCCTTTACCAGTCTGGAGCCGATTCAGCTTGTTCAGAGGCACAGGCGGTTCTATTGTATGTTTTCAAAAATGTATTGAAATTGCTACATCCATTCATGCCATTTGTCACTGAAGAACTATGGCAGGTAACAATTTTGTAGCATATAAATCATTTCAACTCTGCTCAAAGCTTTATTGGTTAGAGGTTACATCAATATCTCTTCTCAATCCATCTTTTATTTTTAACTCAACTGGACTCATTTGAGTGACTGTGTTGAGATTTGAGTTTAAAGATCGCTGCTTTTATTTTAGAAGTTGATATTATGTGTTTGAGTTTAAAAGATCATTTCTTTAAGTTTGAAACTGATACAATATGTTCCTTGTGATGTCGCTTTGTTAACTTGGTACAGATGCAACAACTGTATGATGCATTTTTTTTATTCTTGACATCCTCCAATTTATATACAGGCACTCCCCGACCCGAAAGAAGCACTTATAGTATCTCCTTGGCCCCAGACTTCACTTCCACGGTTTCCCAACTCCATAAAAAAATTTGAAAATTTCCAAGCTTTGGTGAGTACACAACTACTTTCATTTCTTGCACACTCAATTGTCATCCTGTGAAAAAAATTTATATTTATTTCTCATCTTTTTTAGTACAAGCATAATGATTTCATCTTCACATATGAATTAGACTAGAGCAATCCGCAATGCTCGAGCAGAATACTCAGTTGAGCCAGCCAAGCGTATATCTGCATCTATAGTTGCCAGTGAAGAAGTCATCCAATATATATCTGTAAGTGCACTCCAATTTCCTAACCTGTCTTTTAGGTGGGCATTAGTGTGCTTGTTCTAACTAGAGCTTTAGCTGCATATTCAAGCAGGGATATAAACATTCTTTCTTGGTCCTTGATTTTTGTTGGATTGGCAAAGTAACATTTGAACCTTTTACGTTTCAACTCCAATAGGCTCATATGCTGTCTCTGTTCCCCACCTCTACAAACACCTACTGAGCTCATGGCCAGGGTCCCCCCTGGCTAAAAGAAATCTTTGTGCAGTAGAGATGTTAAAAATTCTTAAAAGAGAGGAATGCAGATAAAACATGCAGCAACATGCTGGCCTTCTGTTCAGTAAAGCTAGGAAGAACTCTTGCATGTATAGATTCTCAAACTTCTGTTGCCCAAACTGATTATAACTTGTAAATGCCCTGTCATATCATGAAAACTAATTCAAGCTATATTCTGAAACTTGAAATGGTCCTCTCTCAACCATTCATATAATTTGCTGTGAATGATAGAGATATATGCTCTCATTATCTGTTTAGCTCTGTTTCTTTCATCAATATTATGTTTTCTATTTGATAATAGGAAAAGTAATATGCCCACTGATCATCTACACTTCATAGCTGGGTTATCTGTTAAATCTGTGCATGTGCACACTAAGCATGGTATAATAACCTGTCATTGCAGAACGAGAAGGAAGTCTTAGCTCTTCTTTCCAGGCTAGATCTACAAAATATCCATTTCACAGATTCTCCTCCAGGCATGTTTATTTCCCAATCAATTTTTCTTGTTTGTGCATTGTTTATGCCTTTTGTTTTCTTTCTTGTCAATGGGACAGATATAAATCGTGTATAGTATTTTTGCTTCTATCATTTTTTTTCTTTCACTTCACTCATGACTGGCCTTTGAACTTTATATTCTAATGGATGTAAATTCTATTGTGCTTTAGGGGATGCAAACCAGTCGGTACATCTGGTTGCTAGCGAGGGACTGGAAGCTTACCTTCCTCTTGCAGATATGGTCGATATATCTGCTGAAGTAGAACGCCTTTCAAAGCGCCTCTCCAAGATGCAAGTGGAGTATGATGGACTTGCTGCTCGTCTCAGTTCCCAGAAAGTATAAACTTCTGCTCTTACATATACATGCATTCATGTCCAAAGATCTCTCCCCCCCCCCCCCCACAAAAAAAAAAAAAAAAAGAAACAACAACAACAATAATAATAATAGGGGATTGCTGAACCATACTCATTGTGGATTATGCATTATCCAAGGTTATATAATTTCTAGGCCGTAGCACATCTTAATGTTAATTAAAAACTGTTATGACATTTCATAGCTCTTGACATGTGGACTTTTGCAATATGCTTACAATCTGCCTCACTCTCCAGTTTGTAGAGAAAGCTCCCGAGGATGTTGTCCGTGGGGTTCGAGAAAAGGCAGCAGAAGCAGAGGAGAAGATAAAACTCACCAAGAACCGGTTAGCTTTCCTAAAATCCTCTATTCTGGTGTCACAATAGGTTGTCTGGGGTAGACTTCATTTGTTCTCAATGTATCCACAAAATTGGATTCACCTCATTGCAAGACCAGTGCTCCATACAACCATCTGACGTCCACACCATCTACTTTCTGGTGGGACAATGGCAATTATGGATGACCGTTTGGAGAAGAAGTTGGACAGGATAGTGGACAGTCCGATATCTGGAAGTTCTGCATAAATTGAGTCTTGCTTTGCCTTGCTTCATGGTAGAGATAGAAGTATTTGACAAATTGCTTATGAGATCGTGCTCCCATCCATGATTATTTTTGTGCGAGAGGTCACTGATAGAATTCTTGGCCATCTAAATGTACAGCTATTCGTTTAGCAGCAGCAGTTCTGTCATTTTGGCCTGCCGTTACCTTTTGACATTGTACAATTAACATTAATTCTTGCATAGATTTTACCATTTATGTGGATGTATCTGCCATTTTGCCTCGTCATGATCAGGTAGTCTTTTCAGCTTTGATGACTTGAAACCTAGTAAGAGTATTGCCAATGGCTATTTTAATGCAGTTGTAGAATTTCTCCCTTATCAATGTTAAATATATCAAGAACGAGGCTAAATTCACTGAAGCACTATCAGATGATTCTAAATAGTTGGTGGATAGCTACTTGGCTGGTAGTTCTTTCTTGTTAAATTCCTAACTCTTACTGTCTAATAAAATCATCTCGTCCAATTCATAAAAAGAAAGAAACGAGACCAATCAAACACATTTTGATAGGTATTTTAAGTCTTTGAGGATTATATGTACAAGAGTCGAGCAAAAACTGCGAAGTCAGTTTGACACTCTGGACTTGAAAGCTCACACCAGATTTCTCAAATCCGGCAACAAAAGCACGTCAAGGCGATCAACTAGGCTTCAATGATTTTACATCCTTTTGCAACTAGTTTTATGTGATTGATTAAGGGAAACTTGAGGTAATGAGAGTCAATTTATTCCTATCCTATGATTGTGCTAGTTGTAGTTGATAAATTCTTTTTTCCCCTCTTGTCTGGATGAATTGCCTTATTTTGTTCTTTTCTGTTGATTAATAATCTTGTGCTATAGGGGTTCATGTCAATTTGACAAGTTTTACAATTAGTTCGAAATCTTGTCTTTATAAATGCAATTATTATAAAATATAAACTAGATATTAGGTATTGTGTTTTTTATATATAAAATAATGTTATTTTTTAAAAAACATCATTTCATACTTTTAAAAAAAAAAATAAATAAATTGGTTTGTCAACCCATGAATCAATTTTTTTAATTCATGACTCGAGTCTTGAGTGAGTCTTATAATTAATATAATAAATCATCATTATCTAATAACAAAAAATTAAGTAAAAAATTATAATGCATTGTCTAGTAAATAACATGATGAATATTTCATGTTATTGACATTCAAAAGTGGTAAGAAACGAATTGCTTTGCTATTTGAAAACATCGACAAGCCTTTTCTTCTTCTTCTTCTTCTTTTTTTTTTTTGTTTGGAAGTATTCGCTGTACTTTTCTGATTCATCGACATTGAATGAATTTTCAAATTTTGTTATAGTGCAAGTAAATATAATCTTCAAGCCAACAGTTTGAGTGTCAATGCCATTCTTGAGAGCAAGGAAGCTTAGTACCCTAGTTCTATTACCTGTCCTAAGACCTAATCCACGTAGTCAGTAATAAAAAAACGAGTCTAATGAAGGTGATGTTTTGGTGACCAATCATCCTAGTGCTGGAGGTAGCCATCTTCCTGACATAACTATCATCACACCTGTTTTTGAAAATGGGAAACTGGTTTTTTTCGTTGCATGTAGAGGGCATCATGCAGAGACTGGGGTACTACTCCTGGCTGGAAGTGGGGCTGGTCCGCTCTGGCATGGGACAAGTGGAGTCCAGTGCCATATGACCAATACTCGAATGACTGATCCAGAGATTTTTTATCCGAGGTATCCAGTTCTTTTGCACAGGTAGAACAGTGGAGGCTCGATCTGGGCTTCATAAAGGGAGTTATGGCCTTGTACGAGATAGAGTTCAGTCGGCCATTTGTAGTGAGCAATGCATCCTTTCAGAAAGGCGTGTGCATGCACCAAGAGGTTTGAAGAGGGGAAAAGACGGGGCTCGTGGAGCCAACCATCTGACTACAAAAGATAAACGAAGAGTTTACCTTGGAGGTAAGAAAACAGTTGAGGTGCAGGCAGGGGAAATTCTTCCGATTTTAACTCCTAGAGACGGTCGGTGGGGTTCATGTTGATTTTTCCGGTGCAAACTGCTGCATTGCTGTGGCGGAGGTGGTAGGTGGATTAGTTTTTGGTGCTTCTCCAACGCTGCATTGAGATGACTGTTCTCATTGCTATTTACGTACCAAGAGTATATGTTGCTGCTGAAACTTGCTCTATTTGCTGTATCTGCTGATGCTGCATTGCTTGCAGTTCTGAAACCCAGATTGCCGCAAGTTGTTTGATTGTTGTTTATGCTATGATCCCAGTTCTTCAGCTCCATTGCTCTTGCAAAAACTTGGCAAAAAGAAAAGAAAAATGCTGCATCAGGAGTTTGTTATCTCTCTCTTTTTGTTCTTTCTCAGAACGAGTTTGTTTTTTCTTGAATTTGCTATTGTGCTCTCCTAGATGGTAAAACATCCATCACTGTTGTATTGGATTGTTATGTTGTACCCAAGAAACGTTCTCATATTGTGGCAGGTAACAATTTCCTAGCCTATAAACCATGTCAACTCTGCCCCAAACTTCATTGCTCAGAGGTTACATCAGCATTTTCTTATCAACCCATCTTTACTTTAACTGAGCTGTACTCCTCACTTGAGTGAGGAGTCTTGGGTTCTGAGTTGATAATCAATATGTGTTCGAGTTCAAAAGATCACTTCAATGAGATTAAAGCTGATACAACATTTTCCCTGTGATGTCCCTTTGAGGGAAAACTTACAGTATCTTCTCTGCCCCCATACTTCCACTTGCACGGCTTCCTGACCCTGTACTGTAGAAGGCTACACAACTACTCTGAGGACAGGATGTAGATTATCCTAAATAAGGAAGCAGTAAATAAAAATTGCTTATTTTAAGTTGTTTTTTTATCTATTTTTTAGATTTTGATTTGCTTGATTAACCCAACAGAGCATCCTATGGCTCTCTTCTCTTCTATGATTTCAAGGTGTTTTGGCCATTTGGAGAGATTAGAAAAGATTACAAGCCTTTTCCTCCTCCTTTCATGATGATAGCCACGTCTTAGACGAGAGGATGGCGGGGCTTAGACTCCACACAGTGTGGAAAGGGGCTTCTGTTACTACTTGTGAAGTCTGTCTTGGATTTGAATCATGTTTATTAAATTCTATCCGGGACAAGATATAGGTCATCATGAATTAACCTAATTTAAATAAAAATTATAATAATATTGCTTTGAATTTTTATTAGAACCAATGATCTTTTAACCGGATTACGGGTTAACTGGGATTTTTAAAGGATCAACTCTTATTTTATTGTAAAACCTTGCCAGCACCAGGACAACCGGAGGGTATGACGGAGGTAGGTGGTTGGTGGGTGAGTTGCAGAAGGAAATAAAAGCAAGAAAACTTCCGAATTCCAAACTACAATTTACTAGAAGAGATGATTCTTTTTTCGTTAAAAGAAAAGGAAGATAAAAACAGAGAAAGATGGGTTTTCTTTAAACAAAAAAAGTAGGTTCTCTGCAAGGTTGTTGCAGATTTTTGGACATCATCATCATCTTCTGGCTCCGGTAGCCCCATAAGTTGAAATTTCTCACCACACGATAAATCACACAAGATATTTTGTTTGCTGTAAAGGTTATCAAGATAGTTAACGTGAAACAGGTTGCCGGAATTTGTACAAGGCAGCTTTAAATGTGTGTTTGGAAATGTGAAATATCTATGTTTTTGTAAGAATATGTTTAATTTTTTTTTATATATTAACATATTAAGATTATTAAAAACAAATATTGATTATATATTTTTTTAATAAAAAATATTCTTAAAATCACTTTTGAAAATAGATGATTCATAGTTGAATCCTATGCGTTACAGTGGGTTTCTTTGAAAATAGCATGATTTGTTAAAAATTTTGGGAAAATAATACATATCAAAAAAATATTTGAAAAATAATATAGCTTGAACATATATGTTATTTTAAAATATTGTTTTTATACTTGTGTTGTAATATATTTTTCTACACAATTACATTTCAAAATATCTATTGTTTAGTTAACATTTCAAAACATCTTCTATTTGTAAATCAATTAACCTCAACAAAAATCAACTAAATATTTTATAAAAATTTAATACTTAACAAATTACATTAAAGATCCAATTGCCAGGAAGAGAAAAAAAAGATAAGGTGATGTGATAGAAAAATAAAAAAATAATAATAAAAAAGAGAAAATGCATATCTCAGATTATATTTTTGATATATCCAATACTTTTAAAAAAATCTCAATGAAATAATTTTAATTATACCTTGAAAAAACACAAAAAAAAAAATCATAATTAACCTCAAATTAACAACAATCAAAACCCTTAACAAATTACAGTCATGTTTAATGGTCTTTTAAGGCTTGACTAGAATTGTTTTATCAAAAAAATTTAACAGTACTAAATATGTTAAAAATAAAACATTGATATCTTTTTAATAATCTATTTTTTTCTTAACCATTGGATTTTAAATTTCATTTCTTAGATATTAGATTTTAGATTTTGAGTTAAATTTTTATTTATATTAATTGAATTAAAAGAGATATAATTTTTAAAATAACATTATTTTCAATAACAATTATGTCAACTACAATTCTTGACAGTGACTATATTCAAACCATACTATTTCTCTAATAAATGTTGTTTTCTTGAAACTTTATAAAACTGTGATGGAATTCTAAAATAGCCGAAGGGGATAGAATTTAGTGGGGGCCACGAAAGTAAGTAAGGTGTTCTTAGTGAGAGAAAGAAGGCTGATATGGTGAGACTATTAAATTGCCGATTAGGAGAGACAACCCTAAATGAAGGGGCGGGGTCTCTCTACGTGGGTGCTGATGGCCCCACACTAAAACAGTCAGAGATATATTTAAAAAATAAAACAATAACAGGCCCTCGTTCATATCGGATCTTTTTACTTTCCCTATTTGCCCTTCCATCTTCCTCAAATTACAAAGATGGGATGGGACTACAGATACTTGATCGTGGGCAAAAACACATAGAGAAGGGATTTTCCTTCTCTTTTATATATATATATATATAACAATTATTGCCACGACAAGTGGCATGGGAATTCAAGATTGGTAAATTTCAAATAGTATAAATTATTAGAAAGAAGAATAAGAATATAGTTTTGAAACCTGGTTCAGTCGACAAATTAATCTAGTATTTAGCTGATTTGGAACTGAAATTGAGTTGAGTTAAAAAAAAATAGATTGACTTTTGCTTTTTTTTTTTTTTTTACTAAAACAATGTTTTTTTTTATTTTTTTTTTAAATAATTAACCCGGGCGACTCAACAACCCGGTCAAAACCTGTAACCCAAGTCTTGAATCGGGCCGGATTTGAAAACTATGAATAAAACATTGATTATTTTTGTTTTTGACGTCTTGAATATATTTTAAAAGTGCATTTAGCTTGAGAATACATTAAATTAATGTTATTTTTTTATATATAATTATGATATATTGATATTAAAAAAATTAATATATTTTTTTTAAAAAATATATTTTAAAAATATATCATGCATCACGTAACTAGCGTTTAATTTTGTAAAATTAATCAAATATTTTAAGGGAGACAACAATTCAGCATGTTGTGGCACGTTATATAGTTTTAAAGCCGAACTTCAAAGGATTGTCACAAGAAACAGCTAGCTAGTGGAGGAGAACAAGACCATACGCATTGATCTGACCAGAACCAATGTATGGGGAAGCATGGTGATATTTTATTATTATTAAAGTAGATGTTCGGATCAACTTATACAAATCTTAACTAATTCTACAAGTTTTAAAATTAATAACCATATAAATCTCTAATGATTATTATATTAGTAATTACAGGACTCAAACCTAAAGTTACAGGAAAATTAAACTCCCTAATCTCAAGCTATTATCACTAGTAACCTATTAGATTGTTTCTTCATTTTCATTTTACATGTGAATGAGCATGGAATATTAAATATTTTTTCCAAGAAATTTATTTTCATAGCATCCCTTTGAAATTTGATTGAATCTTGAATAATAATATGAAAAAAGAAAACCCCACACATACTTCTCATCCAAACCAACACTTTATAAATAAATAATGTTGTTCCAATACAAGTTAGTGTATGAAACTAAAATAATAGTATTAATAGCATATTAGCATCAAGCACTAATTCATTTAATTTGAATACCGTGAATTCTGAGAGTGAGTTTCAACTTGTATTTTATTAAATTTTGATTTTTTTTAATAAATAAATATATAAAAATATTATTAAATTCCCAAATACTTTCTACACGTTGTGGGCATCAAGGAATTTACCTACAAAAATGGAGCATACTTTGACTGATGCACATAGAAATTGTAAACCATGCGTAGGCCAACGAAAATCAGAATAAACCATGATTAAAATATTTGAAAGTTTCAAAGTCAAGCTTGCCTCCCTTGCATTGACATAAAAGTAATCAAAGACGACTTAAGAAAACCAAAACTTTATTGAGTTATTTTTTTTTATTAATACGGTGTTTGAATCAATTTGTGCGTATCTTAACTAATTTTATAGGTTTTGAAGTTAACAACTATGTAAATCTCCAATAACTTTAAGGTTTACAGGACTTGAATTAATGATCTTTAAAAAACAAACTCAAAACATGATTAATTAAGTTATATCCCTTAACATTAATTTTATGAAGTTATTTGAATGATCACAAAAAGGAAGGAAGTTTGAAGATTTCAGTGAGGGCTCCATTGTAATAAAAGAAGTATAAATCATGGTAAACGACTAATGATTACTTATGAATTTATATGGTTGCGTAATAGTAAACCAAGTTAATATTATTCTTTGTATTGTTTAAGTTGTTATCTAGCTGCAGTAAAATTAAAAAAAACAATTATATATAATAGAATTTATAACTCAAGCTACAAGTTTCAAGCTACAAGTTTAAAGGATTGATTAGAATTAAGATGAACTCTTTCTTTTCTTTTATTTTCTTTAGATTTTGCTAAATGACAAGCTCATGTTAAAATAATTATTACACAATTTAATTTAAAATTCAGGTTGATCAAAGAGTTAGATTGTATATTTTTAAGTTTAAATTGTTATACTAAATTTAATAATAATATCATAATTTTTTTTTATGGTTTAGATATTATGTTTTTTATGTTCAAAATAATTTTGATTCAAGCACAACGAGAACATGAGAAATAAGTAAAAAAAGGAAAGAAAAGAAAATGAAAGATTCCTCTTAGTAAAGAAAAATGAAAATTATTCAAAAGAAAATTTAAATCAATTGGGACTATCTTTTGTCCATCTTTAAAGTTATTTAAATGAAACTTTAAATTAATCCAACAAAATGAAAATTTTAACCACTAGTTTGCTTTTAACGATTCCTCTTAATAAAAAAAAAAAAAAAAGTTCAAATGCATAAGTTTACTAGCTTATTAAATTACAAAAGAAAAACATTTGATAAAAAAAGGATGAATTTGATAAATTTCTCAAATTATAGGGACTAATCGTGCTAAAAATCCAATAATTCTGCATGGGACACAAGTTAAATATCCACACGGATTTTAAAACAGTAAATCAAGAAATATTAATAATGGCATTTGCGTAAATTCGTTGCCAAAAAAGCTCAAATACCTAAGCGGAAATATCCACGTGTCCTTTGACACTAGTGACCCCCTCTCTGATCGTCTCCTTCAAAAACCCAACCCGCCTTCTCCTCTCTCTTCACTCGCCGTTGAAAACTCAACCTCCGTTTCTGTCGCTCCGTTGAAACCGCAGCCCTTTCAATCATGGACGAGAATTCAGCTCTTATAGCACAACTTCTCATGGAAGACGAAATTGAAATGAGAAACCGTAGCGGAAAAGGCAACGTTAACATTAACGTTAACGGTAAAGATCAGAGCGACGGCGGATGGAAAACAGTTACGTATTCAAAGCGGAACAAGAAACAACAACTCCCAAAAGTTTCGAATTTTCCGGAGAATTCTTCCTCCGATCACCGACGATCTAACGGTGTCGGCGGTGGGGAAGCTGATGTGTTTCGTTCAATTGAGCAACATTCTGAGGATCGGAGACGGAGGATTGCGGAGGAGAGCCGGAGGAGAGAGGAGGAGGAGAGTGGCGAGAAAGATGGATCGAAGCGGCATTCTGATGAGGATGATGGCGAGAGTGACGATGGAGACCGTGGTGGTGCTGGAGAACAGGTGAAGAAGGTAAAGAAGCCGAAGGCGAAGAAACCAAAAGTGACGGTGGCGGAGGCGGCTGCGAAGATCGATGCCGGTGATTTAGGCGCCTTTCTTGTTGACATCACTGTAAGCCTTTAATTAATAATTATAATTAATATCCTTGTTTTTTTTTAATTTAGTTTCTCTGATCTTACTTTTTTATTTTTAATTAATTTGAATCCGTACATTTTAAAAAAAATATATATTTTTTTTTTTGTGATGTCGTTTTGGCGGATTTAGGTCTCGTATGAGACACAGCAGGATATACTATTAATGAGATTTGCTGATTACTTTGGAAGAGCATTTTCATCAGTGAGTTCAGCTCAGTTTCCTTGGTTGAAGATCTTCAAGGAGTCCTCTGTTGGCAAATTGGTTGATGTAAGTGTTTTTTTTTTTTTTATTCTAGTTAGGAAATAGTAATTTTGATTACATAAAAAATAATATATTTTTTTTCTTAACATAGCATTGTTTTCTTTAAAGATTAGTAATAACGGATGTGAATGATTTGGGTTATAATGGTGTAGTTAAGTCTTTGCTTGTTCGTTCTGATTTTTGTATTTGTGTTAAGATGGTAAGGTACCGACATCGTGTAATTCGTTTATGTGATGATCTAAGATGGATCGAGCTGAATTGATCCACTTACATTGTTCTGTGAGAAGCTTAAGTTGCTTGATGTGATTTGAAAGAATTCTTTATGTTATTACCATTTCTAACATCTTATTTTTAATCAATGCTTTTCTGAGCAGATTCCTCTCGCACACATCTCTCAAGATGTTTACAAGACGGCAGTTGACTGGCTTGGCCAGCGATCTCTTGAAGCACTTGCGTCCTTTGTGTTATGGTCAATGGACAGCATTTTCGCTGACCTTGCAAGTCATCAAGGAGTTACCAAGGGATCCAAAAAAGTGGTCCAGCAATCGCCATCCAAGTCTCTGGTAGCTTTCAGGAATATCTCTTTATATATGATTTCTAATAAGTACTTCAATGCTAGTCAATACTTTCTTTAAAAGTGTTTTTTAATTTTTTACATATTATCATGTTTGGTTTGTGCTTGCATGCTAGTGCTTTAATTTCTGTATTATAGGTGAGAATTTAGAAGTTGTTACGAGTCATATGTTTGCAAAGAGCTTTGATTAATAGACGTTCATTTACTGGAACGCAGGTTTTAGCTGTTCAAATCCTCTAATTTGGCCATCCTGTCACTATATGTCTATATTGTGTCCTTGGGTTCCAATGTTCCTTAATGTGGAAATTGGAGCTCCTAGAAATACTAAGACTAGCAAAAATTGAATTTTTGGATATGCTTATTAACCATGTCAAAAGAACTTTTAGTGTTCAAAATTTGATAAAGAACTCCGTAAGACTTGAAAGAAACCAGGGATTGATATAGTATTTAGCTGATTCACAACATTCAAATCTTATGTTGCTTCTGTATCGCTCACATGCATGCTTGGTCACTTTTAAAAAAATCTTTGGTTCATTAGGTTGCTTGAATTAAATGCTCAAATCTGTTACTCCACTAAATAAAATAATAAATTCAGAAACAATAATGTAGCTGTCAATGTAAATTATCATAAACGGATAAGTTTAGTTTCAGTACACTACCAAACCTGTAAAACATAGCTAGAATTCATGAAAATCCCCCAAGGTTGGTGTGAAGAGATGGAGGACACATTTTTTTGGTGCAAATCGGTTAAACAACCAGCAAAAAGCATCAAGGCAGCAACAACCATTGCACCAATTGCCATCAACTTGGGCACATGATTCTGGAATCTAATTTTGACATAAACCATAGTTTCATCCACTTAGCCTTGCTTTAAAGAAAATATGTCTGGAAATCAACATTTTGAGTGTTTTAGAAGAACTTGAATATTTCAATTTCATTTTTCTTCCTATCCCCCCCCTCTCTTTTTTTATTTTTTTTTTTTTTATTTTTTTTAATGCTGCTTCCCCTGTGTACTTCAAGTTTTCTTGTGGTTAAGGAGAATCTCTGCTGTCAGTTTGTTATAGTCTTATTTTCCCTTTCCTACTCTTTTTCTCAGCAAAACCATAACAACTGCTGCATGTTAAAAAAGCAACAAACCATGAAATACTACCACTTTTCTTTGTAAAAATAGATCATTCTTCCCAATACATTATGGAATACTTGTTATCAGATACTGCTTCAGTTCACAGGCTTGGATTAGTATTGTGTATGAATACCTTGTAGATAAGTATTTTTCCCTAAAGTAAGTCAGATGCTATCCTGTTTGAAGAATGTTAGGAACTGTGCTTATTTTAAGGCATTGTTTATGGTTAGAACACCAGCATCAATACTAAAGGTTTCCCGGGACACTTTATGTTCATTTTTACAAATTTTTCTCATGGTTGTTGTAATAGTGCCTGACCATTCTATCAATATACTGTTGGGCTCCAGGTTGCCATATTTGTGGTTTTGGCAATGGCATTACAACGCAAGCCTGACGTGTTGATCAATTTATTGCCGGTAATTAGTGAAAATCCAAAATATCAAGGACAAGACAAGCTTCCTGTCACTGTATGGATGATTGCTCAGGTAACCTGACCTTCCCAAATATGTGAATTCTTCTCTTAGGAAAATAGATTTTGATATTTGGAACTGTATTTTGATTTAGGCATCTCAAGGAGATTTGGTTGTGGGATTGTACATGTGGATTCGTGTTCTCTTCCCTATGCTGAGTGGGAAATCAAGCAGTAATCCTCAATCCAGAGACTTAATCTTGCAGTTGATTGAGAGGTACCATTGGGATTCAAATTAATTTCACACCTTCCTATTCGATGCTTGTGTCATTTAGATCTTTGACATTATTGTGTAGCTTGTTATTTAATCTTAATTTTCATAGTTTGTTCATATTTAATTCTGACCCCCCCCCTTTTTTTTCTTTGGATTAGAATCTTATCATCCCCCAAAGCTCGTACAATTTTATTAAATGGTGCTGTTAAAAAGGGTGAGCGCTTGGTACCACCTTCTGCTCTTGAGCTTTTGATGAGAGTAACCTTCCCAGTTCCTTCAGCTAGAGTTAAGGTGGGTATTCTGGTGGAGCTTTCTAGATTTTGTTGGGTATTTTAGGCCTGAGGCAAGTTTTGATTTGTTTTTTTCCTTAGGCAACCGAGAGGTTTGAAGCTGTTTATCCAACCTTAAAGGAGGTTGCTCTCGCTGGTTCCTCTGGAAGCAAAGCAATGAAGCAAGTAACGCAGCAGATTTTGAACATTTCAGTCAAAGCTATTGGAGAAGGTAGTCTAAACTCAAATTGGCTGCTTGTCATCAATTGATTGCTGTCTATAAGTGTGCATCACAAACTGATTATCAATGCTTTCTGCAGGTAACTCTGAACTATCAAAGGAAGCAAGTGACATTTTCATTTGGTGCTTGACACAGAACCCTGAGTGTTACAAACAATGGGTAGGCGTTTTCTGATGTAATTATGATTTAGATTGTAAATTTGAGACCGGTTGCTGTTGTTATATACAATGTTGACTTTGGTTGCCTGTACATGAACTACTTGGAAACAGGACATGTTCTATCTGGATAATCTCAAAGCAAGTGTCATGGTTTTGAGACAGCTTTCAGATGAATGGAAGGACCACTCTGTCAAACATTCTTGTCTTGACCAAGTGAGTGAAACTCTAAAGAGTTTCAGGCAGAAGGTAACATGTTTTTCATATTTATCTGCATATTTACTTGCAGAAATGTATGGAGTATTAAAATAAAGGTTTTGGGTCAATTGAACCATCATTAATTCTTTAGGTTATTCTCGTAGACAGATCATGAACTGAGAAAATTTACTATTAGGCATCTTAGCTTGGTTGTTTGCGAATTCTGTAAACATCACTTGAATTTTCTGAATTACGATACCCTTAATATTCCTCTTCTTCCTAACAAGGGAGGAAGAGAAACAAGGGACCTTGTGTTTTTCTTCTCATTGCTCCAGGCATTCATAATTTTACATTCATGATTGGGACCCAGGTAATATGCCTTAGTTGCTAGTGCACCTAGTCTAACTTGCTGCTCCACCTTGTACTGACAATGTTATGCCTGTCAGTGTCTTGTAATATATGACTTGTTTTATGCTGTGCTTTTTTATAGAATGAGAAAGTATTGGCGAAGGCAGAAAATTCAGGCGACCATGCATCCTTGAAAGAAGCAGACAAGTACTGCAAGGCAATTCTGGGACGATTTTCGCGAGGCCTTGGATGCATAAGAAGCACGTTTATTGTGTCTGCTGCTCTGGCTGTGGGAGCTGTTATCATGTCCCAGAAAGAATTTTGGGACTTGCAAAAACTCTCTGCAATGCTCAACTTACCAACCTCATAAGTTTGTCAGGGAGTTTCCCCAGCAGCGAATGACTTTCATCATCGCGATTACTTATTATATCAGGCTTAGTTCAGTTGTTCCTTCGCAAGATGGACAGAGAAGACGGTTTGTGATTGCAAATTGGAGCAGCAATAGCAATAGTGGCCAAAAGGAGTTGGTTGACTTATCACAGAATTTTGATCTGTCTAGTTTTCGGCATCAATCCCGTTTCGTAACTTGGTTTGCCCTTCGTAATAATTAATTTATAATGGATTGTGTATGTAAGAAGGTAAAGCTATGTGATGCAATCTGTGTTCTTGAAAACAGTCTAGTCAAATTGTTTCTGTTATCTTGGGTGGACTGAATCAAGATTCATAGAATTTGTTAGGTCAGCTCTTGGCCACTGATGATTTAGGTGCTTGGTGGGATTTTTCTGATCAAAATAACGAGGATGGTGAATATTGTTCCAATAAGTGACAGTTGCATGTCCTGGATCTTAGGACTGGGAGCTTCTTTTTTAATTTTTTAATTTTTTTTTTTCGAAGCTTCATGGTGTTTGAAACTCAAAGCAAGTATAGCTTGTTTCTTGCCTTCTCATAGATTGGTAACATGTGATGTGGAGCTGATGCTTTCTTTTTCTTCAGACATCAACGAATTCAAAACTTAGGCATGTTCAACCACATGTTACATGTCCTGTCTACTGTTAGTCACTCCCTAGCAGATAGGGAGCTTTTTGTTTCCTCTTTATAGGGCTATTTTAGGGAAAAAGGAGAAGACTAGGCACAGGGTTTAACTAATTTTTCTAAATCCGGCGATTTTTTTAAATAAAATATTCCCTCATACTTGTTTCAGAGACTTAGGTAGTGTTTGAGGCTGTGTTTTTATTTGTATTTTGCAAAATTTTGATTTTTTTTTTACTAAAATTGAGTGCGATTTGTATTTTTTTGAATCGTTTTGATGTGTTGATGTCAAAAAATAATTTTTAAAAAATAAAAAAAACATCATTGACATGTATTTCGTATAAAAAGCTATTTGAAAAGCAACCACTACCACACTGTCAAACACGCTCTTACTCAGACTATGTGAGATGTGTGAGAACTGCTACGAGGTCTAATTTATGTTTTTAAAAGTTTTATTTATTTATTTAAAATTAAATTTGTTTAGTGTTTTAGAATTGTTTTGATATTTTTATATTAAAAATAATTTTTAAAAAATAAAAATATATTATTTTAATATATTTTTAAATAAAAAATACTTTTAAAAATAACCATAATCATATTCTTAAAAAATAAACTTAAAAGAATTAAAAAAAAACAAAACAAAACCGCTGTGTTTCAATAAAAATACCAATCAATCCAAATTCAATACGGCAACATTATTGCTACCTTTCGTTGACAATACAAAAGCAAAGAAAAAACGAGACCACAAACTACGGCGCTTTCGTTGCTCACTTTTGCATGCATGTGACAATGAGACCCATTTTTTTTTGGATTTAATGCCTGTTCCCAGCATTCACGCCTTGATGTCATCCCAAAGAAATCCCTATAAATAATAACCCAAAATCCCCCTGGAAAATAAAAATCTCTATCAAGGAAAAAGAAAACCCTTTTAGAATATATATTTAGAGAGAGAGAGAGATAAGAGAGCACCATGGCTAGCCTCAGTCGCAATTCTCCCTTGGTGGTCCTCTCTCTCTTTCTTCTAATTACATTTTCCAACGTGGCTGAGGTATGTAAATTTACATATATGTATGTGCTAGCTTTCTTGGCTTACAAAAGTTGTCGCCACTCTTGTAAAAGAGCTAGCTCTAATCTCTTTTTTTCTTTCTGAATCACTTAACAGATCCATGGTGCCAAGCTTCGTCCTTCAGGTATATATATTATGCTTGCTCTCTTGGGTTTTTTCTTTCCTTTTAAACAAGGCTATAATCTAAGAGAAATGTGGATTCTAACTAGTTTAGTTGGTATAAACATTTGAAGTCGGATTTAAAAACTATGTGTTTTTCTTGAGAAATTACATTACATTACATTACTTAAGTAGCAAATCAAGAGTGTGAAATCATTTATTAATTTACTTATTTTGAGATTACAGAATGCAAACCAAGATGTAATTACCGCTGCTCAGCAACATCACACAAGAAGCCATGCATGTTCTTCTGTCTGAAATGCTGTGCGACATGCCTCTGTGTTCCTCCTGGTACTTATGGCAACAAGGAAACATGCCCTTGCTACAATAACTGGAAGACCAAGGAAGGAAGACCAAAGTGCCCTTGACCTTGAGGCTTAGCTACCTTCAATCAAAACTAAAGACAATAAATTAAAATAGATGTCTAGAATCCCATTCTCATGCATTTTCTTCGTCGCTTTGGCATGGATTATGGATTTTTCCTCCCTCTCTTTAGGCAATCTATGCTTTAGATGCCATATTTATCAAGCCTGGGCTACCACATTGATGCAACCTTCTTCTCTAGAGAGAAATCGGGCATTATGATCTTGTGGTGGGTAATTTTGTTCCAAGGGAGAGGCAAAGTAATTTGGAAACTCCTTTTAATTAGTCCACAATGGTCAAGGTTAGGGAATCAATTTGATTTTATCAGTTCAACTTTCTTTAAATATGCTCATAATATAAATGTAAGCACAAGAAAATTATAAGAATTGAGTTATCTCGATGTGTGAATATAATGGATGTATCATTAAATATTATTTCGGCACAAGATACTGAGGTTACAAGTTGGATAAATGTTAATATCCGGGTTGAATATTCAAGTGAATCTGAATTTTTTTAAAAAAAAAATTCAAAACAATGTTTTTTGACCTTGTTACATTAAATTCAAAAAAATAAATCATTAATACTAATTCTAAATCAATACAAAATTAAAGGAACAAACAAAAAAAAATTGAAAGATCAAATGAAAAACTTAGAAAAGAAAGAAATCGCGGCTGGAATCTATATAGTGATTCCTCCCCGAGAACACATTGAATCACTCGCGCCGTCTTAGTTTATATATATATTATATATATATATATATATATATGTTTTTAACTACATGCCAAGTGGAAAACAAGAGAATTACTTTAGTTCACTTGAGAAATTTATAATTTATAATTTAATTGAATTTATAAACTTCAAGTTAATTTATTAAAGAAATTGATAAAGTAAAAATTAATTAATCTAGTTGAATTTTAGTGATTTAGTTGACAGGATCAAATACAATTAAATCAATTTTAAAAATAAAAATAAAAATAAAAATAAAATATTTTAATAAAAATAATTAATTCAATAACTCCTGAGTTTTTTCTAAAAGCCAAGCACAACATGACAACGTTCTTGCTAGCTATAGCATTACAAAACAACGAGTAATAAAAACCATGATAAGTAACGTAACGAAAGCAAACAAAAAACTACAACGTTTTCATTGCTCACCTTTTCATGTGACATTGAGACCCATTTTTTGGATTTAATGCATGATACCAACATTCATGCATCTAAAATAGATTTTAAAATTAATTATATATCCAAGATCACTTTTTTCACGATTGCATGAGATCCTTATCTCCACTAGTTGACATGTTAGTTTTGAAATTTATCTTTATATATTTTTCATCATCATAATTCATGAACATCTTTTTTTTTTTGCAATCTGTCTTTATATATCTTCTAGAATCAATTTCATAATCAATCTCTTTCTTAAAGAAAAAAGAAACACCCCCATTCAACAACAGCATAAATTCTTATTCTGCGACCATCTCTTGCTTCCACCCCTGTCTATAATAGTTCAACATCATGCAACAACTAATAATTAAAAATTATAAAGCTCTGATACCAACTGATTTATAAAAATAACATTAAAAAAGCAATAATAACAAACATCATAAAATTCTATTAAATAGAATAATCACACAAAAATCCTAATTTAAAATTTTATTTCTCAATAATTCACCACACCTAGTAGTTTTATTTTTTAAGAAATTTACAACTCTTTAAATAAACTCAAAAAACAATCTAAACAAACTAGAAAAAAATAAATTCACAAATTTCAATATTTGATATTTTATACTAAATAGGAAAAGCAAATAAAAGCATCATAAAAATTTTTTTTTCTAAATTAAATAATTTTTATTTTCTAATTGAGAAAAATGTGGGTTCTAACTAGTTTAGTTGTTGGTAAAGTCATTAGAAGCGGTAACATAATAATATTCGTTTATCCTTGGCTATTTGTTTACGAACATTGAAAGGAATTACAGGGGAAAAAGATATTTTGTTAAAAAATTTCTTGGAATTAACTAAATCGGCTTTAAAACAGGTTTATCCAAGTTAAGCATATTAGATAATAATATAAATTATATTTTAGGATTTTATCTAATAGTTTAAAGTATTGGATTGAAATGATTCTTTGACATCGTATCAAAACTTTGATGATCAAGCAGTCATGAGTTTGAATTTCACCATTCTCATTTATATGATAAAAATTAAGTATAAAGTAATATGAGTTTGTGCAAGTTTTTAGCTCAAAGGGCTTTTACTTGAGAGGTATATTAAAGAATAATATAAATCATATTTTGATACCTCACCTAACAACTTAAATTATTAAGTCAAAATGATTTTTTGACAAAATAGATCAAAGATTAACTCCATTAAGTTAATTAAGTTTTATTGGATGATGTAAGGGATGATTCCAATGATAAGTGAGCTAGTTTAATAGATGTATTAAGGTGTAGATCAACTCCATCAAGTTAATTAAGTTTTATAACAATCTACCTCCACACTTGAAGCAATGCTCTGCCTTCTGCTCTGTATTCCCGAAAGATTCTGTCATGGAGATGGACCTGCTAATAGCACTATGGATGGCAACGAGAGTTTTGGTGACGTAGTTGGGAGGTTATTTTTTCAAGACGTTGAGGATGATGGGCTGGTCATCATAACATGTAAAACGCACGATCTTCACGAATCATTATGATGCATGAAGTTTGTTTGATTGGGCAAAATATACTTGAAAATAAGAACTAGGAAAACAGATTTATTCCGTCACTAAATACAGACATAATTAGCGACGAAAGTTGCTATTTTCCGGAGTGTCATTTAGAATTCAATTGCTCCTATCAAGATAATTCATAGACGAACTAAAATTTGCTAACCAATCTGTTGCTTGATTTGCCTCGCGGTAAACACATTGGACTTTGATCTTCCACTCACGATCTTGCAGCTCCGTTGGTTTGGCGATAAGTGAGTAATTTGCTTCCACCGTAGTAGACACCTGCATGATGAGCTGAACCACCAGTTTGGATTCAGATTCTAGGATAACCTTTAGAAATCCCAACATCCATGCTGATTCGAGACCTGGCACCACCGGACATAGCTCTGCTCTAACTGAAGAATATAGTCCCGAATTAATTGCAAATTCTTTTATTCAAGACCCAAATTCATCCGGGATTGCTTGACCTGGATTCCCCTGGCTCCTCCATCCACGTTCAATTTAACCCATCCTTGAGTCAAGAACTTCCAGCCCACCTGGTGGACCTGCTTCTGAATGTGATCAAGTCAATCACAAATTTGCAGTAGATTTAGATTCTTGAATTTGTTTAGCCACTACATTACCATAACTATGACTAGTTCCTAGGTGGTCTCATATGAAGCATTCGAGTGTATCTATAGACAGTGCAGAAGACTTGCAATGTCATCAAGAGCAAAAGAAAAATGGCAGCCAGCAATGTGAGAAACTGCCAAGAACTAAACACATATTGCTTCATAAATCTACCTCCTTTTACTGTCCATCGTCCATTGTAATACCTGTTAACATCTTCAATCACTTTGTCTAAGAAAGGAACCTTGGTGAGTCTAATAGATTTGCTCATCCCATTCCACAAGCTGGCAACCTCTGCATCACTCTTTAACCTGTTCAAAATTATGCCTTTTTCTCTAAGCAGCTTCACATCCTCTTCGGTATCGATTATCCCATTCATCAATTCAGTATAACGCGTAAAAACCAATGGTCCTGACGCGTTTGAAGCCTCGTATGCTACCAAGTTTCTTAGGACCACCTCTGTGTTCACTTCTAAACTGATACTCGGAAGGTAAAATGTGTCGGTCTTGGCATCAAAACTAATGCTCAGGATGTTACCTGTTGACGGTGCAAAACGGATTCCGGATCTGAACAGTTCGGCGACACAAGGAATTGCGATCTCCTCTGCCAAGGGAGGCTTGTTATGTTCACTGTTCAGGTTCTCATTCTCTGGTTTGACTTCTCTGTCTTGTGAGAAGAAAAGGTATTCAACAGGTTGTTTCAAGATTGAACATCCAGGAAGGTTAGAGACGATTGTCCAAGGCAATTTAAGCATGGCCTTAACATGTCTAGAAAATAGCAATCTTTTGAGAAGACGCACCAGACCTTCGCTTAGCCTTGAGATTAGGTTTGAATTCTCGGATGACAGACATTTACCTTGCATTGCATCAAGCTGATCGTCGTCCTCATTTATCTCTTCTGGTGCTTCAAAATTGGGCACAATAACGTCATACAAATAGTCTAGCAAGTGGGCACATTGAGAGATATTGATCTTGGGAATGTCCTCCAACGTCTTAAATGGAGAAATCTCCTTGTAAAATCCAACCAGCATTGAGAGTAGCGTATCATCAGCCATCTCCAACGATGGCAATTGAACTTCAAGAATCTTTCTCAACACAAATAATGGGATTTGGTTCTCAAGCATTACCATATCTCTGAGAATTGCGTTGTGGGCTGATTTTCTCCCTGCATAATCAACCAAATGTGACATTCTTGAGGAGACTCTAGTGAAAACGATCCCTTCTTTGACGGCATAAATTTGTAGGAATTCAAGCAAGAATGACGCATCAATGGCCATCATCCAGGCTAGAGTTTCATTACTAAAATCTAAGAACTTATGATAACAAGCTCGAATCTTCAACTCAAGGTTGATCAAGTTATCAACAATGTGTGAAAACTTGAGGCTTTCGAGGCGTTTCTGAGCTCTTTTTGCGGCGGCGAGCTTGTACCTCTCCATCTCATAGAGCTCCGGACGCCAGTAATGGTATGGACCTATTGCAACTTGCTGTGGAACATAGCAATCTGGGCAACTTGTCATTAGAACTTTAAGGACATTGAAAATACAGACAGGAATTTCAGTGTCATCTTCAAGCTCCTCGTCGAGTGTTCGACGAATGTTAATTATCCATCGACGTTCATCAAAGTTTGGATTTGCATTGGAGGGCATGGTGGATCGGCAAGAAGACATGTTCGTGCTCTAGAAAAAAAAAGATTCTTGTTCTGGCAGTTCAAGTAATGTGCATTTAGTGATAAAGAAGTTAAGTAAGTGAGGTTTTATAGTCACAGGCCAGTAAATTAGACCTTCAATATTGGTTTTTTTCTTTTGTTTTAATTTTTGGTCTGAAGCATTCACTATCATTAAAGTGGGCATTAATTATATGGTTTATTATTTAATATTGAGAAGCAAAACGTTTCTCTTACTTAGTTTATACTAAACATTTAACACATATTTTTCACATTAAAATTAGGTGTAATAATTTCATGACGAGACGAAACATTTTTACATTTTTTTTTCCAATAATAAAGAGTATTTTTCGGATCATGTGCATGAATTAAGATCAAGTTTTTTGTTTAAAAAATATTAAAAACACGTCTCTATTATCAATTTGATACATTTAAAAGAAGTTATGAATGTTGACATTAAGTCCAAAAAATGAGGGGTCCAAAAAATATCTATTAAGCCAAACTCTTTTGTGTATGTTATTCATTTCATTATACACTAATTGATTAAAATGAGGGGTGTTAAAAATTAAATAATATAAAATATTACAAATTGTATTAGGTTAAAAAATATAATGAATAAATATTACAGGTTGAGATTTTTAAAACATGATTAACTTGATCCAGCACATATATTTTATAGTTATTTTAATTTTATATTTGATCATTTATGTATTGAATATTTATTTTATTTAGAAATTTTAATTTTGGAATTTTTTGTTAATGAGCTTTTTATTTTTATTAGATTTTTTTGGTATAATAAAAAAAATTATTTTTTTCATTGAAGAGAGATAAAAGATATCAAGAATTTAATATAGAAGTAAGATATGAAAATTAATCCTAATGATGCCTACAATATACTCACCTCTAAATATAATCCCATGAAAATTAGTCTTTTAAATCTATCCCGTAAATATTTATAGTAGAAAAAATTACCTAAATTTAATATATTTAACCTTCTCAAATCCAAAAAAAATTCAAATAATTCGAGTTTAGAAGTGGAGTTGGATTCAATTATAAATCTAAACCCGAAAACCATGAACACCCCTATCTAAAATCAACCAAAGATTGCTATTTGCCACCCGTAAGTCATTGAAATTACAATTACAAACCCAAAGATTCCTAAACTCACCAAACACAAACTATTTAAAACCCCGAAACGGCCCTCGATGTTTCTGGATTCTACTTCTACAACAGCAAAGCGACCGCCTGGTCCGTCTCTCACTCTTTCACACTCTCTTCTTCCTTCCTTTCTCGTAAACCGAAACCAGAAAACTAAAACAATCTCTTAAAAATAGGTAGCCATGGATCCAGAGACGGCGTTAGAGCTGGTAAAGCAAGGAGCCACACTCCTCCTCCTCGACGTCCCTCAGTACACTCTTGTCGGCATTGACACTCAGGTACTAGAGATTTTCTCCGTTTAGTTGAATTTCGAAATTTATGCTATCGTGACTGACTGTGACAAATTGCAGATGTTTACAGTGGGACCAGCATTTAAAGGCATCAAAATGATACCTCCTGGTCCTCATTTTGTTTACTACAGTTCTTCTAGTAAAGACGGCAAGCAATTCTCCCCTATCGTTGGCTTCTTCGTTGATGCGGCTCCGTCTGAGGTAGGGTTTCTTTTTATTTAATTGAATTTTTATTGTTATTAATTTCTGTTTTGAATGCTAAATTTTGAAATTTGCTCTTATTATGACTGCTTTTTTGCTTTTCATTTTTTTTTGGTTAATGAACAGGTTATTGTTCGTAAATGGAATCAACAAGAGGAAAGGCTGGTGAAGGTTCCAGAAGACGAGGTTTGTGTTTATTTATCTTTTTGAATATGCATTCTTACTGTATTTTTTGAGTTACTTGTTGTGAAAATAGAATTAGTGATGCTGGTAACTTTGTTGTGATTTTTTCTTTTCTTGTTTAGTTTGCGGTACATTTGTAACACAAGCCTTGTTAATTGGAAGAATGTATTGCTCTTTACATTTTTTTTTCTTCCATCTAATATCAAGAGGGGAAAAGGAAAAACTGTCCAAATTACGATTACCTGAGTCAAACTTTTTCGCTAATGAGTCGCGATCGCTTTAACAGTTGGATGGTTTAGTCGAGTTGTAGTGTAGTTGGCTGGCTTTCCTTTCTAGAACTCTTTGATGATCATTCTCTTGGAGCTGAGGATTATATTTTTCCTTCTAGTGGTTACAGTGGGCCATTTCTTATTTCCACCCAATTTACTTGGACAGTGTCCTTTGATCTGTTCCTTCAAATTTTTGGTACTTGTCTTCTGCATGAGAAAAAAGTGTCGTGGTTTTGGTCCTCAGCTTACATTAGTTGTCTTGGTTAGTTTCTTCTTTTATAAAGGTGTCCTGGGATATGAAAACTTTGGACAAGACAAGGCAAGTTATTCAAGAAGCTGGTCCAAGGAAATCTGTACGTTGATAAGTGGCTGGGAATTGTAGAATTCCAATTTGAAGGTTTTTGCTGCTTGCTGAGGGGAACATTTAAGGACTTTTTTATCTGCAAGTGTACTTGCTTTATGCATGTATAGTTAAACAATGTCAGATCAACGTTCATTTAAACCAAGATATAATATATTCAATTGGTTAGTTCTTTAACATGTAAATTATTGACTAATTGGGTTGACTATATGATTTCCCCATCACGAGATAATGTCCTAACTTGTGTTTGGTTTTGCAATAACGTTAATGCTTGTGCTTTCTTAATAACTTTAACGAAAACTTAATGATCTATTACTAGCAAGGAGAATCAATTCTACATGGTTATAGGAACTGAGAGCTTTTGCATGGTTTAGTTTCCTACAAGGATCTTACTTATTTACCCATACCTGCACAGTTTCAACCCTGCTTTTAATTTGATAGATACATGAATAGTTATAGCTATACTTTTCAGTTCACTCTAACCCATGGATAGACAACAAGAATTCCGGACCTGGGTTTTCTTTTTTGGAAGTTCCTGTTCAAAACTTTACTTTTTGGAGGACAGTATTCAATCTAAACATTTGCTTGGTGTGCATAGTGCTGGCTTCATTTTGGTTTATGTTTTTTCTCTCCTTTTTTGCTGCCCAGGAAGAAAGATTTTGCCAAGCAGTTAAAAGTTTAGAGTTTGACAGATATCTTGGTCCTTATAACCTAAGCCAGTATGGAGAATGGAAGCGATTGTCTAGTTACCTCACAAAGACCATCATCAAACGAATTGGTATTTTAGCTACTAGAAGTGCTATTTATTTTAAACAGCTCTGTTGTTAGCTCTTATTAGGATTTCTTCATGATTGCTTTCTCATGGTTGAGTGCTTGGTGCTTTTAACACTTCATTTTCATCTTCTATAATTGCTGCTGTTTTCTCATTTTACATTTGGTTCTTCGACTTTTTTAAATTTGCTTTTGAGAATCCACATAGATATATACTTTATATTAATTTAAATATTTTTTTCTTGTAGATATATTATGTTCATTGACTGGTCAGATCACATTTCCTTTAAAAAAAAAATAGATGGGAAAAGTTCAGCACTGGATATGGGTATTGGTTGATGTGAATGTTAGCTTTAGCTTCTTGGCTAGTAATTGATGTAGAGAGCTTGAAGCATGTAAATCATGTAAGAATATGCATTAGTCACTTATTTTTAATAGAACAAAGGTTTTCATCTGTCTATGAAATACTATGACTCTGCTAGCATATTTGAAATACATAGTGTGCCTCCCCTGATAGTGAGTTCCTCACAACTTGTTTATGTTGAATTGCTCGTTCAATTCACAGAACCCATTGGGGGAGAAATAACGGTTGCATGTGAATCTGAAATGGATAAAAACAGTCCTAAAACATCAATCGAGAGAGCTCTAGATGCACAATTGGGGACTGGTAAGTTCCAAGCATCTACATCAGTTGATCAGTCCAAGAAGAGAGGATGTTATTACACCACAATCCCACGTGTTATTAAACGCAGAGGAATGGAGGGGAAAGAACTTACTTCTTTGAATCTTGACAAGGTAAAGTATTGGTATGCATGGCTTCTGAATTATCTTTGACATTTTATAATTTAGATTAACTTGTTTCTTTCTTTCTCCTTCTTGTTTTCCTGTTATCAGACTGAATTACTAGAAAGTGTTTTGATTAAAGACTATGGAGGTTCTGAAGACTTACTTCTAGGGGAGCTGCAATTTGCTTATATTGCATTTTTGGTATGCACAGATAAATCCTGCATTTCACACATTGATCGATGGTATCATATCTTTATGGCATTCAAAAAACTCTGCAGATGGGTCAATCACTTGAAGCATTTTTTCAGTGGAAATCTTTGGTTAGCCTTCTACTGAGTTGCATTGAAGCTGTAAGTAATGATTTGTTTCCGTTTCCCTTGATAGTAAAATATTAGTTTGAGATATAATGTGCTCTCAATACTTTGAAACTTAGAAAACCAATGCTTTATTTAATTATGCATGTGGCACTTTCTCATCCACATATTAAGATCATGATGTTTTTCACCACCACTCTTCCCACTGTGCCTTTACATTATTCTTCTTTGTGCGCACGCTCATGCACGTGTTCTCCTTTGAACTTTCTTTGATACTGTTCTTTCTTCTGCTCCATATCATATCCCGTGAGCTGAATCCAATGATTGTATTCTTTCATGATTATTGTAAAGAGCTCCAATTATGAAGGTTTGAACTAAGTTTTACTTGCTATGGTTTTGCTTTCAATAATTGAAAATTATGGCTTTTGCCCAAATTCAAAGAGGTGTTGATTAGATTGAATGAGGCGTATATTCAAGAGCAATAGCAGAACAATATATACACACTCATAGTTTGTGCATTTAAACGTCTCCCTAGATGCTAATTGTCTACAGTAGGTGCTCATATATAGTGATTTAGTGCATCACAATACATTGAGTGGCTGTCACATGAAAATGAAACAAGTATCACACATGTTTTGGTGTTTAGTTCAGCACTGCAAGCAGCAATATCTTCTGAGCATTTCTCAATTAAAATCACTTTTTTAAAACCATTTTTCCTTTGTATTTTATAGTTTCTTGCTGATTTAGTATGATATACTACTCCCCATTCCTTAATACAATTAAGATCGTTAATTTATGGTGAACGTGCACAGGTCGCGCAGTACTGAAAATTTTTCTGTCTCCTTGTCTTCTCTAATGTTATAGTATGATATTCTTTTAAAAACACTTTTTTCACTTCTGTGCTCTATAAGTGTTTGGTTAACTTGTAGTTCATCCTGTGCATAGTTTACACATATCACCTTAATGATGTTCATTCCAGCTTTGGATTTTGTATTATTTGTCTTCTAATGACAGTGCTCTTTTGTTCTTTTTACAGCCTTTTCGTACAAGGAGTCATCTTTTTACTAAGGTAATATTCTGACAGTAATTGTTTTGAGTGTTTCTTTATATTATTACATGATCATGGTGGTTTTAAAATTTAGGTAACTGAATACCACCACAAAAAGAAAAGGTAACTGAATAGCGCCACAAAATGCAATGGTTAACTAAAGGTGATGTTATTAGCAGATGAACGCAACTGAGGCCTTAACATCTGGGTTTTAGATTCCTGAATCTTTTTCTGTGATCTTATCTGAAATTCATTTTTTAATTATCACATGGGTTTTTATGCTCCTTCCTACCCTAATTTTTATCCCCTTCCTTATAATGATAGTGGCTGGACTTTCTAATCATTTGCTTGCCTGACTCTGGAAACCTGATGCCTTGTCCTTTTTATCATTGCTTCCCCCAACTCCTTACTCTTATTACCATTTTGAAGTTCTCTAGTGAACTTAACCAATTATTTAACTATATCCACTCAGCAAGCTTGGTTTACTGGATAAGACTTGTTGGTATATCTGGGTTTTTTTTCTAGTGATCCTGGTGTTTATCCTTTTCTGGTGTTGATATTTTGGTGCCCGAGTTTCTATGCATTATTGTGTGGTTGAAAGCTAATACATTATACATGCACCTGCTAATAACATCATTGTTCTAACTGGTACCGGCTCATATGAATTTCACACAGTTCATCAAGGTCATCTTCTATCAACTGAAATATGGACTTCAGAAAGATAGGAAAGAAAGTAATGGTGCAGGAATAGCGGTATCATCATTGCTGGACAAGTCATGGTTTTCTGCTGATAGCTTTTTGCACCGACTTTGCAAGGTAGTTCGTTGAACCTAACTTATCAACTGATGAGGCTCAATTGCCACTTAGAAGAGACTTTTCATGTTTGAATTAGATTGTGGTGATTTAAATTTCCTTGTCTGCTTATTAAGTTCCTAGGCATTACATATAATTGGTTGCCTGCCATGCAACTTCATACAACTAGGCCGCAGAAAGAAAAGGAAAACCTTATAGCAATTTCAAATCATTGGTGTTGCAAAGATTACATATTGATTCTTGTGTTAGGATCAAGTGATTGATTTATGGCTAAATGGGTTGCAGGATTTCTTTTTGTTGATGCAAGATGCCACTGTGGTGGATGGAGATCTTTTGACATGGGTTTGTACATTAAACTCATCTTTTCATAGTCAATTTGCTCTTTTCTTGTACATGTAAATTGCATATTTTACATCTCAAAGTTCTATTTTTAAACATTTTTTTCAGAAAAACTAAATTGGTCTTGTTTATTTTAGAAACTTCTTATAGTTATGATTCTTGGTCATTGACTGCAAACCTCTCTTTTTATGCGAGTTGTGAAAGCCACAGACTCACATTCTCATGCTTGCAGTTCTATTCTGTTCTTCTCCCACTAATATAAGGATGGTGTCCATCACAAATTCTTTACTTTTTTCGGTGATGTTTAATTGTCATGCATATTTGGCATGATACCAAATTCTCTTCCTTTTGCATGAAAAAAGCACTATATCATGTCTTTTTTTACCATCTGCTAGAATGTTTCAGATCTTTACTTATGGATTGGAATCTTAGATTAATGTGTGCTCCTGGATATGCTTCATTTGATTAGAAATCAATTTATTGCAGTCTATAGTTTCATTAAGTATTCACCACTTCTAAATTTCATTGAAATGGATGATCTGGTGTTGGATGAATGAATGGAAGATGTTTGCACTTTAATGTTCCAACTCTTGCAGACTAGGAAACTGAAAGAACTACTTGAGAATATTCTGGGATGGGAGTTCCAGCAGAATAGCGCAGTTGATGGGATATACTTCGAAGAGGATGATGAGGTCAGTTTATATGTTTATGAACACTTGGTTAGTCTCTCTCTCTCTCTTACTTTTCTTCCTGTGCAGTTTGCTCCTGTAGTTGAGATGTTGGATGAGTCGAGCTTCAATGGAGTTCCAGCTGCTTAGACCAGAAACATATTCCTTTTTTAACTCTTATCAGCTAAGTCATGCCTAAGCATATCTGTCATCTTCGCTTTCAACATTAATTGTCTGCAAATCAGTAGCAGGGCTTATGAAGTTAGTCAATTTCATGTCAAAATATTAGCTAACATGTTTGCCAGACAGTTCAAAATTTCTCCATAAATTAGTTACGGAAATCTGTAGGACTAGGAAACAAGGACCTTGTACAGTTACGTTTCGAGGATGGTCCTCATCGATGAATTTCATAAAGTTATATATTTTCTTAAACTGATTTTAGAATGTGATGTAAATTATCTTGGAAGGCTGGAAATTGTTACGAATATGGTCGGGAAAACAGAAGATCAGATTGGATTTGTGACAATGAAATATCACTAGTTAGTACAACATGAGTTACCATTTGTTACTTTTCAAAACTCGTGTATTTAAGACTGATGCCAGGTTCAGTTGGGTTTTGTGTTAGAGGTCTGTCTGATCACTGATGGACTAGGAGAAGAGAGTTTTGGTTGGGCCAGGTAGAGGTTCGGTCGACAGCGTCCATTTATTCTCCTTTTCATTTTGGGCCTGTTTGGCAGGCATTTGTTTTGTTATTTCTTTTTTTTTTTCCTTTAAAATTATATATATTATTATTATTTTGATGTATTTATTTTAAAAAAAAAAAACATTTTAAAATATAACATCTATCATATTTAAAAAAGCAAGTAATTTCTCTTTTCTAACCTTCGGTTGGGCCACACCTTTTTCCCTCCTCTTTTATTCTCCCCACCTTCTGCTAGGTTGACAGCCACCTTCGGTTGGGTCATGGGTGTTTTCTTGTCCTTCATTTACGCCTTAGCATATTTAAAAAAAAAAATGATGAAAGATGTCATCTTCAAATAAGACTAATAGTCTTGTGTGTTCTTTCTTGTTTGAGGTGGTGTCTAACATTATATAGTAGTGGTTGTTTTATAATGTTTTTTTTATTTAGAAATATATTAAATTATATATTTTTATTTTTTTTATATAAGCTTATTATTTTTTTTTTCAAAAATATGGTACCACCACAAAAATAAACACAACTTGATTCTAGGCAGATTTTGACAAAAAATTGAAAATCTTGTTTATGTTAGCCAAAAAAATACATCTTGAACTTCTCAAACACAAATAAGATTAAAAAAAAAAAAAAATCTTTGTAAAGTACAAATCAATGTAAAATCCGAGTTTAATTTTTTATATATATATAAAAATTCAAATTGATATACCCAAGATGAAATCATTCGAGTATTGGTATATGTTTAGATTGGATTCCATTAACAAAAATTTTCGTTCTACCCTCTCTTTGTTTTAGCTTTCATTTTTTTGGCGAATTCTTAATGGATGATCTATTCTTAAGTATTTGGTTTAGCGTTAATTTCTTTTTGGAATTGGTTTAGTGTTAATTAAGACAAAATAAAATAATAAACACAACTACATAGTTGGACCTAACTTTAACATATGACCTTTTTATCACTGGCCATATCAGGTTGAGTTAAGAGTTTAAGAAGAGTTAACGTTACTTAATCATAGTTCAATATATAAATCACAAAAAGTACTTGAGAAATAAATATTTCTTGATCATTTTAGGATTTCGCGAAGATAATCTTAGAATTCATTTGGTGTTGACTTATAATTTTTTTTTTATTTAAACTTATAATTTCAAAATATTTTTTGATAAATAGTGTAGGATAAAAGTAAGTTAAAATTATGTTTAATAAAAACAGCTAAAATCATTTTTTTCAATAAGAGACGTAGTATAAATTAGAATTTATAAATTAAAAATTAAAAATTTTCATTTTTTAATTAAATAAAAATTCTAATAAATTTTTATCACAAAATCTTGATTAATATTTAGTTAAAATTATAGTTAAACATGAAATTATCAAATAGGATATCAATTGTTTCTATACTTGACATTGAACAATTAATATATATTTAATACTAACTACTTGAAAATAAAATCCTACACTAACACACGTGGTTGTACGCGAGGAACGGACTATAGGACTTAATAACAATAGATCTGGTGTTGGTTTTTGTTGAACTTTGTCATGGAGCAGAGGGTCGTTGGTGTAGATCTGGTTTTGATTTGTGTGTTTTTACCGTGGTTTGTGACCCCAAAAAAAGAAGAAGATGATGAAAACATTGGTTAACATTGGAAGAGGGTGGTGTTAATTTGAATCACGTGGACAATAAGAGTTATTATGTTTGGAATTGTGTTTCAAAAGTATTTTTTAAAAAAATTTGATTTTTTTTTGTTTGAATTAATATATTTTTTTATATTTTTTAATTATTTTGATATGCTGATCTCAAAAATAATTTTTTTAAAACATAAAAAAAATATTATTGGCATACTTTTCTGAGTGAAAAAGACACTTTAAAAAGTAACCGCAACCAGACTTCCAAACACGCACAATAAGTTTGAAAATATGGTTGTAGTTGTTTTTTAAAGTGTTTTTTATTTGAAAATACATCAAAATAATATTTTTTTTTTATTTTAAAAAAATTATTTTTGATATCAATGTATTAAAATGATTTAAAAATATTAAAAAATATATTAATTTGAAGTTAATATTTTTTTTTTAAAAAAATTTAAAATTTATTTAAAAAAATACTTTTTTAAATATATAAAAAAAACAGTGCTTAAACTAGATCTTAACAGTAAACTGAAAGAAAAGAGATAGGATAAAGATATATTTGGTAAAAATATTAAATGGTCTTCTAGGCTTATTACTTTTTGCAATGGAGTTCTAGGAACG
The DNA here is from genome assembly GCF_005239225.2 of Populus alba. NCBI lineage: Eukaryota > Viridiplantae > Streptophyta > Magnoliopsida > Malpighiales > Salicaceae > Populus > Populus alba. The sequence continues at coordinate 17,697,825 of NC_133300.1, read as the reverse complement.
AGCATGACATGCTTTTCACTAGCTTGTGGTTGAACTTCCATAAAAATTTATTTGTTTTCGAGGTAATTTTTGTGGTTATAATTCTAATAAAATAAATTTTTTAAAAATATAGTTATGTATAATTAGTTGGATTTAAATACATGTTTAGTAAAAATTATAATTGAAATATATGTGTAGTAAAAAACATGTATAAAATATTTGATTGTAATTACTTTTTAAAAGTATTTTTTATTTGGAAATATATTAAAATAATTTTTTTATTTTTAAAAAATTATTTTTGATATCAACGCATTAAAATAATTTAGAAATAAAATTAAAAAAAATAATTTGAAGTATAAAAAAATAAAAAAATTTCAAATTAAAAAAAATACTTTTAAAATACAAAAAAAATAAAATTTTATGAAACTCAGTTATCATATAAAAATTTATTTCAAACTTAATTTTTTTGATAGATTTTATATAAAATACAGTTGCTGTATTACCAAACATCTCTAAACTTGCGTTTTACTTAATCACTTTCTAAACACATAACAAACACCCTCGTTAGTTAAAAGTTAAAAGAATTAAAATTAAAATTCATTCGAAACTCAACTTTAAGTAATTAATTCCGTACACTTTTTGGTCCATGTCAGCAATCTGTGCTATACGACTACCATGAAACTACATCAAACAATCTATACCGCCGACTGATAAATTAATCCAACGATCGAAACCATCCACGTCATCAATCCATATAAAAAGCAACGACCAATCACACAAGGTCACTACCCGCCTCCTATTATATAACTGAAGAAACAAAACTATCACAGCACGAAAAGTCATCTCCAACAAAAAACTCTCTTAGCCTCTCCTCCTCTGGATTCGTCGCCTTCGAGAAAAAATGGCACCAAGAGCAGAGAAAAAGCCAGCGGAGAAGAAGCCGGCGGAGGAGAAGAAGACAGTGGCAGAGAAAGCCCCTGCAGAGAAGAAGCCAAAGGCAGGCAAGAAGCTCCCAAAAGAAGGCGGAGCAGCAGTAGTTGGAGACAAGAAGAAGAAGAGGGTGAAGAAGAGCACAGAGACCTACAAGATCTACATCTTCAAGGTCCTGAAACAAGTTCATCCAGATATTGGGATTTCAAGCAAGGCGATGGGTATCATGAATTCTTTCATTAATGATATTTTCGAGAAGCTTGCTCAGGAATCCTCAAGACTTGCTAGGTATAACAAGAAGCCCACGATTACCTCGAGGGAGATCCAGACTGCTGTCAGGTTGGTCTTGCCTGGAGAGTTGGCTAAGCATGCTGTTTCTGAGGGAACTAAGGCTGTCACTAAGTTCACCAGTTCTTGATTAGCTATGTACTTTCTTTTGTTCATGTAGTTAATTGGGCCTCTTTATTTTTTTTCTTCCTGTGTCTCTAGTATGCATGTATGTCTCTAGGGTTAGGGTTTACGCTTGATCTGTATGTTTCTATAGTAGAAATGAAATACAGCAGTAGTCGCAGTATTGTTAACTCTGTTCAAGTATGGTTCCAGCTCTTGAAAATTTCTTGTTTTGTTTGCTTTAGTGGATGTCTATCAGCTCTAGGAATATTTAAGAAAAAGGGACAGTTGATGGAGTTGTGGAATCCAAGTGTGAAAAAGGATGATCAACAGCAAAAAGAAAATGCCCCATTTACTAAACACTGTCTCCTTTAGCATCTTTTATCTCTATGATCTTATATAATCAAAGAAAGGTGAAAGCAAGTGGGTGATTTGGAATCTACAAGAAGCAGGTGGCACAGTCTTGAAAAATTGACTAACAATAGTGATAGATTACCAGGAAAATTAGCAATAGGCAATTATGCAGTAATTTATCCAATTACAATGGCTAATCTTGCTTATTTGACAGCAACTACATTGCAACTGTGCTGTGTTCCAAGTTCCTGCATAATCAAATGTCTAATAATGCTTTTCAAGGTGTTGTCACTGTCTCTCCACCCTAACCTTGAGCAATGACACCATTCTCCTTCACTTCCCTGGATAAGGTGACACCATCCTCTTTTACTGCTGCCTGCTTCTTCCTTGGAAGAAGATGCTTCACCATTCTCTGTCTGCTTTCTCAGCCTTTAACATTGCTTCTTCAGACTCTTTTCTTGCTTCCTCCTTTGAAGCCTCAAGAGCTTCAATCAAACACTTCAAACAAGTCTCAAGACTTTGGCATTAGATTCTCAGCAACATCAGCAGGTCTATCTTTGTCTTCCCCAACAACTCTTCAATTTTTCCAAACAATTCGTGGGACTCGAGTTCCAAATAATTCTTGGCTAGCACCTTGAATGCTTCAAAGCGACAATATGACATCTCTATGCTCTTGTCCATCCTCCCCCTCCTTATTAAAGCAGGATCCAGTCTGTCCACATAATTGGTAGTGAACACAATAATTCCTTCTCCCCCACATGCTGACCAGATTCCATCGATGAAATTCAAAAGCCCTGATAAAGTAACCTCACCAGTCCGTTTGCTCTCTTCTTCAGCCTCCTTTTTCTTCTTAGAAATTGGATCCTTCTCTTTTCCTGTTTCTGCATCATTCTCATCTTTCTCCTTTTTCTTCCGCTGTCCTGTAAGATCAAGTGAGCAATCAATATCCTCAATCACGACGATAGATTTTCCAGTGGTTTCGATCAATAGCTTCCTAAGATCGCCGTTGTCCTTCACTGTGGTCAACTCAAGATCATAAAGATCATAACCCAAGAAATTAGCCATAGCAGCAATCATAGTCGATTAGCCAGTTCCCGGAGGGCCGTAAAGGAGATAGCCACGCTTGAGACGCTCACTCGTGAATTCATCACTACACTACACTTTATTTTAATAATTTTTTAAGTTAAAAGCACTTTAAAAAATAATTCCAGCTACACTTCTAATCATATTAAAGGTGTTTTTATTCCTCAATCTGCAAAGTAGAATCATATTTACATGGTAAAGGATGCATGACTCAAGGTTTTATTTTATTTTATTTTAGGTAGACCTGGTGACTAAGTTATTAGCATATCAGAAAGTTCCTGCTTAGTTCCTCGGTTGCTTTCATTTCGAAAGTCATGAATAGTCTGATTTTTCAGCATTACCTTTCATTATCTAAAGTATCTTGTTTGCCTTGAATGCTGATCTATTATAAAATTTATTAATCATTGTTTTTTAAAATATTTTTTATTTTAAAATTTATTAAAATAATATATTTTTTTATTTTTTAAAACTTATTTTTAATAAAAAAATATATAAAAATATTAATTTTAAAATAAATAAAATAATTTTTTTTTAATTTTTTTTCCTAAAAAAATAGGCTATCAAATTACTTATTTTCCTAGTTTTGAAACTTCAACTGATTAGGTATTATAACCTGATGATTACCTAATTTGGACTAGTACTGTTTAGTTAAAAACGTTTGGGTATTTTTTTAAATAGTATTTTTTTAGATATTTTCTTAAAAAAATTAAATTAATTCAGGTCAATTTAGTTAGCTTTGAGTCCGATCAAATCAAAACTATTATTATTATTATTATTATTATTATTATTTTCATCTTCAAGCAAAAGAAGTGCTTCATTTCTACTGAAGATGCGGGTGGGTGGCATCTGCAGGCTCCACTTTTGACATCTGTTAGTATAACTACAACTTTGGTATTACCAAAACGAAGAAAAAGTAACGACAATCTTCGAAGGGCGTTTTCAGGTAGTTTTTGTTACTATAGTCGTTATGTTTTAAACTGTTTTTTTTAAATATTAAAGTAATATATATATATATATATATATATATATATATTTTTAAAAAAATGTATTTTTGATATTAACATATTAAAAAAATTAATGTAAAATAAAAAAAAATTAATTTTTTTTTTTAAAACACTATGCTAAGCAAACACCGTTTTAAAGCATGTAAGTGTTACGGTTGAACCGCTATTTTACTATTTTTTGATTTTTTTTTTTTGCTTTAAATTTTTTTTATTGTGTTTTCTAATTGTTTTTATGTGCTGATTATAAATAAATTTTTTAAAATAAAAAAATTATTTTAATACATTTCAAATGAAAAATATTTTGAAACATAATATCTACAACACTTTCCAACAATCACTTAGAGCATGTTTAAGAATGCAATTGGATGCATGTTTTTAAAAAAATAAACTTTTTTATTTAAAATTATTTTTTTATGTTTTTTGATCTTTTTTATGTGTTAATATTAAAAATAATTGTTTTAAAAAATAAAAAATATATTTTTAAATAAAAATACTTAAAAAATATTCATATTTTATCATAATTTAATTTTGTATTTGTTTCTGAACAGCATCATTAGTTTTCCTTGATTTTTCTGTAAGAAGGTTGAGTCATCACAGAGAGAGACAAATTCAATGCATGTATCTTTCAAGAAGTCCCAGTTCTTCCAGTACGAAGTTGCTAATTAATTTTCCTTAGAAGCACCGTTATTCTCTATGACATGTGAAGACAAAATTAAATTGTTTTACTCTGAATTTCCTAGCATTCACATGTAACATCCACACCACACTTCTCTCTCCGCATCCATATATATCCATATCCATATTCATTACTTCTATATTTTTGTTTTTCCAAGAAAGGGAAGCACACAAGAGGCTATGTTTGATGCACTTGTTTCTGCTCTTGTGGCTACAGCCTTGAGCAACTTGAATTCAACGATGCTTCAAGAACTGGGAGTTGTTGGGGGCCTAAAGACTGAGCACGACAATCTCAAGCGCACCTTCACAGTGATTCAAGCTGTGGTCCGGGATGCAGAGGAGAAGCAATGGAAGAATGAGGCTATAAAGCAGTGGCTGATCAACCGTCAGGATGCTGCTTATGATGCTGATGATGTGCTGGATGAGTTCACCATTGAAGCTCAAAGGCATTTGCAGCAAAGTGATCTCAAAAACCGAGTAAGATCTTCTTTTCTCTTGCTCATAATCCACTTTTGTTTCGAGTGAAAATGGCACGTAGATTGAAAACTGTAAGAGAAAAGTTAGATGCCAAGGGGAGGCATGACTTCCATCTAGGAGAGGGAGTTGGAGACGTAGAGGTGGACAGCTTTGATTGGAGAGTGACTAGCTCCTACGTGAACGAATCTAAAACTTATGGAAGAGACAAGGAGAAAGAAGATCTAATCCATTCATTGCTCACCACTTCAAATGATCTCTGTTTATGCTATTTGTGGGATGGGTGGAATTGGAAAGACAACTCTTGCTCAGTTAATCAACAACGACGATAGGGTGAAGAGGCGTTTTGACTTGAGACTTCTGGTATGTGATCGAGGCATAAAATTTCCATATTGGATGATGGACTTGCTTCTACCAAATCCAGTGCAAATATCAGTGGAAGAGTGTTGCAGGTGTGAGCGTCTTCCACCTTTCGGGATGGCAAATTGCATGTTGTAATGGTAAAGCGCTTGACGAGTTTGAGTCAGGGCATGTATATTTTATAAAAATTTAAAATAAATGAGGTTTTACACGCTCATTTGAAAAAAAAACGCTTTCCAAGGATTGGTTTCCTCAAATCAAAAAAAAAAAAAAAGGTCTTCCACCTTTCGGGAAACTACAATTCCTTAAGAACCTTCGTCTGAAGAGTAAGAAAGGTTTGAAGTATATTAGCAGGGATGTGTACGGAGATGAGGAAACACCATTCCCATCACTGGAGAGTCTGAATTTAGATTCCATGCAGAGCTTAGAGGCATGGACAAATACAGCTGGAACTGGAAGAGACAGTTTTCCTTGCCTTCGTGAGATAACAGTTTGTAATTGTGCTAAGTTGGTGGACTTGCCAACCATACCATCTGTTAGAACATTAAAAATCAAGAACAGCAGTGCTGCATCACTCTTATCGGTCAGGAATTTCACTTCTCTTACCTCCCTTCGTATTGAGGACTTCTGTGACTTGACACATCTTCCTGATGGAATGGTGAAAAACCACGCAGTCCTCGAGCGCTTGGAAATTGTTAGGCTGAGAAATCTCAAGTCACTGTCAAATCAGCTTGATAATCTATTTGCTCTTAAACGCTTGTTTCTTATAGAATGTGATGAACTTGAAAGCTTGCCAGAAGGTCTCCAGAACCTAAATTCTTTGGAGGCACTGCATATAAATAGTCGTGGAGGATTAAAATCTCTGCTAATTAATGGATTGTGTGGCTTCCATTCTCTTCGCCGGTTACATGTTTTAGGCTGTGATAAACTGGCTTGTTTATCCAAGGGAGTGCAATACCTGACCGCCCTTGAGCATTTGTATATTTATGGATGCCCACATCTGAATTCATTGCCAGAGAGAATCCAGCATCTCACTTCTCTACGATCTCTGACAATCTGTGATTGCAAGGGAATTTCTTCTCTGCAAAATCAGATTGGACATCTCATGTCACTTTCACAGTTGCATATCTCGGATTGCCCTGGTTTGATGTCTTTGCCGGACGGAGTAAAGAGACTTAACATGCTCAAGCAGTCGGAAATTGAAGAATGTCCGAATCTGGAGAGGCGGTGCAAGAAAGAAACAGGAGACGACTGGCTGAAGATAGCTCACATCCCTGAAATTGTTATCAACAGTGAAGGAATCCAGTCCTTGGGTTCTTGGCAGAGATGAAGAAATGATGATTGGCCCGCCTGGCATCTGACGAGAAAAACAGTATATCAGAATCAGTTCTAGGGTAGTGTTTTGCTGTTCACACATGCTCTGTTTTGATAAATTTAGACCGTTTTTTCCTGCCTAGTATCCATAATTCCTATAAAACCCAACCCAGACCATATTTCGAGTCGAGAATCAACCCATAAAACCAGGCCGGGTTAATTAACTATAATCTATAGTGCTTAGATTGGAATCTCGGTGCAAAGCGGGTGCATTTCATTGGATTTGAATAAATAATAAATCCGATGGTTGTAATGCCATCACGGCTGCACCAATACTTGAACATCTGCATAAAATCAATCCATGCTGTAGCTGCGTTTTAATTAAAACACAGTTGGTAACTGTTTGGTAAAAAAATATATAATTTACTGTATATAGACCCTACATGTTTTTACGGTTGAGATGCATGGAAAGAAAAGATAGCAAAATGCTGCTTATTACGCACTATGCATGCTAATTACACTGTTCACTGAACAGTGTAATTAGCATGCACAGTACACTAACACACTGTTTATGTAAACAGTGCAAGAGAATTACATTGTTCATGTTGCACTGTTAATAATAAACAGTGCAATTCTTTTGCATTGTTCACATGCTTCTTCTTCTTCTTCTTCTTTTTTTTAATTATTTAAGGGTGTTAATTTTTTTAACAGTTTTTTTTTTCTAAAAAAAACTAGTTTAGAGTAAATTAAATTTACTCGTACTGAATGTGAATAATATTTTTTTTCTCGAAAAACTAGTATAGAGTGAATTAAATTCAATCGCACTGTAATATCAATTTTATACCTGATAATATTTTATCTACGCTCAAAAAATTATGAAAACTATAGTTCTTATTGGATGAATTTTGTACGTAATGGAATTATAAATAGTTTAATAGAATAATAAAAAATATTTTATATAAAGTATTTTTTATTTCATGATGTAATAGGAGTAATTAATTCCATAATATTTAAATTTAAAACCATGAATATTAATATATATTATTTTAAATTATTTTATAACCTCAAATTCAAAAGCATTTTTAACCAAACACATTAAACTATTTTTTTTATCCTCAATTTCAATCACAGTTTTAACCAAACACTTATTTTTTCAAATCAGCCTCAACTAAAAGTATTTTTTTATAAAAATATTTTTTTTCAAACCATAACCATAATAACTACCGCAATACCAAACACACTCTTATACATTATACACATATATGATATATTGACTTTTTGAAATTTAATTTATGACAATTGTTTTTTAGTTTTCGAGTCCTTGCTGCTCAACAAATTGTAGAAGACATCCAGCCCACCAGACCCTTAAATGGGCCATCTAAACATATACTTTCTAGAAGTCCATCCTTCCATTAAATAAATAAATAAATAAAATAACTGGGAGTCCCACACTTAATATTTAATAAGGTCTTGATTAGACGTGATTTTTAAAAATATATTTGTTTTTAAAAATTATTAAATTAATATTTTTTTATAATTTTTAATAATTTTAATACACTGATATAAAAATAAATAAAAAATATTTTTAAATAAAAAATATTTTTTTAAAAATATATTACACTACAATACAAGCACGTGCTAAACAAAGACGTAAAATTGAAAATTTAGAACATGAGCTAAAAGCTTCTAGAGGTCTCCTATCCTATGAAGACACATCAAGGACACAAAAGGTGAAGGTTGATCATGGGGAGCATGGTTGGTTCTTGGGCCCTTCCATGGGCTTATTTGAAAGAAAGAGGCCTTTTTTTTTTTTTTTTTCATTGCTCAAAAGGGACACACACCCACAATTTAGCTGGTTGGAACTGTCTTCCTTTCTTCAATCATGATATTATGGTGTGGAAGGCAATTATGACTTCCTTTACTATCCATTATTTTATGTTTTACCTTTATGAATTAATTATATATATATATATTATTATTATTATTTTTTCCCTAGAGAGACAAGTTGTATCATTATTGGAAGCAGTTTCTGTGGGGTAAAAGGAAAATATATGAGAGAAGACATCATGGCCCAACCCCAACACATTCGAACTTTATGCGCATTTGGCTTTCGAGTTTTGTTATATCCACCGACGGACCTCCATTCATGAAAAAAAGCAAATCAGTTACAGGAACAGGATTAGTGATGGCAATGGTTAACAGCGGACTGCATTTTTTAATATTTATATTTTATCTATTATTTACTGGGATAAAAAATCTAGATATTTATAAATTATTTGTCATGTTTCGGGTGTTCAATAAAAATTAAAATAATGTATGTATGTATGTATGTATGTATGTATGTATGTATGTATAAAATGATACATATTTATATATACTTGTATTTTATGTCAATATTAAAGTATGTATTTATCACATTGTATTAAAAAAATATAAATATTTAACAAATATATTTTTATAATATAAAACATATATCTCAGGTTAGTTTTGTGCTGATTTCAAGTGAAGTTTGATAATATTTATACCCTATTTATTATCCATCGAGTCCAAAATATAGTATTCATTCATATTAGGTTGTGTTGTTATACATCAATTTTAGATTAAATTGTCATCTTTAAATAGGATGTAGCTTTATAGGAGGATTACAAACCCTATTAATTGAACATAAATACCTTATGTTTTTAGACCCCATCTAATTAAACAAGTTGGCCGGGTTAAATTTAAAACTCATAGCCTAATTTATGTTGAATAAAACAAGATATTTATCTAGCAAAACTTAATTTACCCAACAAGAGAATTTAATGACTACATTGACTAGTCAAATTAACTTGATTTAGTCTACAACAACATAAAAGAATGAAACTCTTTTTTTTTTTTTAATAAAAAAACTAATACAGATTGACAGATGATTCGCGGCTTGATCCCATGATCAATAACATAGATTTTTTTTCAGGTTAATCTCCAACTCAGGTTGGACAACATGATAAAGATAGCTAGATGCTTTGGATAGACAATCTACAGCTTGGTTTTCCCTTTGATTGAATTGAAAAAGAGCTAGCTAGATTCCAGTTACGTTCGAGCAATTCACATGAGATATTTCCAAGTTATGAAGTATTTTTTTTTTAGTTTATTTACACCATTATGAGACCGTTTGTCTCTGCGATTGCACCTGCGTTTGGTGCAAATTTGAATTTTTTTTTTTGTTAAAATTGAGTTCGGTTTGTACTTTTTGGATCGTTTTGATGTGCTGATATCAAAAATAATTTTTAAAAAATGAAAAAATATCATTGGCATGTATTTCGGCACGAAAAGCTATTTGAAAAGCAACCACTACCACACTGTCAAACACGCTCTATAACTAATTATTAATCCTTCATTTATCTATGGTTTAATTAAGAGCAACATGCTGCACCAGTTCTTAGCTCGGTTAAAATAATATTATGTTTGATGAAGAGATCTCATGCACGATGCCTTCTAAAAGTTCAAAATTCACAATCTATTCATAATTTGGAAACAGGTTCCTTCTCTTTGAAAAAAACAGAGCATAATTCCTTGATTCGAAGTCTACATGCTTAAGAAATTAAATATTATTTTAATTCTATTTTGAAATGTCAGTAAGGTTGTGGTTGAGGTTAAAGAAAGGTATTTTGAGAGGAAAAAAACAGATCTAAAAATTATTACAAATTAATTTTTTTCTTTTTCTTAAATTTATCATTTTTTTTTTAATTTTCATATAGTTTTGATGTGTTGATATTAAAAATAAATTTTAAAAATTAAAAATATATTATTTTGATATATTTATAAATAAAAAACACCTTAAACAAACAATTACTATCATAATACTAAATATATCTTTTAATCACATGTGTTTCAATTAGGATTAACTAACACATAAAAATAGGTTTGGTTTGGGTTAAAAGAGACAAGTTCGTTTGTGTTGTTTTTAAATAAGAAAAATTCGCGTTCAAATTATTTCAAAAAAAAATTTATTTTTATGTCTCTCAAACAAAACATGTTATTATTTTTTTCTATATCTACTTTTTTTATTTATTATAAAACACTAACCAAACACAATAAATTATGTAATCATCACACTAAATATGCGTGTAATATTATGATGCATTATATTTTTCAAAATTAATTTTTAATTAAAAATATATCAAGATAATATCTTACTAGATTTTTTTTTAATTTTAACATCAACACATTAAAATTATCTAAAAGTATTTTTTTAAAATAATTTAATACTTATTTAGATAAAAAATAATTTGAGGTTGCAATGCAAAAACAAACTCTCACCGAGTGATAATTAATTACTGGCTCTAGCTAAATTGTTAAAGCATGCCATTAACTTGGCGATAAAAATATTTTTTCCAACACATTTAGCTAGTATCATACCATACACAGAAACACAAAAAAACATGAAGATTGTGCATTTAAGCAAATTGATGGTGTCAGCCTGTCAGATCGTTTTACAAATTTTCAGATACAGGTTGAAGAAAATGGACAAAAGATACTTTACCCTAGTTTGCTTATGAAGGAGCCTGGAAGAATTTCCAGATTTGCAGCAATATATACACTGCATTGCTGATTGCATCACACAAAATCATACCCTTTTTGTGCAACAAAATCAACCCATCTCTTCTTTTACTCAGTGGATTCACCCCATTTCCTGCTCATTTCAACTCTGTATCTGTGCCTTTGTGTCTAAACTGTGCTTTGCCCTGGACATGCTTGAGAACGAGAGAGCACTTGGAGGGGTTTTAGCAATCTCATCACAATGGATTTTGAATTTTTCTGAGTAGTTCCTTTCATTTTTATAGCATGATCTCATCGAATAACTATCATGCTTAGATATAAGACTGATACGAAGTTCTGAATTTTAACCCATCTAGAATAATTTCACACTCTCACAAGAATTAAAAACTTGCAAGCTAATTATATATATATATATATATATATATATATATATATATATATGTATCTTTTCTTAAAGTCTTGTACTCGTTCATGGAGGTTTCTGCAAGAACAACCTCTGGAAAGCATTATACAGTCTTATCGTTATACTTGAAACTTCAACAGTCATTGCAAGCCCGTCGCTGGTTATCAGAAAATAAAATTTTGTGATGTTATTTGTAGCCATTGTGATAAGTACCCAGTTTTCTCTTTATTCTTTATCTAATAAATAATCATATGGTGCTTATATGGAATCAAACATATATATTTTTTAGATATTATATATCATTATGATGCTTATATAGCATGGAGTATCTTATCTTGATAAATAAATTAAAAAATTCCTTATTTTAGAAAATAAATTTTTATTTTGCTCGATACTATATATTTATGAAAAAACAGTAAAAAAATTATTTCTAAACAGTTATGAAACTTAAATTGTAATAGTGGAGAACTATCTCGGAATCTAAACTAATCAGGATTTAAAATAAAATAAAATAACTTGTGGTGGGTTTGATCTCTGTTGTGAGGGTATCCACCAATAATTATAGTCAAAGGCAACAATTTCTGAATCAATTAATTTGACTTCTTGGTCAACAGAATTTCCCACGGTACTGGACAAATCAGAACGTGACATTTAAACTAAAATCTCCCCTTAATTCTTGACCAGATATAGTCCTGTTCTTAATGACTTATCACAGGATATTTAATTTTTCTTTTCAATTAAAAAAATATAATCCAAGACCTCTTAGAAAAATGGAGCTACATGATCCTTAGCGTTACCCCTCTTGTTAGAATCCCTAGAAAAACATTACTTTAATTGATATGATAATTCAAAATAAAATTAAATATTGAATGTTGGGTAAGTGGATCCAATATTTAAGCTTATTAAACTGCTAAAGCAGTGTTGAAAATGACTTGAAAGGCCCCGTCCTTGCACACAGAAGCTTCTTTCGCCATTTAAAAAAAAATGCTGTGCCTAACAAGAGGTGGACGTGCTTCCCAAAATCATTCTCCTTCTTTAGGCACAATGTGGATTAATTAACTACTAATTACTGTCCTTTCATTGAGATTATTTTATGATATTTAGCGGCTCTGAGCGGCTAGACAAAGAGATTATGTTGTTAAATTGGATTAACTTCTTCGTATTATATTAGCGATGGTGTTGAATAGTATAAATTTAGAGAAAAAAAATATATATCTACGGCTGTAATTATTATAAAATCATTAGGTTGTTTTCTTGCCATCTGTCTTTTAACATAGTAACCACAAGCAGCGAAAGGGAACAAAATTAGAAGAAGATCATGTTCATGTCTGTGTTCTGTTCATGGGTTTATGAATATAATTACCATTATCTTCTCTGAGGATAATGCGATGACGTCATTTCCACTCAGATTAAAGCCATAACTTGGGGGATTGTGTTGAAAATTGAAGAATTTGAACTTACAGAATTCAGCCAAAGTTCCCTGAGAACTGTTCAGTATTTGGATTCTTGATAATTCCGGCATAGTTCAGATCAGGCCAGCCCGGCTCATGGAGAATTCAAGGTTGGTTTAAATTTGTTTGAAATAACACCGTTTTAAAAAATTAAAAAAAATAATCAAGGATCAATTAAGTTTTGACTAAATTACTTGGATTTGACTAATTTAATTTTATATATCTGATTTTAAAAAAAAGTTAGCTTGATTTAGAAATCGGATCAATAAATAAGATGATTTCTAGAAATGTAATCCTTGGACTTTTGTTTGGGAAGCAATTCTTTGTTGGATGGAAAATTGGCCTTTTAAAACCTTATATTCTTTGGCTTCAATTTATTTCAATTAAAAAAATTATATGAAATATACTTTCCTAGAGTACTATAAGGTTGATGGAAACTATTTAAAAACTATTTTCTTGACCAAAACATTTTTTTATTAATTTATCAAGTCTTTTCTTAAGGTGAATCAAACATTAAATTAAAGTCGAGAAAAATATATATTTTATGAAAAAAACTTTTTATGTGAAACAAATGGAGTATTAATTATAATTTGATTAAGCTTTCTAATTAACTATAAACGAGACATAAAATCTTATTACGTTTCAAGAAATTTCGAAATCTCCTAACAAAAAATCAAATACATGATCTCTTGCCTTGACACCAAAAGCCACCTAAAGAAGAACATATTGCTCGTGATTTTAGGGTAGAATTCTTCACTCGATTTTACTCAAGAAAAAGAGAACAAAGAACATGCAAGAGGAATTGACCAATAATTGCTAACCACATATATATTTCTCTAAAAGAAGAATTTATTAATTTATTTTGATCCCAAAGAAAATGCAACTGTCAGTCTCATATATAGCTCCAATGGATTCCAACTTAATTTGGATCAACGATGTCATTTACATAGCGTTATTCCATTATATATGTAGGTATTTTAATCAGCAACCTTTATTCTTCAAGTCTCCTATCCCATAGATCATGTCTCCCCCTTTGAATATTTCTCCACCAATTCAATTGTCAAATATTAATTACTTTTTTTTATTATTATTGTTGTTGTTTTTTTTTTTTCTATTTAGAGGTTTTTTTCATGTAGAAAAAGGATTTAAAATAATAAATTTTGTTCCTTTGGAATCGGAATTATAAAAACAAGTTGGGTTCTTAAGACCTAGCTAGTGACAAAATGTAGATTATCTAGAGAGATTAGATAAAAAGAAAGGTGATATCTTTTTTATCTTCAACTGTCAGAGAAGTTTAAGCTTATAATTTCTTTTCTAACTAATTTGTGTGTAGTAAATCAATTAAGTCTGTGTTTGATAAAAAATATTTTTTAATTAAAAATATATTAAAATAATTTTTTTGATATAAACACTTCAAAATAATAATAAAAACATTAAAAAAATATCATTTTAATATTTTTTCAAAGTCAAATATATTTTTAAAATATATTTATATGCAGCTTTCAACACAAAAACAAATAGTAATTTAATCAATCAGCATAATAAGTTTTATATTTTTATTCGGACCCTTTCATCCAAAAAAAAATGATGGGTTATTTTTATAAAATTTAGCCACTAGATCCAAATCAATGATTAGATTTTATCATAAAATCAAATAGATTTTTTAATTATATTTATGAATAAATATCCATGTATATGATGCAAATCCCTGCCATTGATTAAATTTAAAAATTCTGGTTTTACAAATATATAAGATGGATCATATCCTCAAGAGCATATAATGATTAACATAATAGAATCCGACAAATTGATTATTTTAGTCCCTGATGAATTGGATTCCCTTATTGCATGGCAGTTAAAAGAAGCCTCTTAGTATAACTTCAACACATTAGTGTGTTCCTGTCTGCAAACCTGTCAGAATATTAATGGTTTTGGTGAGTCCGTACACCTTTCTCATCATTTTCCTTTCTGCCTTCCTTGGTTACAAAATAAAAATTGCACTGCTTTACTAATTTATAACAAGTTTCGGAAATATTATTTTATAGGTTTTATTATTATTAATATATTAAAATGATAAAAAAATGTTTAAAAAATATTAATTTAATTTTTTTTATATAGAAATCTTATTTTTTTTAAATATAATCCAACCAATAAAACCCCAAAACGCTTTTTAATGGATTCTCTTTCTAATTCTCTCTTTTTTTTATGGGCTATCTTGCAAATCCTTATTTTAGTTCAAAGCTTCCCATTTCACTGAAATTTAGCATATTTAATATTGTTTTTTGCGATGACTTGAAAGATATTAATAAAAACAATATTTAATATTTTATTGTTATATTTTTATTTAAAGAACAGTAACCTCCACGATAACAACAACTCTACTTTAGAAATAGAGGGATTTTTTATTTTTTAAAAGCAAAATAGCGTTACCGCCATATGTTTTATTAAGGGAAAATGTTTACAGAGTATTTGTTTTCATATTATAATTTATTTTTTAAAAGATTTTTTGAATAATTTTAATGTATTAATATTAAAATAAAAAAATATATAAAATATTATTTTAATATATTTTCAATAAAAAAACACACCCTAAAACACAATACCAAATCACACTCAATAAAAAAACTATTTATAAACAAAAAGAACAAAAAAAGGTGGTTTAAAAGTATAATAATATAAAAAATACACTAGGGGTTTTTCTAATCCCACCATGCTTAAAAATAAAACACTCTTTAGTTGATTATGAGAGAATTAAGAGAAGATAGACATGCTTTTCTAATAATTAGCTTTCACCTGTATTTCTGAGATTTTGTTGATGTTCTTTCTAAGAAGAAGCAGTTCTTTGCTAAACATTTATATATACTTTTAAAAAATTATATTTCAAAATACTTAACTTGTAATTAAGTATAGCATGACCAAACGGAATCTACATAATCCAATCTTTCTGCAAAACCATCCTAACCATAATGAAAATCACAAACCAAGAGATTAATGCTCTTTCAGACCCATTTGTAGCTAGGTTTGCTTCATTTCTAGATAGAAAATAGTACATACATACATACATACTTATGAAGGAGGTCTTGCTTTTAAAAAAGATAGCAACCCATTTTGCTTCACACAAATCCATGGCAGCAATCTCTTACATGATGGAACAAGCATTCACATTATCATCACTAAAGAGAGATACAATGTTTTCTTCGGCTGCATTTGAGGCTGGATAAGCTTGCACAACATTGCGAACATAGCCCGCCGGAGCCCTCTTGTCATAGGCACCGGAAACATAAGGATAGTAAACTAGATGTTGAGGAATATATGGCCAGAATTCAGCTATCTTGCCTGTGCTCTTCACTCTTCTTAAGACTTTGTTTGGATCAACATATCCACTAACCACCACCCTGCTTTGTTTTCTGTTCACTTCCACCGTCTTTACTCCTGTATATGTATTGCAAAATTATATATACTTGCAAGTGTTTGCTTAAAAAAAAAAAAGGAGTGAAATAAATCGAGAATTACAATATTATTGCAGGTGGGTGAAGCAAGGAGAGATCGGATGGGATATTTACTAATTTTGCTATGCTCTTTAAGTTTTGCACTTGGGTTAGGTTGCCTTTTTTTCCCCTCCTTCTTTCAGTATATATCTCATATCAAGAACTTTAAATTTAACCTTTTTTCAGCTCAGGCTTTATCTGATTTTTAATTAATTTTCTAAGACAATAACCCTCTATCCATATGTACATGCATTCTTTGGTTTGATCCTGTCATAACATAAGCTGTGTTCTTAGATTGAACTGTCACTGTCAAAATTCAAAGAAAATATAATTTGAGCCAAAAAAAGAAGAAAGAAGGATAGATTTTCTCAAGGTCACACAGTATCATTTGTTTCCGATTTCGATGATTGTAGATATCTAAACAAAAGATGCCTTTGTTTTTACTTGGAAAGCTTATATGCCCTTTTCATTATGTGATTGCTTTCTCTGATTACAAGGTTGTTCAGACCCACGACTCACTCAGACCAAAAAGTGAATCAACTTCAATGGATGAAACAAGAGGAGAGAGGGGGAGAGAGCTAGAAAGCAAAACCTTTCATGGAGGTGACAGCATTTTTTACTCTTCTTTCACAGCCATCACAGTCCATCTTCACCTTGATCTCAACTGTCTGAGAAATATAACACAAGCCATCTTTTAAAGAAAGGAAAGGGTCACAGCATCAAACATTTAACACAGCAAAAGATATATATATATATATATATATATATATATATATATATATATATAGAGAGAGAGAGAGAGAGAGGCTGCCTTCTCTTTTACAGACTACACACTTACAAAGAGAAGTGAAAAGGGTTGACAGCTAGCTAGGTTTAGAGAGTACCTGCATTGGTTTTCGTTTGCTTCTTGTGCTGGTGACAGTGCAAAAGTTGGAGAGGTAATCAAGAGCTCCCATTGTTGTTTCTCTTTATCAGAAAGCAAACCAGCTAGAGAGAGGGATATATGATATAGACTGAGAGATAGCATTGGGGTGTTTATATAGGAAGTTGCTTGCTTGTGTATAAGCAGTTGTGTGAAAAAGCAGTGTCCAGAGATTTTTTTTTTTGAAAAAAAAGGAGAAAACAATACACTATATAATTAATAATACAGGGGGGAAAATCTTGCCCACAAACCATGCTAAAGTGCCTTGAAATCATTGAAGGGCAGCAGTGCTTTGGGTTTGATATTGATTTGTTTAACCTAGTTTGCAGGTTAATGGAATGAAAAATAATTGTAAAGTGCTTTTCTGTTAGCTTTCAATTTTTTTTTTAAATGAGCGTGGCTTTGCTTTCCCAATTATCTTTATTAAATAATCCCCCAATAATTGTAACATCGGTTGATTCTATTCAAACTCCAGAGCTTGAAATATCAGAAGGAATTCCCCCCCCCCCCCCTTTTGGGTTTAAAAGGATAGGCGGGTTAATCTAGGCAATTCAAAACGACTGTGTTTTAAGATTTTTTTTAAAAAAAATTAAAATAATATTTTTTTAAAATCAAATTAGTTTTTTACTGGAGTGACAGAATCAAAATTAGATTAATTTTTATTTAATTTAATTTAAAATTTAATCTAAATTAGATCTCGATTTAATAAGTTATTACAATTTGTCAAGTCATTAGTTGATTCTTCATGTCGATTAATGTGTCAAACCACGTACGTGTGCTCTTTCAACAAAAAATAAAAAATAAAAAATGGAAGAACAGATATATCTGTTAAATTATTCATCAAATTATAAAGCAAGAGGATATATATATATATATATGTGATATCTAATCGTTTCAAGTTCAAGTCCAAAAGCAGGAGAAAATTCATGTTTAGCAAGGAGCATTGAACTTTTTATATAATATTAGATTGGTAGTTTGCGTTGCTATGTTACATTGCAGGTCATGTTAAATTTTTCTAACATTAAAAATATAATTAAGTAACATTAATATTTTTAAATAAACAAGAAAAATTCAAAATTCAAGTTATTAATTCTCATTAAGCTTGTTTAAATTAATTTCTTTTTATATAATTAGACAGAAAAAAGTTAAATAACTATATTAATTTTAAAAAATAAATTGTTAGGTAAAATTCAAGAATGATTTTTATATTATAAGGAGGGATGATGGCCTCCATTGTATAGTCCAAAGCTCATTGAAGCTCCCAATAAACCAAAATAAAAGATTAAAAAATCTTACGATTTTATCAAAAACCTGGGCGAGTCGAATCTATTTCTAATGATTGTGAAAGCTCTAAGAGCAATTCCACGGGCAAAACAGCATCTAATTTCGCTATGGATTACCATCCAATATTGGAACTTCTTGTTTGAACATGGAAGGGCCCCAACACCCATGTCCTAGATACTATGCTCCTCATTATTGGACCTTTCTTCATGCTTCAGGACGCCACCTCAAAGCATCTCAAGCCATTGCAAGGACTTTGAAAAACATTAAAAAAATCATGCATGACATGAAAGGAGAACCATTTTCCAGTTTCTAATGCTTAGGCAAGTTCATCTTTATTTTTTTCTCTCTCTCTCGTTTTTTTAATCTATGATGAGAAATGCATCCTAGCCACACAATCAATTCTCCACTAAACTTGAATAACATATTTGCATCCTTCACATATCTGTTTAATCACAATGAAATGCATGCAGATCATCAGTTAGAAAAAATGTCCCCGATAACATGGATTGAATGACTGCTGGTTGATCTACTTGCCAATCTCATCCACGACATTGAAACATTCATAATGCAAGCACAGAGAAGGGCAATACACTCGTATTCAAACATCCATAATGCACTCATATTTGATTATATTAAAACTGGCCTGAGGTTCTTAGCAAGAGCTAACAGATGACACCAGATTGGAGTTTTTGTTGTCTGGCTCATTTCCCATAAGCAAAATCATAGGACTTTTTGAGATTAAATCCCAAAGAGATCTGTTTCTGCTTGCATCTATTGTCCAATCAATGTTAAGTTGGTACACTGAATTTCACAGATAAGTTAATGGACAAACTCATCATTACATGTGGGACACTGAAGAAGAGGGTTCGAAATAGTGAAACATTTATAAATTGTTAAATGATTCTATCCCAACAATAATATAACAAGGAAACTTTCCCAAGACTTCATTCAGAATAATTGCCTTGCACAGCAAGTACCAATATAAAATATGAAAGAATAAATTATATCATGGGACAGTCAAACGGCCCTTAAATTTCTCCCGTCTTTCTTTTGTTAGTGTCTCTATTTTGAACAACCTTTTATCGAATAAAAAAAACAGAAGAAAGGTGAGCCATCTGAGCTCCCAGTTGGGACAGTATCATATATTCAATTGAGCATATGCTAAAGAAAAGAATGAATGATGTGATCCAAAGAATTCACATCTTATAGATTACAATAACAGTTTCTAACCTTCGACTTGGAATACACTGAACAGCACAAAGGAAACATACTTCGAAGGCAAGGTTCTGCGAAAGTGAAAAATCACCTATGATGCAATACAGCTCTTGCTTGAACAAAGTCGAAGGTTTTGCATAAACATCAATAATCACTTTTGGTTTACATCAATGCAGAATGCATGGGATAAATAGAGTTCAGGAAAAAGCTATCCGTGAAAAAATTCAAGAAATCCCTACCTCTAGCCAAAATCTCAGCTTATGTAGTTTGTAGCCGTCCAGATTTAATGTTTTCTCCACTACAGTTTCTTCAGCTTTTGACCACGCAAACCATTCCAAAAGGCAGCTGCACGAAAAACCTTTTTCCCAGGAAGCTGGAGTTCCAATACCTGGTTGGTATACAAAAAGCATCAAAATCAGCAATTCAAAAAGGCTTGGGGCATGTGCGTTTATCTGGACAAATATAACATGCCTTCACACCTGAACAACGTTTCAACTGTTAAAAAGAGGTTATTTTTTTCCCATTTTACATTTTGAGGGGGGAAACCAGATTTTCTAAAACATTTTCTGGGATAGCACATAAAGTATAGTCTTAAAGAAAAATTGCAGATCAACAACAAAATAAATACATGATGACAAGTGATGGCTGAACAGACCTCAAGCGCTGTGGACCTTCCACATGGAAACACCAACGAATCCTTCACATAAGTGATGTCATCCGCTTCATCACCCTGAACAATGCTATGGTCGCAAACTCTTGTAGTAATAATCTTAAGTTCTACAATATTGCGGCGACCATTTTCATCATCAACAATTGCTACTTTAGCCCGTGTCCCTGGCCACCCTGCAAATGCACGAACCTAAAAAGGTTGCATGTAATCACCACACATTCATATTTGACAGGAAAAAGGAAATGAGGGCTAACCTTATTATGGAGGACTGAAGCTTCTTGATCAAAGGATAACCATGACTCCTCAACAGATATCTGCATAGAGTAGAGAGCTTAAAGGAAGCCTTATCGCAGTTCTTTAAATTCTTGCAAGAGAGTATAGATGGGAATTCCATACTTCTTTCTAATTGATCCATTGCTGTTTGTATTTAGTCATAGTAAAAGGAATTCAAAACTAAAGTAACAGGAAGGGTGGGGGGGATAACCTTTGGAGCCAAGGTAACTTTGGAATCATCTTGGGGTTGAGCTTTTAACCTGGCTGATCCGTCAAGTATAGAAGGGAGCTCATGAATCAAAAGTTTAGATCCTGCGATCATTCATCGACAGAACTACCTGACTCAAAAGTGCATTCAATTGGGTGTTGCAATCCACAGCCCATAATTCAGCTCAGACAACGTAATAAAGAAATCATGCTGGGAAAAATATGGAAGAGAGATTCAAGAAAACATTAATCATAGAAACTACTCACATAGAAGGAATAGCTATTGCATATCTAATCACGTGTAAAAACTAGAAATATTTACAAAGTGATTTCTTATCAATCAACTCAAGGAAGCCTTGTTTTACCTGCTAGGTTAAGCAATATAAATCCTATTTCACCATCTGCCACTACTTAAGACTATATTGTGCTTCTGTTAATAACACTTGTAACTTTTTTGTTTCCTTTATTGTGTCATTTTTGTTTTCCCTTTATCTTTCAGGTCTTCAACTCGAATCAATTAACTTTTTGCTCTTGATGCATTACTAAACTTGTCATGCATAAAAAAATTATCACTCACAAAGTGAATTTTGAGAACTTATAAACAAAGAAGAAGAAAACTTGACTATTGATATCATATGACTGTCATAAGTGCATCATACATGATGAATAAAGTATAGTAATTTATTTTACATCATAAACTTAGTTGACTAATGCAGAGTTGGGAATAATTATCAACTTGAATGAATGAAAAAATAAAAAGGAGAGAGAAGAAAAGAAAAGAAAAGAACTTCAAATGACTATTGAAGTACAAATGTAAGATTGATAGATTAGCCATGAATACGGAAGTAGTTACAATGATGATAAAAAAAAATAGAAATCAGAAATACCTTCCAAAAACAGCAATGCAAGTAAATCTGGAGCCTGCAAGCATGTACAAGATATTCTTAAAACGCTCTGGAAGAAGGAATTACAAGTCAAGTTAAAAATTAACATAAAATAATTATAATTTAACTGTTTCTTGAAAGGATGAGCTGACAGCAAAGACTAGAGTCAACATTGCCACCCCTACTTTGTGAGAGTACAAGTGCATGTAATAGAGAAAGATAAATGTCAGAGGAGACTGGTTTAAAACTCTGAGGGACCATTGTCTTGCACAATAGAGGCTTGAGCTACCGAGTACAAGTGCATGGGTTTGACTGCAGCTACTTCATGCAAAAATGCTGAAGTTAGGACTATACAAAACATCTATCTATAGATCCTGATTGAGCTGTGCCACCAGGAAGTGCACATGGACTCCATGTTAATGGAACATGCATTAACATGCGTATTTTTGGAACATGCATATTTTTTGCTAAAAGCTCTAGCCCATCCATCAAGTTATTTAATTGGGATATGAAAAAAAATGAAATAACAGATCCTAACTTCAGCCACTCTTAACGCAGACACGCACCATCCATACCTTAATTTGATCATCAACTTCCAGAGTTTTGTTGGCAATTACAGGTCCAGCATCGAGAGCATGAACAGTGAAAGCTAATGATACCCCAGTTTCCTTGGCACCATCCTAATGCAGAGACTCATAAATGCAATTGCATAGTCTGGGAGTAAATAAGCATTTTATACGAGTTATTCTATTTCTTCAGAAAATTTAACAAGAATAAGTTTGAAGAATACATATGAGCCATTAGATCAATGCGACATACCATTGGTCCCATATTAAAAACTATCCAATGGGTCACAATCTTCTAGAGACTTTATTCTTGTTAAATTATCATTTCTCTTAATAAAATTAACATGGATGGCCTATAAAATAAGGAACCTGCAATGCTCTTTGAACAGGAGCAGCACCGCGGTAAAGTGGCAGAAGACTTGGGTGTATATTGACCGTCCCTGAGAAAAAAAAGTTCAGGTGTGAGTAACTGCAAAGATAAACTTTGAGATTTCTATGTTAAAGCTATTGCTTGATCCTTAGTATCAACTAGTTTAGATTTTACAAATGATTGCTGTTGTATCAAAATAGATATATTAGCAAAGAGGATTCCTAACCTACCCAGTATTTAGGCAGGCTAACACTAAGCCTAATTTTTTAAGACAAAAATGTTCCTCATGTCCTTTGCATGAAGATATTTCAATTGAGGATAAATTTGTGAGTTCAAAGCATTTGCTATCCTGAGGTTGCAATTCCTCTCCGGTGAGAACTTTTTACCTATGGAATTTACCAGCCATAATTTTATTTTTGTTCATATTAAACATACATCTCTCCTCAAGCATAAATAATTGCTTTCCTATTAGATATTTTATTATTTTTGGTCTCCCATATGTTTCTTATTTCAAGAATATTTGTTCGCATGAGAGGGAGAGAAATTCTCTTCCACCATCAACTAAATCATGCTCTTAAATAAGGGTTGCTTCTTCATTCCCTAAAATGAGTCTTTTATATGCGCAAAATGAGTAAATTCAAAACATAACTATAATAATAATTGGATCTTCAAACAGTTACAAAGTTTAAAGATACCCTTTATTCACATCTCTACACAAACCAGACATGAGGGGTATTTTTGTCTTAAAAAACTGGGCACTGTATTAGGCAGGTTAGTGATTCACTTAAGCAACAGATCGAGACCAGCAGATATGTGCACTGCCAAATACTGAATTACATTATTCATCTGGCCACTAGCTTTGTGTCAAAAGGTGGACTCCAATAGCCTTCACTAGTGATTGCATAACTTTAGTCTCGTCACACTGAAAAGCTTGGCTACTGATTAGATTAAGGACCAAAATTCAAATCTATTTGACTATGATTGTTTGAGCTTACGAGGACTCAAGTCTAAGGATCCATCTTTTCCATATTATTGCTTAACTTGGGCAAAAACAGACCAATCATAAACATATTTTCTTAAGCAGAATGCACTAGACCACCAACCAAGTTCAGTTAAGAAAGTGGAAAACCTGATGATAAACATTAATTTCCCTGTTTCTGCAGTAGCATATGTTAAAGCTACCAACTGCCTTCCTTTCTCTAGAATTCGAACATTAAAGATACCAAAAGGAGGCACACCCAAGTGTGAGGGAAATAAACAAGACAGGCATCAATATAAACAGGACGAGAGAATGAAAATCTTAGCAATCTCAAGCTTAACATTTTTTTGCATCAAATGGATACTCTTAAGACTAGAGTTTAGGGATGAAAATTTCATTCCAACCTAATGGATACCAAAAACAGACTCGAATGAGTGGATTCTACCCGAAAGGTAATGGATAAAATATGAATATTGTCAAACCCGACCTAAACCTAACCCGAGATATATACATTTGTATCATAAAGATATACACATGCAAAACATTTATATTTTTTAACACACACAAATTACCATTTTATTTTATGTTGATTGATACGGCATGGATATCAAATATCTAAATTTCTTACCCCTTCAATAATGGATAGGGCATGGATATAGTAGAAACCCTACCCGTGGCTCCCCATTGCCATCCCTACTAGAACTTGAGCTCCCATAATCAAACCATTTAATGCCCACAACCCCAAACTTATACAATAAAAAACATATATATGCAAATTAATTTGGTCAAAGAAACAACTAACCTATATTCCTCTATGGATAAAATGACAATTAAATCTACAAAAAAAGCATACTGCATGCACTATCAACAAAATGAATTTCATCATGGAATTACCGCAGCTAAGTAAGACCTATTGTCCAAGTGACACACATGAGATGTTGATTCCAGTAGCAAAGAAACAAATTTCTCAATTTTGTTAGCAGAAAGTATATCTCACTAACCCATTGGTGGAATATTGAGAAACTTGGTTGGTAAGATATTCCCATATGCTGCTGTAATGCAAAGTTCGGGCTGCAATGCTCTTAGATTGGACAAAAATGTATCCTACACAGAAATAGAAGTACATGAATTCTCTGCGAATAACAGTTCACTTATTCCCATGTTCCAAAAAATCAGTTAAGTTCAATGCTAATGACAAGGACAAACTACAAAATAGAAAAGACAAACTTGTCAAGATCTTCCTAATTTGTTTAGTTATAATCGTAAACATCTGTCAATGCAATGCACACACTTCCATGCTGTTTTCAAATGATAAAAATCTATAATTTTTCAATGAGTACGACCCAACTTAATTGCAGAAAACAGTATCTGTAGCTCTTGGATGATGAAAACCTATCAGATTGCTAATTGGCAGACTCATCCACATAAGTTGCAGAATTGTAAAGGAGAACAGCAAGTAAAGTAAGAAAATGACCTAATACAGAATATTCTTGCTGGTAGCAAGAAAATTGCAAAAAAATTGAACTACTCAAAAACAAAAAAAAAAAATCAAATTCCCAAACAAAAACCACTAAAATTACCTCGCCAGCTCTTTCAGGTGTGAAAATAAGATCAGAAGGGAAGCCTGTATCAAGAGCGAACTCAGCAACCGGTGAAGGCATTAACTTTTTACCCCTGTCTCTTCTTGCAGGTGGCTGTGTAACAATAGCTGCCACCTAATAACAAAACAAAAACATGCTCTCACTAAATTGCACACCACATCCTTTTACAACTTCCAAAAGAAGCAAATCCCATTAACACAAATCCACACAAAAATATCATCTTTCTCATTTTTAACCAAAACCCAGATAGAAACAATTACAAAAACATTATAAGGTAACAAATAGATTGGATTTTGACACAAGTACCTCAAAGAGAGAATTGGGTGCTTTAGATGCATTAAAAAGAGCATCAAGAACAGTAGCAGCCACCTGAAAAGGAACCAAAATCACAGTTCAGTTCCCATTATGAAACAGACACAAGTAAGGGAATACATGTGTTTTTTAGTACCTGAGGAGAACCCAAGAAGACAAGGGGTTTCTTCTTTGAAGAAGTAGAAGATGCTGCTGCTACTGCAGTTGTTGTTGAGTTGAAACAGAAGAAACGGCGTAGCATTAATGAAGAATTCATGCCGTTTCCGCTGTCTCTCCTTCTGCTTCAACGGCTACTCTATTGAGGTTTTAGAAGTTTTTTGTTGCTCTGTTGCTGGTTATCTATCCACTGCCCAAGCCACCATGGATTGAAATTCTTTCAGTTGATTATTATTGCTTATGTAGCAGGCCTAGCCCAGTTAGATTTGGGCCTCTCTGTTTTATGTTTTCTGTTCCTTAATGGACAAACTATTCTCTGACCACCTTTCCGCACACCGGTCCCAGGCTCAAATCCTTAAATCCCTTCTCTAAAACACTGGACTGACTTTAAAAAGAGTTTAGTTCGTTAAACTATCGAGTCAATTTGTAAGTTTATGTGACAGTGTAATGATTTGTCAACTGGAAAGCATAATTAAGTTCATAATTACAAAAGCACAATGAAGCCATTCTTAATAATCATCATTTTCTTTACAAAATCAGCTGGACATTACAGTGATTTTCAATACAGGCTAACTGAATGTGATCTCCTGGAAAGTTCGGCGGCAAGATTAACAAACCTAAGGTGTTATACTAGGATAGGCAGTCAGCTTTGATATATGGAAGAGAGCATTTGTCTCCATAATCTTTTGAGCAAAAACTATGAAATGAGCTCTACAACTCTTTGAATACATGGTTCAAAGGCCATTACAGATACGGTGATGATCTAGAATGTGTTTCTAAACGCTATTAAGAACAATCTGCACCTAGTTCTGTTGAACTCCATATACAAACCTCCAAGTCAAGCTGACCAGAAGGACCGAGGAAAGGGAATGGAATCAAAAGAAAATCTACAGGAAGCCTGCCTTCCACCCTCCCAGGAAAAGGCTCAGTTAATGATTTTAACCTAAGAGAGCTGACCCCTCTACCTGCTACTAGATCATATAAGAACCTAAAACGAATGAGCTCCCAGGATCCTTCACCCGTAATGAGACAGGAAAAGGAATGTTGTACCTAAAACGCCTTCCACAGTCCCAAAAGATTTGTTGTATGCTAATTTATTCTGCTTTTAAGCAATCATTGTTACTGCATTTCATAACATCTTAACATGAATATGCTGCCCATCACTCTGAATTTTCTGAATGAATCCTTTAAGTTTATGCCAACTTGAAAGATTCTGCAATTTTCACACAACGGAAAGTATTTGTCATCATCGTCCAAGGATCAGTCAGCAATCATATGGCAGGTAAATGTTTCTCTTAATGTTTTTTAAATAAAAGAATTATATTGAGTGTTTGCATAGCACACGGACATTTAATGTCACATTACCTTCGAAGATGATCTAATTGCTTTCTCCTGCTACATGATTCATAATCATTTCTTCTTCTCCTCTCCTCTCCTCTCCTCTCTTTTCTTTTGATTTTTCTTTTTAAATACCATTGCCCTTACTGAAGTTTTAATTTAAATTTTAATGTTAATTTGTCTCCCTTTTGAACAAGCGATTAAATTATAACTAATCTGATTCAGGTTATGGATGGCAGTAAAGGGTCGTGGAAGCATACAGTCATAGGTCAACAGAAACCAGCATACAGTCAAGCGATTAAAAGTATAATACAATACAATTATGTCCATAAAATTTCATTAACTAAAAATTAACAAATCTAAAACAAACATCTGTTCAAGAATCAATATATGCATCAACAAGGATGTATAGTGTAGAGAAGCCCTGATGATAACCAACTACTTCTTATTATACATGCTTGATGGGCTCAACAAACAGGAGAACATTCAGCTCTCCCCAGAAATGTAGAAACTTCTTCTAAGATCTCTATGACAGAAGAAAAAGAGGGCCTTTGACGAGGATTTTTACTTGTGCAATGCTGGATTAACCTGCAAATGATAACCATACATTAACTAATTTAACACTTGCAAAATCCAAACAAGATCAGTGGATAAGTTTAATTTGAAATGATGCAATTACTGTCTTATGTATCTAAATGGTTAATTAGAAGATTTAATTAGACTCTTCCCTGTTAATCCCGCGCACCACTATAGCTTGCTACCTTGTACTTACTTTTCTATGTGATATACAAAAAGTTTGTAGCTAGAGAGCTTAAAAGTTTGGTGGCAATATTTTTCACCATGTTTTTCACAGACCGGGATTAGCATGGACTCCATTAATATATATATATATATATATATATATATATATATATATATATATAGTTGAACTAGATCATAATGTGAATGAGATTGCTTAACAAAATTAAAGTTAACATTAGTTAACTTGACTATTCGCTACTCGTCTTGTTTTGTCAAGCATGACCTTAATATTTTAATTTCATATTGAGAAAGTATTTATGGATGGACTTGCTCGATAGCATATGTTAATTTAGATATAACATATAGTAATTAGTTACAATCCATGAAATATTCATTTACCCTTTGAGATTTCTTTTGCAATTATTGTCCTGTGTGGTCGAAAAAGAATACATGTGTTACAAAATCATAGAAGATAAGCTTTTCAGCTGCAGCGTCACATCACATATAAGCCGTTGTCAACGCCTGTATTGTTAGGGAGTGGATTAGTCTCTAATGCTTTTTATCTTTCTAAGAAAGAACATCAACAAGTCAAGGCTATCAAACTCAATGTCGGCAACTCAACATCCTTGTTTTTGCCTCCCTTCCCTTCTCTTGAATGTGAAGTAGAGCTACCATATATAGGAAGCAAACCTGCATCAAGTTGAGAAATAGAGAGATGGAAAATGAAGAAACCAAAACAGTGCCAAAATCATGGGCTATGGTTGGCGGAGATGGACCTCGTAGCTATGCCAAGAATTCTTCCTATCAGGTATACATTCTTTCTCTTGAGACTAATTTGAATAGAACATTATGTCTGGTACAATTAACAAACGCATATTTACTCATTTCCGCAGAGGGGACTGCTGGATATCGCGAATGAATTGATGAATGAAAGCATCAGAGAGACGCTTGACTTTAAAATCCCTTGTTCTGATTCTTCAAATATCTGCACATTTCGAATCGCAGATTTTGGATGTTCTGTTGGACCGAATACATTCTTCGCAGTGGAAAAAATCGTAGAAGCTGTGGAGCAGAAATACCATGCACAGTTCCAAAACTCCCCACCCTTAGAGTTCCAAGTCTTCTTCAACGATGTCACAGCCAATGATTTCAACACTCTCTTCAAAACCCTTCCGTCGTATCGAAAATACTTCGCTGCTGGAGTGCCTGGTACTTTTTATGGTCGTTTATTCCCCAAGTCAACGCTCCGTCTTGCGTACTCTTCCTATTCCTTGCACTGGCTCTCTAAGGTTCCAGAGGAAGTTGCGGACACCAAATCTCCGGCATGGAATAAGGGTAGCATCCAGTGCAGTGGAACTGCAAAAGAAGTAGCGAAAGCGTATTCAGCCCAGTTCAAAAATGACATGGATAGCTTTCTGAATGCTAGAGCTCAAGAAATTATCGGTGGAGGATTGATGGTGATCATAGTTGCTGGTCTTCCTGATGGGATCCTGATGTCTCAGACTGGAGCTGGAATATGCAATGAGCTTCTCGGATCTTGCCTCGTCGACATGGCGAAATTGGTAAGCATATAAATTAATCTCTCTTGTATTTGAAGCAATTGAAAGGGGTTGGTGTTATGTTAGTAATAAACCATGCCTGCTCTTGAGGTCAGACAGAGGAGGCAATTCCTTACAAATCTCATAGTTATTATGGACTAAAACTAAAGTTTTAAAATCTAGAGTGGACTAAAATAACTTTTTTACCCAAATAAGAGAATTGCAACGCGGTTTTGCCATGTTTTAAAGTTTAGTACTCTCTCTTTTAATTGTTCTTTTTTTCCCCTTACAAATCCAAACTATAACTCATTAAATCGGTTATAAAAAAGTATGCAATTAAAACAAAAGAAGTTTGAGGATGAAAATAATTTAACTACTATTAACAATATCTAAATGGTGTGGGGGAATTACTGTTCCCCCCACACAAATCACTTGTGGATTACAACAGTAATCCACAGTGCTTTTTTTTTTTTTTTTTTTTTTTTTTTTTTTTTTGCATTTTGTCATTTTTTTTTCAACTTTCCCTCTTTTTTTTTTTTTCGTTTTTCTTTCTCTTTTTTTTTTTTCGAAATTGCTTTCCTTTTTTTTTTTTTCCAACTTTGCTTCTTTTTTTTTTTTTTCCAACTTTGCTTCTTTTTTTTTTCTTTTTTTCCATTTAATTTTTTTTTTAAAATTTTTTCTTTATTGATTTTACTTTTTAAATATTGAAGTGGTTAAAAAATTCTGCTTTGTAATTTTTTTCCTTTAAATATTATGGATTGTTACGGTGTTTTTTTCAATTAGTTTTTCTATTTTATTTTTCTATTTTTTCAAAATTATATTTGTTAAATTTTTTTATATTGAGTTGATTAATAATTTAGTTTTGTAATTTTTTTTCTTTAAAACATTGTTGATTGCTACAGTGTTTCTCTGCATGGTTTTCTTTGTTTTTGTTTTTTGTTTTCTCCAAAATTATCTTTTTTTATTTTATTTTTTTTAATATTGAGCTGGTTAAAAATTACAGTTACAATATGTGAGGAAAGCACTATAACTTTCCTTGCAAATTACTGTGGATTGCTACAGTGTTTTTTCTTATGTGGTTTTTTTCTGTTTTGTTATGTTTTTTTTTTTTCTAAAATTGTCTTTGTCAATTTTATTCTTTAAATATTAAGCTGTTTAATAATTGCAATTACAAATAAATGCAAGTTTTTCCTCACAAAACACTATGGATTGATACAATTTTTCCTTACATGGTTTTTTTTCCAGTTTCTTTTGTGTTTTTCTTTTTTGTAATATTTTTTTTAAATTATCTTTGTCGATTTTATTTTTTTTAATATCGAGTTGGTTAGAATTTAACTTTGTAATAAAGCTTAATCATGTGGGGAAAACACTGTAGATTTCCTCACAAAACATTGTTGAAAATTACTATTAAAAGTCATTATAAATAATGTTAAATCATGTGGGGAAGCACTGTAGCTTTCATTACAAAATATCATGAATTGCTACAATGTTTCCAACATGATTTTTTTTTCTTTTTTTGTGTTTTCTTTTAATATTTTTTTTTCTAAAATTATCTTTGTTGATTTAATATTTTTTTAATATTGGGCCGATTAAGAATTTAGCTTTATAATTTTTTTCTTTAAAACACTGTGAATTATTGCAGTGTTTTTCCATATCATTTTTTTATTATTTTTTCCAAAATTATCTTTGTTTATTTTTAAAAAAATATTAAGTTGGTTAAGAATTATAATTACAATAAAGTTAAATCATATAGGGAAAGCGTTATAGTTTTTCTTACAAAACAATAAGGATTGCTACAGTATTTATCTAAATGGTTTTTTATTTTATTTTATTGGGGAAAGCACTATAGTTTTCCTCATAAAACATTATCAATTGCTACAATGTTTTTTTCTTATAGGTTTTTTTCCTTCCAAAATTATCTTTGTTGGTTTTTTTTAATATTAAGTTGGTAGAAAATTTAGCTTTGTAATTTTATTTTCTTTTTATTAACAGAAAAGCTAAATCATGTGGCGAAAGCAATGTATCTTTCCTCCCAAAACATTATGGATTGCTACAAATTATTTTGTTCAGTCTCTAAGTTTTGATCACCAACACAACTTTTTTTCCTGTCATGAAATATTAGCTCCATCATATCTTTAGTTTCTATTACTTATCTAGCGTTGGTTCATAATTATAACACTATTAAATATATTTATTTTATAAGCCCGCGGCAGCGCGTGGGCATGCATCTCATGGAATTCTATAGTAAAAACTTCTTCACTTTTAATTATATCATATTAATTATAATGCCTCGCTTTTAGTTATATTATAATATAAATGGACAGTGTTTAAATTTTCAAGACAGATACTTGTGACATTTGTGTAAACAAAAAGGTATGGTATACATTCTTTCTTTTTTTTTCAAATGTTAATTTCATTGAACTATATAATATTTTTGCTGTAGGGAGTGATTAGTGAAGAAAAGGTGGATTCCTTTAATTTGCCTCTGTACTACTCTTCTGTTAAGGAGTTGGAAGAGATTATAAAGAACAATGGACATTTCTGTATTGAGAGAATGAACACGCTTAATCACCCCATGATGAAAACGAAGATTGATGTCCGATTTGCTGTTTCGCAATTCAGAGCTGTTTTTCAGGGACTGTTGGAAGAACACTTCGGAAGGGATGATGTTGACA
Organism: Populus alba; assembly: GCF_005239225.2. Classification (NCBI taxonomy): domain Eukaryota; kingdom Viridiplantae; phylum Streptophyta; class Magnoliopsida; order Malpighiales; family Salicaceae; genus Populus; species Populus alba. The sequence continues at coordinate 17,665,650 of NC_133300.1, read as the reverse complement.
AAATATTCGAATATTTTGCCAAGAAGTTTGCAGAGAATTATGACTCTGTCTTCAGAGGGGAGACGCATCAACACGTCGACCATTTTATCCTGCTAAAGCGCAACATTGACTGATGAAATATATGCGTTTTTGGATTTCAATGTTGACGAATTATCAAGCTTTTGTGTTTCCATTACCTTAAGAAATAATGTCCGTATCTCTTAGTGACCTCCGATTATTACCAGGTCTCTTGCTAGTTTCTCAATTATATGAATGATCTGCCGGTGCCGGTGCCGGTGCCCTAACTAGCCTTGTTCGGGTAGTTTATTTGTTAAGCATTAAATGAGTTTAAAACAGAGCCTCCTTGCACACAAGAACTCATTTTTAAAGATGCTTGGATTGTCATAACATGGAACAATAAATTGCTTTAAATAAGAGTTTTATTCATAATGAAAGAGAAAATTGGAAAAGTTATCTGAATGTATGGACGTAAAAATGGGAGTGGCTTTTCAATAATTACGAAATAGAAAAATGTTTAGGGGTGACGATAAAATAATGTTCCATCAAGGGAGATACATTATTAAGAATTTTTAATTTTAACTAACCACAAATATAATGTTTATAGAAATAGGATTTTTTAGCTTCATCAAAGATAACATCATGACAAATAATAAATTTATCGAGGATTATATAGTTTATAAAGCAAGAAAAATGCATTTTTTTTCAATTGTCGTCAAGCTTTAATTTTCACTTTTGATATGGAATATGAGCATAGACAATGCACCCAAAAACTGTGAGATCAATTCCATAAAATTGATTTAAATTAGATACTCAATTCCATAAAATTTTGATTTTATTTCTAGTAATTAATTTGGTAAATTTCAACACTAAATTAGAAATGCCATAACCATGTTTTCTCCTTTAATCGCATCAAAAAAACTTGAATGAGTAATTTTTTGAAGTTGTAGAGGAATCAATCGATTACCGTCATGTTAATTTTAGCAATTAAGCTTAATTTTTCATCTTCAATTCTACATACTATGTTTTTTATAGAAACTCCATACCCCTTCTTTTTTTTTTTGAAGTTGACCAATACTAAGTAAATTTAATTTTAATTATGGAATAAAGAAAACGTAAGAGATGGTATGAACAATGTTTTTTGTTTGGATTGCTACTATTCTTTTTCCAGTAATATGAACTTTAGACTTTTCACCAAACTTCACAAAATCTTGATATAATTCATTTAAATTGGAGAGAAGACTGATTTATCTTGACACATATAATTGTTATGCCTAATGTCTAAATACCATGAGTTTTAGTGATTTTTCTTATTCATATAACAAGCCATCAATAAAGAAATTTCATCTTTCTTCTTTACAAAGTTAGATTTTCTACAACCACTATCCTATTCAAAAACTTGAACTGTAAAATAACAATTAATATAATTATAATATATATAAAGAATAAGTATTCCTTAAAAAAAAATATTTATTCATGAAAATAAAATGAAATTATTTTTTATTTCACCGAATTGATAGACAAGAATATCGGTGCAATAACTAACCCAAAGGCACTACCGCTAGACTATAAAACGGGAAGGAAAAAAAAACACATCAGAAGTCCAACTACGTTATATTGATTCCCCTAGTATTATACCACCGCAATTCTCCGGCCCAGATTCGATCGGAAATTACAAGCTTTTCGTCCCTCAAGTTGCCTTTCATTGCCAGAGTTTAGCATGATAGTTTACAATTATATATATTTTAATAGTTAATTGACTAATTTGTAATGGAAGTTTTCATGTGAATGTCTAAAATTAATTTTAATAATTAATTGCCAAACCATGATTATCAAATCTATTTCAATAATTAGTTAGAGATTGCTTGTTTCTCTATTTATATCGGACTGAAGTGCAGCTTCAATCAGATAGAAGGGGGGAAGAGAGAGATGGCCGGTGAGGAGAGTTTGCCAGAATCTTAGCCTATGAGTGCTGGTGGAGATGGCCCCAACAGCTATTTTCAAAACTCCGTCCATCGGAGATTGGCATTTGGTTCTTCATACAAAAACTTTATTTGGTTTTAGTAATTTTCTTTTCCGTAATTTCTTTAAGCCCGTTTGCAGTCCAAGAAAAATATTTAAAACGTAAGGATTTTCTTATTGGCAACACCTTTTAATTAGCCCGTTTGCAGTCTAAGAAAAATATTTAAAACGTAAGGATTTTCTTATTGGCAACACCTTTTAATTAGCTTCACCAGCATCCCCTCGTTTTCATGGAAGGATCATTCAAAACAACACTCTTTAGGATTAGGGAAGGGATGGAGATGATATATTAAAGAGCTAGTCACCTTATTTCATGTGAGCTTCAGCAAAAAAAAAAAAAAAAAAAAAAAAACTTTATTGGTCTTAGAACGGGTCTAAAAAACTATAGCTTGTAAAAAAAAAAGCTAATGCTAGTTAAATATTTTCTTATAAGACAATAATTTTTTTAAAAAAAATGTATTTTATCATCTGTTTCAAATGTGAAATGAACGAAATTGATCCATTAGTGGTAATTGAACCATTAATCTCCTTGTTTTGATTTTTTGTACCGGACCGCGACCAACACACGAAATGCTCAGACATCACATGCTGGATATAAGCTTTCCAGATAGTTTTCAAGACATGCGGAGGTCTGAAATTCCTTTACAGGACCACATCTTCCTAGCCTAGAAAACCTTTTTTTCTTTGCATATTTCTTTAATCTTTTTTAGAGCTCGTACCAGAAAATCATGAAACCTAGCAAATAGAAATAAATTATCGATTAAGATAATAAAAAATAAAATTGAATATTGTTTTTAAAATAAAAACATTTACATTTTGAATTCAATCTTATATGATAGTGTTGTGATTCTCCCACACCCTCTTGGAAAAAAATATCGCTTGCCTCCTACTAGTAAAAATTTTCCTTGCACGCCCAATTTTTAAAAAATATTTAGTTCATTAAATTAAAAAATTGACCGAATTAAAATAATGATAAAATATTTATGTATATACTAACATTGAACTTCTCAAACCAAGCATCAATTATAAGCTTTCATTCAATATTTTAGAAACCTAACCCCAGTAAAATAAAGGCACTTCCATCATCAATTAATATTGATATTCCTTTCAAAAAGTTCTTGAATTCAAACATATATTATATAAAAAGAAAATACTAAGTAATCAAATGTTACTCGCATTTGTTTATGCCCCACGCATAATATAATTGTATTGTACTTATGCGTTTTTGGGAGGTAAGAGGCGAATTACTAATATATATATATATAACTCTACCCTTCTGATCTTGAATGTGAAGGAGAGCTACCATATTTAGGAAGGAAACCTGCATCAAGTTGAGAAATAGAGAGATGGAAAATGGCGAGACCAAAACAGTGCCAAAATCATGGGCTATGGTTGGCGGAGATGGACCTCGTAGCTATGCCCAAAATTCTTCCTATCAGGTATACATTCTTTCTCTCAGTATCTTCTTCTACAGACTAATTTGAATAGAACACCATGTCTGATGTTTAATTACAAAAGTGTATTTACTTATTGCCAAGTGCAGAGGGGAGTGTTGGACGTCGCGAATGAATTGATGAATGAAGGCATCAAAGAGACGCTCGCCTTTAAAAGCCCCTGTTCTGATTCTTCAAATATCTGTACTTTTCGAATCGCAGATTTTGGATGTTCTGCTGGGCCGAATACATTCTTGGCAATGGAGAAAATCATAGAAGCTGTGGAGCAGAAATACCATGCCCAGTTCCAAAACTCCCCGCCCTTAGAGCTCCAAGTTTTCTTCAACGATGTCACAACCAATGATTTCAACACTCTCTTCAAAACCCTTCCATTGTATCAAAAATACTTCGCTGCTGGAGTGCCTGGTACTTTTTATGGTCGTTTATTCCCCAAGTCAACGCTCCATCTTGCGTGCTCTTCCTATTCCTTGCACTGGCTCTCTAAGGTTCCAGAGGAAGTTGTGGACAAGAAATCTCCGGCATGGAATAAGGGTAGCATACAGTGCAGTGGAACTGCAGAAGAAGTAGCAAAAGCGTATTCAGCTCAGTTCAAAACGGATATGGATAACTTTCTGAATGCTAGAGCTCAAGAAATTATTGGTGGAGGATTGATGGTGATCATAATTCCTGGTCTTCCTGACGGCATCCTTATGTCTCAGACTGGAGCTGGAATATTCAATGACTTCTTCGGATCTTGCCTCATCGACATGGCGAAATTGGTAAGCATATAAATGGTTTGTCTTTAACTTTTCAAGAGATACAGGTTTATCAACGGATTACAAAAGGCAAATCTCGGGATTATAGTAAGAGGGAATGGTGGTAGGAACAGTGTCAATTATTTTTGTAGCACCAGACTCATTTCGTGAATTACAACAGTGAAGTTGTGATTTTGCCCCCCGGTCAAATAACATTTGGCTTGGTTTATAGGTGCAAGAGGGTCTTTTTATTTTTTTAATCAACAATAAAAATACTAAAATGCTCTTGTAGACAAAGAATAAATGTTTTGTTTTTTTAATTCCGAGTGCAAAATAAAATTACTTAAATACTTGAAGTATAAGAAAGCCTTCGGTCAAGGGTTTTTTTTTTGTCTAGTCATGTTACGTTCTGTGTTATTTACTATTTTGTTGATGGCAATTATGGTCTTTTAACTTATAAATGCACAAATAAACTTACTTAATTGTCCTTTAAAGTAAAAAATAAAAGCCTTTCGGTCATAAGTTTTTTTTTATATATTTTCATATCAGTTTTTTTGCTAATTGTTGTTTAGTTAAGGGCATTATTCTTTTTTTATAAAAATTAAATAATATTAAAATTTAAGAAGTTACTAGATGCGCACGCATCATCGTGTGGAGTAGTTCATACACTTTAAGAGTGGCATGTGCGGCTCCTCTTAGTTGTCAAAATTATTTGTTTGTTATGTCGTTGGAATTGTCATTGCATCCGTTTTTTCTTGGTACAGTGTGTGTCAATGAAAGTTAAGTAGTTTGTTATTAATGGACCTTTTTTTTCTCTCTCTCCTCCCCCTCAAATTACATGTTTGGTTTTCTTTGTTTTTTTGTTTTTTTTTTTGCTACGATCCTTTTTTTTTATTTCTTTTTTTTTCCTTAGCTCTTTTGTTAAAATTTTGTTCTATTCAATTTAGTCCTTTGATCCCAATTTGTCATGTATTAATGTTTTCAATTTTATCCTTAATTTTTTTGATTCCTTATATAAAAGCTTTATTGTTTTTAATTTCACTGTCCAATCCAAGTTTATGATGTATTATTTTTTTTCAATTTGGTTCTCATTCTTTGTATTTTTTATTATCATTTTGTTAATGTTATTATTCTTTTCAATATAACCCCCAATTTAAAAATTTCTTGTTTCCCTCAAATTTATTTTTTATTTTAATTTTCACTATCATTCTTTTAATTGATATATTTTTATTTTGAATTTTTTTTGTATAATTTACTTTTTTTGTCTTTGAGCGTTTTATTTCTTGGAGATTGAACTTCGTGCTTTTTACATGTATAGTATTTCCAGTGAGATGACTATGGTCACGGGTTTAAAAAAAAATTAAACCACCTTATTAATGCAAAACATGTAAATTGATTGACCTTTATAGTTCAACAAATATAGTTCAACAAACTACTCAGTTCCTTCTATAATAATAAATAAATCTAGCACATCCTTTCCTTAGTACTAGTACGGACGGCTTAAACACCATCTTCATAGTTCATTCTATAATAATATATAAATCTAGCAAATATTAGATGTCATCATATGGTTATTTCTTTATTTACCTGTTTTTTGATAATTCCAATTTACAAGAATGGGATCCAATTCACCCTCCCAGCAATAGTAAGAGACGGAGAAACAAATCGGTACAGCATAAATTTATGTTTTTTTTTTTTTCAAATATTAATCTCATCGAACTATAAAATCTTTCTTGCAGGGGGTGATTAGTGAAGAAAAGGTGGATTCCTTTAATTTGCCTCTGTACTACTCTTCTGCTAAGGAGTTGGAGGAGATTATAAAGAACAATGGACATTTCTGTATTGAGAGATTGAACATGCTGAATTATCCCATGATGAAAAGGAAGCTCGATGTCCAATTTCATATTTCGCAATTTAGAGCTATTTTTCAGGGACTAGTGGAAGCACACTTTGGAAGGGATGATGTTGACAAAATATTCGAATATCTTGCCAAGAAGCTCGCAGAGAATTATGACTCCGTCTTCAATGTGGCAAAGCATCAACACGTCGTCGAGCATTTTATCCTGCTGAAGCGTAACATTAATTGATGAAAGATATGCGCTATTGGATTTCAATGTTTTGTGTTCTTAATACCATACCGAATAATGTTTGTTCTTTGATGCTCTGGTAGCTATACTGCTACGATTTTCTTTTTTCTTCTATCTGTCTGTTCTTGTTCTTGTTCTTGTTCTTGTTCTTGTTCTTGTTCTTGTTCTTGTTCTTGTTCTTGTTCTTGTTCTTGTTCTTGTTCTTGTTCTTGCGAGTACTGGTAGGGTGCCCATGGTGCCATACTTGAATCTTTTAAAGCAGAGAAAATAATCGTGCATTGAGATTCGGCCATTGGATCCGATCCTTACAACGATCTACCTAGTTTCCAAAAGAATACCCTTCACAGGCTCCCAGTAAGGGTGGAAATGCTTTATTATTGTTATTTTCTTTCCCCTGATGTATCAAGAATATTCGTTAACAGGGATAAAATTCCCAGAAGGGAATAAAACAACTCTTTATTACGAATACTATGATACTTCTGTACAGTTAAACGCAAAGTTCTGCAGCATCGTTGACAGTTTCTCAAGACAACAACAACAGCCAAAAAAAAAAAAAACAGCGAGGATTCTGTACCATTACTGCCACATCGGGATATTATTGTTGTGCATACTAGATCAAAAGAAAACACAAATAAAAAACACAAATAAGTAGATTTATGTGGTTTACCAAAATCAGGTACGTCCATGGAGACAGCAGATTATATATTATTGAAGGAATGATACAAACACTCAACTCAATCTAGTACAATCCCAGAAAACCCAATGTTTTACTCTTACACTTGATGTTTCTCTCAAATCTGCTCTTTCTCACTCTTAAAATTACACTTGCACTCACTGCACACACTTTTTTTACTCTCTTTGTCTCCATTTTTAGGAGAAATGGAAGCATTTGCATCAACCAATAAATTTTAACCAACTACTAACTACTACAATAAATATTGTGGTTGAAAGAAGGAAAGGCTAGTAAATGGTGGAGAGGGTGGTTGATGGTGGTTAAGAAAAATGTTGACAATTTGCTACAAATCTCCACCTTGGCAAGATTTTTCCATTCAATCCTCGTGATCAATCAATGCTGCCTCTAATGCATCATATGACGCTGCATCCTATAGGTGTTCAACATCGAGAGATGTTGATCAAGTCCAAACAATGTTGGAACTTGATTCTTGAGACAAATTTTGTGAGCATGTCAGCTGGATTATCTGCGGTACCAATCTTCTGTAGCAGAATATCCCCTTCATCCACAATTTCTCAAACAAAATGAAATCGAACATCAATGAGCTTGGTGTGGGAATGATGAACCTGATTCTTTGCAAGACAAATAGCACTTTGACTATCACAATGGACATCCACATGCTCTTGGGCAATTCCTAAATCTTCAATCAACTCATTTAACCAAATAGCTTCCTTGAAAGCTTTTGTTACTGCCATGTACTCTGCCTCAGCTGTTGACAAAGCTACTGTTGATTGTAAAGTTGACCTCCAACTTATAGGCCCTTTAGCAAGTGTAAACACATAGCCTGTTATGGAACGACGCTTGTCTAAGTCACCAGCATAGTCCGAATCCACATAACCAACTAAATTTTGTCTGAGTCTATCATCCCTCTCAAACTTCAAACCAATATCAGGTGTGCCATGAATGTATCATAGAATCCACTTAACCGCCTGCCAGTGACTCTTTCCCGGATCATGCATATGCTCACCATACTAACAGCATGTGAAATATCTGGTCTCGTACAAACCATTGCATACATTAATGCATCAACTGCATTTGCATAAGGAATTTGAGCCATATGTTTGCACTCTTCCTCTATGCGTGGAGACATTGAAGCACTTAGCTTAAAATGAGGAGCTAAAGGTTTTTTACAGGCTTGGCCTTACTATTTACCCCAAATCTCTGTAGAATTTTCTTCAAGTATTGGGTCTGTGTCAAACAAACTGTGTCTTTTCTTCTATCTTCCTGAATCTCTATGCTAAGAATCTTCTTAGCTTCTCCAAGGTCCTTCATTTCAAACTCAATTCTTAATTGAGCTTTCAATCTATCAATCTCCACCTTGCTCTTTGATGCAATCAACATATCATTAACATATAAGAGCAAATAGATGAAAGAACCATCAAGAAGTTTGTGAAAATATACACTGTTGTCAAACTGACTCCATGTGTATCCATGTTCTGTCATGAACTTATCAAATCGCTTATACCACTAGCAAGGAGATTGTTTCAAGCCATACAATGACTTCTTTAGTTTACAAGCCCAATTCTCTTTCCTAGTGACTTTGAAACCATCTGGCTGAGACATGTAAATTTCCTCTTCCAAATCTCCATGTAGGAAGGCAGTTTTCACATCAAGTTGGGCTAACTCCAAATCAAATTATACAAACAAGGCTAGCAGAATACAGATTGATGAATGCTTAACAACTGGAGAGAATACCTCATTATAATCTATCCCCTCCTTCTGAGCATAACCTTTTGCTACCAATCTTGCTTTGAATCTGATGTTGTCTTTTCCAGGATTACCTTCCTTCTTGGCATATACCCACTTGCAACCAATTGTCTTCTTTCCCTTAGGGAGTTATACCAAATCCCAAGTCTGATTCTTGTGGAGAGATTTTATTTCTTCATCCATTATCTCTTTCCATTATGCACTTTCTACACTTTATACTGCTTCTTTGTAGGTGTACGGGATTCTATCATCAATCACTGGAAGTGCATAAGCCATCAAGTTACAATACCGAGCAAGTTTCTTGATAACTCTTTTCGGTTTACTCGTTGCAATTGATTCTTATTGTGTGGTTGCTGGAGTTGTTGCATCTTCTTTATCTGAACTTTCATCAAAATCTCCTTCAGTAGGGATTGTCTGAACAATTTTTATAGGGATAACTGAAGTCTCCAACTCCACCTGTTATGCATCACCATACTATTTTTCCTTCTCCTATGATTTCACTTGTTGTAAAATGCCAAACTCATTAAAAGTGACATCTCTACTTAAAATCACTTTCTTTGATTCAGAACACCAAAGTCTGTAACCTTTTACTCCTCCACTAAAGCCCAAAAATATAGCTTTCTTTTCTCTAGGATATAGCTTGGACTTGGTAACATGATAATATGCTGAGCAACCGAATATATGTATAAAGTTATAATCATTTGCGGAAGAGCCTGACCATACCTCTAAGGGAGTTCTTCCATTTAATGCTGTTGAAGGTAACCAATTAACAATATGATGAGCATAGCTTAATGCCTCGCCCCAAAACACTTTGTTTAGTCTCGAATGTGATAGCATACATCGGACTTTCTCTACCAACATGCGGTTCATGCATTCTGCTACTCCATTTTGTTGTGGTGTTTTGTGCACAGTAAAATGTCGTTTGATCCCTTCATCCTGACAAACTTCAAAGAAAGGATATGAAGTATACTCACCATCATTATATGATCGAAGAGTCTTAACTCTCCTTCCAATTTGAGTCTCCACCATTTTCTTCCATTTCAGAAAGATATCAAGGACCTCATCCTTGTGTTTCATCACGTACATCCACACTCGTCTTGAGAAATCATCAATAAAAGTAACAAACCAACGATTACCTCCAAGAGATTCATTCTTTGAAGGTCCCCATATGTCTGTGTGAACATAATCTAGAATCCCTTTTGTGTTGTGTACCGTAGTGCCAAACTTGACCCTTGTCTATTTTCTAAGAACACAATGCTCACAGAACCCATGGTTCTCAGTCTTGGCGCCTTATAATAGACCTTCCTTGACCAATCCTTGCAAAGCTTTTTCACCAACATGCCCTAAGCGCATGTGCCAAAGTCTGGAATTATTTGTTTCATCATTTCCTATGCTTTTGGAAACAGTTGTTGTACCAGTAACTGTAGATCCATCCAAGAAATATAAGTTTCCTATCCTCGTTCCTCTTAAGACAACTAATGTACCACGGATTGCTCTCAGGACTCCACCATGCATAATAATCTTATAACCACTGGATTCTATGACTCCAAGTAAGAAGAGATTTTTTTTCAAGTCAGGTATATACCGTGCCTCTGTTAGTGTCTTGACTACCCCTTTATGCATCTTCAGATGGATAGTCACAATTCCTTTAATCTCACAAACATCATCATTATTCATCAACACAACTCCTCCATCGAACTCCTCAAGTCTCGAGAATAAGTGCTTGTTAGGGCACATGTGATAGGAACATGTAGAATCAAGAATCCATTCACCACAATGGTTTTTTAGGTGATGAGACCATGAATGTAGAGTCTTGTTCATCTTCATCTCGTGCAACGTTCACAGTTGGTTCATCTTTTTCCTTATTGTCTTTGATTGGACAATCTTTCTTCCAGTGCCCTTTTTCGTGATAAAAGGAACACTCATCTTTTGCAAGATATCGTCTGTTTGATGATTCTCCTCTGGATTTTGAGCGAGATCTCCCTCGCCCTCGAAATCTTCTAGGGTTTGTTCCGCCTCTAACAATCAATGCTTCTGACATTGACTCCTTGTGAACAATTTGGTTCTTTTTTCGGTACTCATTGTTCACCAAAGCATTGGACACATCAATGAATTTAATTTTTTATTTAAAAGGAAGCTCGATGTCCAATTTCATATTTCGCAATTTAGAGCTGTTTTTCAGGGACTTTTGGAAGCACACTTTGGAAGGGATGATGTTGACAAAATATTCGAATATCTTGCCAAGAAGCTCGCAGAGAATTATGACTCGGTCTTCAATGCGGCAAAGCATCAACACGTCGTCGAGCATTTTATCCTGCTGAAGCGTAACATTAATTGATGAAAGATATGCGTTATTGGATTTCAATGTTTTGTGTTCTTATTACCATACCGAATAATGTTTGTATCTTTGATGCTCTGGCAGCTATACTGCTACGATTTTCTTTTTTCTTTTTTCTTCTATCTTTCTGTTCTTGTTCTTGTTCTTGTTCTTGTTCTTGTTCTTGCGAGTGGTAGGGGATACTGGATAGTGCCATACTTGAATCTTTTAAAGCAGAGAAATTAATCGTGCAATGAGATTCGGCCATTGGATCCGATCCTTGCAACGATCTGCCAAGTTTCCAAAGAATACCCTTCACAGGCTTCCAGAAAGGGTGGAAATGCTTTATTATTATTATTATTTTCTTTCCCCTGATATATCAAGAATATTCGTTAACAGGGATAAAATTCCCAGAAGGGAATAAAACAACTCTTTATTACGAATACTATGATGCTTCTGTACAGTTAAACGCAAAGCTCTACAGCATCGTTGACAATTTCTCAACACAAAAAAATAAAAAATAAAAATAAAAAACAAAACAGCGAGGATTCTGCACCAATACTGCCACACCGGGATGCAACATGGCAAAGATGGGAGCTGAAACCAAATTCAAATTCCGAGACACCGAGCACCATTCCCCAATCATCGTCCACGGCACCCACCAAAGTCAAGATATTGTCTTGTTTGGTTGAAAAAGTCAACATTATGAGATGATTATTTATGATCCATCTATTACAAAAGCACTGGTGAACACAGAGAGGAAAAGCTTTTCTGCAGCATCAGATCAAATATATGATTTTATTTTATTTTTAATTAACGAAGGTGGCATATTATATGTATGTGTGTATATAATGAAACTCTTGAGTTTCACGTTTGTTTGACACCATACCCTCAGGCCCTAACGCTTTCCATCTTTCTAATCATGTATATATGTATATTCTTCAACTTTTAAAAATATTCATCAATAAGTGATGCTGTGTATACCTTATATTATAGAGAAAAAAACTAGGGTTTTCAAGCGTAAAGTTACAATTCTTATCTATATAGAAAATTATAGAAAAAAAACTCATATATTGTGATTATATATTCTCTTCTGAAAAATAGCCTACAAAGCTATTTAAATACAAGAAAAAGAAATTCTAATTAATAAAATGCTAATTAAATTAAAAATAATAATCTAAATAGAAAAAGAAAATTTAAAATCGACAAGGAAAATAAAAAAAAATCTCAAGCAGTAATTTTTTAGCTAAATATGAGAATGTTCTCGAACTTTGATGAAGTTGTCTTCTATTATATACTAGGAACATGGACTTTAAAATGTTATGGCAACCTTTCAGCGTAATATGATGATTGAATTAAAAATTATGGCTAGTTTTTGTTATATCATTTGACTTATCCAAACTTCTTCAGCTAGGATTTTTGATACGCAACCTATGTCAGGATCCCTTCTACTTGCAAAAAAAAAACTCCATATAATCACAACTAATTAATCTATAAAAACCACACCAAGATTTAAAAATTAATTAATCAGTCAATAAATTACAGCTCAACGTAACATTAATATTGATATTCCTTTCAAAAGTTCTTGAATTCAAACATATATTACATAAAAAGAAAATACTAAGTAATCAAATGTTACTTGCATTTGTTAATTTATGCCCCTCACATAATATAATTTTATTGTAGTTATGCGATGGATGGAAGAAGTAAGAGGCGAATTACTGATATAGAGAGATCTACCCTTCTCTTGAATGTGAAGGAGAGCTACCATATATAGGAAGCAAACCTGCATCAAGTTGAGAAATAGAGAGATGGAAAATGAAGAGACCAAAACAGTGCCAAAATCATGGGCTATGGTTGGTGGAGATGGACCTCGTAGCTATGCCCAAAATTCTTCCTATCAGGTATACATTCTTTCTCTCTGTATCTTCTTCTACAGACTAATTTCAATAGAACACTATGTCTGATGTTTAATTACAAAAGTGTGTTTACTTATTGCCAAGTGCAGAGGGGAGTGTTGGACGTCGTGAATGAATTGATGAATGAAGGCATCAAAGAGACGCTTGACTTTAAAAGCCCTTGTTTTGATTCTTCAAATGTTTGCACATTTCGAATCGCAGATTTTGGATGTTCTGCTGGTCCGAATACATTCTTGGCAATGGAGAAAATCATAGAAGCTGTGGAGCAGAAATACCATGCCCAGTTCAAAAACTCCCCGCCCTTAGAGCTCCAAGTTTTCTTCAACGATGTCACAACCAATGATTTCAACACTCTCTTCAGAACCCTTCCATTTTATCAAAAAATACTTCGCTGCTGGAGTGCCTGGTACTTTTTATGGTCGTTTATTCCCCAAGTCAACGCTCCATCTTGCGTACTCTTCCTATTCTTGCACTGGCTCTCTAAGGTTCCAGAGGAAGTTGTGGACAAGAAATCTCCGGCATGGAATAAGGGTAGCATACAGTGCTGTGGAACTGCAAAAGAAGTAGCAAAAGCGTATTCAGCTCAGTTCAAAACGGATATGGATAACTTTCTGAATGCTAGAGCTCAAGAAATTATTGGTGGAGGATTGATGGTGATCATAATTCTCGGTCTTCCTGACGAAATCTTTTTGTCTCAAACTGCAGCTGGAATATGCAATGAGCTTTTCGGGTCTTGCCTCATCGACATGGCAAAATCGGTAAGCATATAAAACTCGCCTGTATTGATTAGAGGAATTTCAACAAAAAAGCGTTGAGTATTTGGAGCAATTGCAAGGAGTTGGTGTTGTGCTAGTAAAGTACGACAACTCTTGAGGTCAGACAGAGGAGGCAATTCCTTACAAATCTCTTAGTTATTATGTGAAGGATCTGTCTTCAACTTTTCAAGAAAGATAATCTATTTGTTAATTTTTCTATTTACCTGTTTTCTTCGATAAAAGAATAGTAAGAAACGGAGAAGCAAAACGGTATGGTATACGCTCTTATTTTTATTTTTTTTCAATTATTAATTTCATTGAACTATACTAATATTTCTTGCAGGGAGTGATTAGTGAAGAAAAGGTGGATTCCTTTAATTTGCCTCTGTACTACTCTTCTGCTAAGGAGTTGGAAGAGATTATAAAGAACAATGGACATTTCTGTATTGAGAGATTGAACATGATGAATCATCCCATGACGAAAAGGAAGCTCGATGTCCAGTTTGCTATTTCGCAATTTAGAGCTATTTTTCAGGGACTATTGGAAGAACACTTTGGAAGGAATGATGTTGACAAAATATTCGAATATTTTGCCAAGAAGTTTGCAGAGAATTATGACTCTGTCTTCAATGGGGCGACGCATCAACACGTCGACCATTTTATCCTGCTAAAGCGCAAAATTAACTGATGAAAGTTATGCGTTTTTGGATTTCAATGTTGACGAATTATCAAGCTTTTGTGTTTCCATTGCCATAACAAATAAAGCCTGTATCTTTTATGGGCTGGCAGCTATATTACTAGGAAACTTGTTCTTTTTTCTTGTATCTGTCTGTTTTTTTTAATTATTAATATAGGTATATGGGTTAATTTATATATATTTTGATTAATTTTATTAATTTTGAAGTGAATAATTATGTAAACTTTTTAATAATTTTAAAATTTATAAAACTTAAACCGGTAATATATCTAAGTATACCCCTTATAATTCTATATTCTGTTTTTATTATTGCAAGTGGTTGGGTAGAGTGCCTCAGATGCACTTGATAATTACAAGTGCATCATACTTGAGTTTTTCAAAGCATGGAGACGGTGTCTTCAGATTCGGCCATTTGATCCGATCCTTACAGCGATGTTCACATTTCCCAAAGAATAACATATATATTTCTTTGAATTAGTAAGGAATGTTTAAAGCAGTCCACACATCAATACGGAATCAGTTTTATATATATATAAACTGATTCAAAGTTCTTCCTACGACTTTTTGTTTCTTGGAATTTTTTGAAGTGACATTGACTTAATAATTTAAAGTGATAGGGAGAAAAAGAAGGTTGTTTAAATATGCATTGTAAACGGAATTTATAATTGTGATTTTATTATGAAACTGTAATTTTAAATTGTTATTGTTATTGTTAAAAAATCACTATTAGAAATAACATTCATTAAAATCATGATTTCAAATTATAATTTTTTATTTAAATTATTATTATAAATAACAATTTTTCAACAACTACAATTCTTGATAGTTATTTACAGCTATATTATTTTTCAATAATTTTTTAAAATTGTGTTATTTTCCACTAACATTATAAAATTGTGTTATTTTCAAAAAGTAATTTTTTTATTAATATGAATGTTTAGATCAGCTTTCGTGCACTTTAACTAATTCCACGAGTACTGAAATTAACGATAATATAAATTTCCAGTAGCCCTAAAGATTGTGAAACTAGAAATAGTAGCCTCTAAAAAACAAATCTAAAACATGACCAGTTGAGTTACACTCCATCAGAGTTAAATAATTAATATATATATAATATATCAAAACAATTCAGAATAAAAAATAATAATAATTTAAAGTAAAAAAAATAAATCAAAAATATTTTTAAATACAAAAACAATCTCTTACCAGGGTTTGTAATCTGTAAATGACGTTCACGACTAATTTGGCGATGAATTATGAGTCATTTCATTTACAAGACCTAATTTAAAAATTAATTGACATTACCATTTGCGTGAGTACTAAACCATGTGAATTTCGAGTGTTAGCCGTACATCAATCATGTTTAAAATCCAATTTGCATGTGTAAATCCATAGAGGTTAATCACAGTTTATAAGTGAATTAAGGCCTGGAACGCAAGGAAGCATACAACATCAGTTTCTTCACTTTGAGTCGAGCGTAATTAGATGACTCTATGCAGCCCACCTAATTTCTCCAGCCATAGAAATTCGGACGAAGCTTATAGCCGAAAGCAATTTGCAAATATCAACTACGAAAGAAGACAGGAAAGAAAGAAAGAAAAGCTTTCAAGAGGCATCGCAATACAACTTTCATCTGTCTCTCAACAAAGACTAAAGTTCTCTAAGCATTATAGTCTCATTAATTAACAATAAAATCTACTCAAAATGTAAAAAAGTGAGAGACTGAGCCAGTGCTTGGAGCAGATGATAATGTCAATAAACGTAACACCATTAATTGGCATTTGTACTGCTTTGGATGTTTAAAGGGCAGTCACCCTTACGCCATATGATGAGATCAAGGTATATCATCTTAGATGTACCAAAAAACTGACCTGGAGGTAGAACGAGCCCCGCCGAGAGAGGGTGATCAACCCTGCTCTGAATACTCTGCATATAAGACTGGAATTTGAAACTCTTTCCCTGAGATTTATTTGAAAGATCGTAGAAGTATTCATTTGTTGAAAGTTCGTAGAAGTATTCTCCTGCAGATGTGGGCGGCCCCAAGCAGCTAATTGTGACAATATTCCCAAAGGTTTCTTCATGATGATGAAGAATAAATATAGCACCGTCGTCAGTTTCTTGGAGAACCTCAGAATTTTGACCAACAGATAAGGGAAGAGGGAATGCCCCACCATAGTAAAAGCGTATCACATCACCTACATGCCTGCAACGCAAATGCGGGTCTAACTTCTTAGAAGAGCTGATGAAGTTGCAACCTTGTATTGGGCAAGAGCATGGTGCATAGATGCAACTCTTATCATGGTTGTACTTCTCGCTGTAAATAAATGTCTCTCCACACCCATACCGCATATTTTCGCATGGTATCCTTACTGATTCAAGAACCTTCTCGATAGCCCGACATCGATTATTGCTGATAGGTAACGAGCAGGTAGGACATTTGTGTGCAAGTTTACTGCAGCAGGAAAAGCAAGCTGTGTGCCCATTCTCACACTGAATTCCCCCCATAAGCACCCAAAAAAAAGAGAAAAAGAAAGAAACTATGAGATTAGCTAGATATGATAATGAATCGTGCAAATGAAAAGATTGAAAAACGAAATCTAAAGTAACAGAAAGAACCTAATTTGCCATTTACTTAGGAAACACGTGGTAAGGAAAAGACAATAAACAAAAAGGACAAGCAAACCAGGTACAATAATATTTACCAAGAAAATGAGAATCAACTGATGCTACTTATTGACAAGGTTTACTAGATGATAAAAAATAACACAACATGCAGATGCATAACAATGCCTCCTTGTAAGTTGGAATATACACCAACATCACCTCTCAATAAGGTGATGTCAAAACCACTTGCTATAGCCAATAACGCAAATCATACATTGATTTCATCTACTCAAATAACAGATTTAATTGTAAGCTAAGTCAAGAATTAAAAGCTTTTGGGGCAGCAGAGTATCGCGCAAGTTGGGATTTTGGACTCCAAATAACAAATACAAAGACACGACTCTAAGCAAACCTTACCAAACAAAACTCAATTTGCACCATAATTATATATATCGAATCTATTCTTCCACCACATTCTACTTGTATTTTTACATTTCTTAGCCATATCTCAACTAAACTACGAACATGTCACATTTTTAAGGCATATCAATTGTTCCTTAGGCAACACTATGTTAAACGTTTCCTTCCAAGAGAACCTATCTCCAGCTTTATTTGAAGAATATTGTACCACAATCCTAGTTCAACCTTCTTAGTCCTACAATAGCACTAAACCAACGAGTCTTCTACCAGTGTTTTGAGTCTTGCTCGACATGGAACTACAAGAAGAAAAAAATCATGGCCGATATCGTTTATAGATATACACGATGGAGCTTGCATGCTTGAGTTTCTACTGAATCCACCGCATATCTCCCACATAACCAGCAACCAGAAAACATGACATTATTCTCTGAACTACAATATCAACCAAGAATTCATACTTTGGAGCTACATCCTTCCACCATCCCCAACACTACACATAGAAAACTGTCACGGCACCATGAAGAAATGGAAGCTATAGTAAGATAACAGAATAGCCTCTAAGCATGTGTTTGTAAATAACCTTGTTGAAAATATCAAGCACTTCACATTAACTGAGCTTATCCAATCAAGCCCATAAAAAATAAAACAATAATGAAAACAATAAACACCAGCACCGAAAAAAACACAGAAAACATAAAGAAACCAAACAACAACAGCATCAAGAAAGTAAAAAAGAAAAAAATCTAACCTGAAAAACAGGGATAGTCAAGGGATATGAGCAGATTGCGCAATCAAGAATATCCAGGTCCATGAGGGTCATTGACATGGCACCATCGCCAAGAAAACTGCTTAATTTGTCGAGTACGTCATCCTCTCGCTCAGCTTCTGCCCCACCATCACTAAGATACTCGTCCTCTTCGTCAGAAGATTCTTGATTTTCATTTTCTTGATGCTGTTGGGTTTCTTCATTTTCACTTGCTTCAGGTTGTTCGGTCAATTCATATTCTTCATTTGATTCATGCTGTTGGGTCTCTTGATTTTCATTTCCTTCGTGCTGATGGGTTGTCTCTCGATTTTCATTCTCTTGGTGCTGTTGGGTTGCTTCTTGATTTTCATTCTCTAGATGCTGTTGGGTCTCTTGGTTTGGAGTAGCAGCAGAAAAACCACCGGAAGTTGAAGAAACCCTTTGTCTCTTACGAGATGGATTGCTGGGTCCATCTTCATTTTCTTCAGGGAACTTAACCATCTCTCGCTCTCCCGATCTCTATCGCTTGCTCTCTTCTACAGACACTAGTGAAATATTTTGATTCTTTTAGACTTCTTCAGCTCGGTGGCTTTCGGTTTAATTATTTATTCTGGGTTGTCAGTAGAAATGGCGGGGAGCCAATTGTGCCTTCCCGCCTCCCAAAAAAAATTATTTATTTTTCTTCCTTAATTAGATTTTTCTATCATGCTAATTACTTTTAATGTTCATTAACGAATTCATGTTTGATAAAACCTTCTATATAATAATAATAAAAATTAAGCGAGTCAGAATAATGCACTTATAGATATTTTTATTGAAGGTAGCTAATTTATGCATAATTATTAATTTGGATTTGGATTAAATGTCATATCAAAACAATGTTACTTTAAAAAAAACATATTTAATTGGGTTCTAACTATGTCATTAGTGAATTATTAGGTTTACCGGGTGATTTACAAGTTAACTTTCTTACACCGGTCTAGATTAGGTTGTGAATGGGTGGGTATTAAAATGACTCGTGAGCTAAGCTCTTTTCATTAAAAAATATAGTTTGATATAAAAAAAAATATAATAATATTTATTTTTTAATATTAAAATCATAATATATTAGATCAACTCAGACTTCATAATTTAACTCACCAAATCCGCAACCCGAATCATATACTCCATACATTTTTTAACAAGTTTGGTTTTTTTTTTTTTAAATTACAAAAAAAAAAAATATTGGAATATTTATTTGAAACTACAATGATTTATAGAAAAAAAACTGAAATAAATTATAAATAGTGATTCAAAATCAATCAGATATTAAATAACAAAATCATTTAAAAAAACCAAAAATAATTCAATGTAAGGAAAAAAAAAATAAAAATAATTAAAAAAAAATAGTTGGCATTGTAATCAAACATAACCCAACAAGTCAACTTCAAAACCTTCCAACTTGACTCATTGTCTGATTTAAGTTTAAAATCAACTAGTGAAAAAATTGATAAAATGTAGAAATGGAAGAAAATGCACATTATAACACCTTGTGCATGTAGAGATGGAAGAAATTTGATAAAATGTCAAGAGAATAATAAGAGAAGATTTTATTTTTGGACGGGCCATAGACATGGCTTTGGTAAACTTGACCCTTTTCTTTTCTGTTGCATGGTTTGGTTGGCTTGGTTAATGGAACAAATTATAGTCAGCAGGCCTAATCGCTGCTTGACTACAGACAAATCACACGACTCGAGCCTCCACTCGAAAATCGAACCGAAGCCAGAGGAATCCAGGTCTACCTCACTCGTTACAGTGCACCAGCTACAGTGATGTAGCCAAGCTCGTCATCATGTAGCAAAGCTCGATTTCTTTCAAGTTTCCACTTTCCAGGTCGTGGTACGATCAGTAGAGAAAGGGGGAAAGAACTATATCATCTTATAGTTCAAACGAAAAAGAACCGTAGGGCTTCAAAATTCCTTCCCTGGAACCACCAAATCTTCCATAAACAGTCAACAACATGACAAACTGTGAAAAATTGGCACACAACAAGGGAAATTACATAAAATGCCTTCCTTCCCCTTCCTTATTTCTCCAAACCTTTCCTCTTTCTCCTCTTTGTGCTTTCTGTTGATATGTGGAGGTTTATCCAAACAAAATCTCAATCCATTCCTTGTAAATCAGAAGCCACACAGGTAACCAAGTCATAAAGAAAAGTTGGGTGCACTAACTAGAATATAAAGGAAGAATGGATTCATTATCTACAAAGGGAAGATGAAAATTCTAACTGCAAACTAAAGGAAAAGAAGTGCGTAGCATGAGGAGTACAAACGGACCATTCATTCCAAGGTCTTAAGGAGTCTAAATAAAGCAGCTGCTTCTCTAATCCGTGAAAACTCAATGCAAAACGCTTGGACTTCAATGAAGAGATCCTTAACTGCAACGCCACAAAAGATTTCAACAGAATTGTTTCCAAATGAAAACACCAAAAAAAGAATACGCACCATGCAATACAATTAGTTATGCAGTTAATTGTTCTGCAAGCTTAAGACATTTACGACAAGTGTATTCCTTTTTTCGTGCCATCTTCAATTGTAAGTCCCAACACCCATTACTTTTCTCTTTGATCACAATAAATGATTAGAATAATTTGTTCCTCTTGATTCAGTTTTCGCCAAACAAACTTCTAAAATATTTTTTTTCTAATTTATGTCAGGAAAATAATGCAATCTGAGTTCTTATATTCTTTTATTTTTCTTCTCATTGCATTAAACCTCATGTATGAGTTTAGGCTATAAAAGAACGAAGGATATCATCTGCATATGCACTCATGTCAAATGGCCACTATAACAGTTCAATCATGAGTAGAAATGTATACTGACCATCAATAATTCTGTTTCGGATCAGACTCTGTAGGAAAACACAAACAAGTCTGACAAGTCGGTTCTGCATGTATTTATCCTAGAAAATGAGAAAAGTTAAAATCTTGTGTTAATATCTGGTTGGATTATGACCTCAACCAAAAAAAAAAAACTGATCTTGTACATGTATTTATCCCAGAAAATGAGGCAATTTCATGGTCTTTTAGAAAAAATTGCATGAGAAATTGTCATATGACTAGTTTAAGAAATACCAACACCACAACTACTACATTTTGAATGCTTGTATCTGTGTGCACACACAAATAACCAAGGTAGCACAATCTTTTCTAACATGGATACATGCAAATGAATGCTTGGCTTTCATTTTCCCCATGATCACCTCAGTGGAATTTCATCAAATGTTTTCATTATGGCTCCCACTATTATTAAATGGTCCGTGACCAACTGGTTCCTCAAGCAGAACTTTATTTTGTTCAACCAGTACTGTGACAAAATCAATGCAATAAATATTCATGGCATTGAATGTACCTTGATATTTTCACAAGACGAAATACAATTAGTTATGTACATCCGAACAAACTCCTTTGGAAGTTCAACTGCTGTTGTAAGCCGGTTCACAACTTCCATTGAATGTAGACTCATGTCCATATTGACAAGAACTGTGAAGTAACTGAACCCACAAATATAAACAAACATCAAACCAGTATCACACACTTGGGAAAATAAAAACAAAAGGAATAAAAATCACAAGCTCCAAACACATACTCTGCAATTTCAGGAGAATTTATCAACTTTGTAAGAACTTCAACTGCAATAAGGGGATTGTTCTCCACCAATTCCTGATGGCATGATGAAAAGGGCCTCTTAATTTCAAGCAATACAACTCATATTAAGAATGAAGAATGAAGTGTCATATGACATACAGGTAACTTCCTTGGTGCCAGTCCACAGTGATATACAAGCTTTGGGTCATTAGTCAATTCCACCAAGACTTGCTGGACAAGAGAGAGTTTGGAGTCATTACTTCCTTTCAATACCATTTATGCAACAACTATACAAAAAGAAGTTGAGCATGCAAATTGTCTCTTTACAATTTAATATGAACTTGAAAAGTCCATCAAGACAATCTATCTACAAGTCATTATTGAGTTAATCAAAACCTTATGAGGAATAATTAAATCTGAAGCACTTAGCTTTAATCAGAACCCCTTAAATTCATTTCAATCACAGAAAATAGCAGTCATGAATAATTTGGGATCTCATTGCAACTCAACACAGACAAATTTATATAACTTGCCAAACTAAGCTCAAGCATTCGGCTAATATTTTAAACATTTTCAGTACAAACACATGCAAAAACACAAGCAGTTTGATATAATAATATTAAGGAAAAAATAATTCAAAAAAATCTTAGTAGGGTAAAAAAATAACTTGGCAAAAGGCAGCTAGGATGTGTGAAAGCAGGGAACAGGTTAAGATATGGAAGCTACGTAGTTAAAAAGTAGGCTGAAAATAAGCTAGCCATTTGAAAATGGTAGGTAGATATAGTATAGTCAAATAGACATGGTCAACAAACATCTGCGCGATTGCTTTGTAAAAGTATCCTTTCTGAACTAGAATTTCACATTTCTTAAGATTCCAAAAGCCCTTTATGAAATCCTAACAATATTTGTGGTCAAAACTACTTGAAAAATCTCTTTAAATAAATGTATCTGTGTATAATATATTGAAACATAGAGCAGTAGAAGAACCTCCTGTTGAGCAGGGGCAAGAGGTCCCTTCAAGGCTTTTGCAATCAAGTCCCTAACGGCTGCTCCCTTGCTAGTATCAGCACACATCCCATGATCCCATACAAGCTCATGGTTGCTATCGGGATTGAGCCACACTAGCTGGAAATAAGTTTGAAAAGTGTAAGGAAAAATAGCAAATTCCATTAAGCAATCAAACATTTGACCCAAAAATGTCCTTACTTCGCCATCTTGTATCGGCAATCTCGGTGGTCGAGGCCTGATCCATTGATGACCAATTCCCTCTGTTGACAAGTTTGCCAACAATCCAAGCAGAGCCTCATCTCTATCTCCAGATCCAAGTTTAGGTTTTGCTCCAGGTTGCAAATCAAACCTACAAAACAAACATTATCGCCTATATGTGGAACAAAATGGAGTGAAAATGAAAATTGAACCTGGCATGAACTGAAAGCAGAAAATAGTGCATAAACAAAATCCCAAAGTCACAATTTTAGAATTGTTCCTCCAATTTCAGGGGACATACTCTGGTGAATTTGCATCACAACCACGGGGTACATCTGGATCTGGCACTATATTTTTCAGCGAATCGTTTTTAAATATGGAATTGTGTGCTTCAGCATGGACTTTATCAGAATATTGATGCTGCAATTGTTCACGTGATGGGAAAGCCTGACAATAAGCAGATAAGTTTATCAATGTGATGGGAAAGGTAAAAGTTCCAAGGAACAAAATTAAAGGCTTATTTAGCAGAACTGTATCTCCAATATGGTGATATAAATAATATGCATGAGTTTAGCATGCATTCACTCATGAAAAGCACGATTTGAGATATTCAAAGAACTTACATGGACTGAAGGATCAAAAAGTTTGATGTAATTCGCAGCTGACTGTTTAAGAAACTGGAAAATAGAGGAAAGCTGTTCTCAGAAACCATTATCATGAAGAGAAACATTTGTAATAGGAGAAATGGAGGAGAGACTAAAATGACAACACATGAAGAGAAGTGAGTAATCTGACTAAACTTACAAAACCATCTCCTTGATACTTTGATCTTCTACACCTAACAATGGTAAGAACTGAATCCAAGATTTACTATTCTATTCACCAATTAGGATGTTAAAAGATAAATTTTACTATTATATCCCCAACAACACACGGTTTTCAGACTGATATGTAAAATAGTTGAGAGAATTCCCATGACCACTTCAAATATTCTGCCAATTCTCCAATTGTCAATGAACTTTTGATAAATATTCAACGTATAAATATTCAACATACAAATAACCCAGCTCCATGAAACATGGTTTGAAGTGTCCCAGAGCGTTCCTAGCAAATAGATTTGACAAAAAAATAACACCGGAAAAAATCACTTGTCAAAAACCTTATAATAAGCAAGTTTACATGCTAGGTTGCTACATTTCTTCACATGCTAACTGAACTACTTCAAAAGATCATCGCTTAATATCAACAACAAAACAAAAAAGAAAATTTAGAACCTCTTTGCTACCGCCGGAGCCACCAGAGGCTAACAACTGAAGAACAAACGCCCTCTCATATTTTTCCGCGTCCTCATCACAAGCAGCCTGTAAAATCCCAACAATAAAACTCATAAACCTATATTTTCTTTCCAAATCATAGCATTCATCTGCACTACAAATAATCACATTTTTATGATAATAATCTTTCCATAACACCAGAACACACCAACTGCACTGCTTACATTGATAAACAAAGCCACATACGGATTTACGGAAGTCGGCTGCGATGAATAAGTCTGATAAAGAATAGCAAACGCGATTAACCGTTCCGTAGACTTCAGCATCTTCTTATTCTGCACTTCACATAAACCCCCAGTCCATCATCAACCAATACAAGGTTCATGATTTTAATACCAAAGATAATCAAAAAAGAAAAAAGAAAACCCAATCGGTAACAATAATTATATTCAAAGCGAAATCAGCTAAACCCTAGCAAAATCAACAAATTCAGTAAATGCGAGAGAGAGAGAGAGATATTGAAAGGGAGTGCGTTGCTTGCCTGTAAGAGGAGAAAGAGAGAGGCGGAAAGAGGGGAAGAGCGAGAGCGATTGATTTTGTTGAGAAACTCAGTGACGATTTCATCGAATGGTATTTGCTCTGATCTCAGTTGTGAATATAACAAGTTTGTTTCTTCGAAGCTTAAAGCCATTATCTTCTCTTCTCTTGCTTTGATTTTCGAATATTTCCCACTGGTGGATGGAGGAAGAAGGAAGTGAAGAAGTGGTGGAAGGGGAAAGCCGAGATTGTTTGTTTCTTGGGAAAGTGCAAGTGGAGTGGGAGTCTGACATTTTCATGGGCCGGTCCAGACCATTCTTGGTCCGGGCTTTCATGTAGACCTAAGATCGGTCTCGCTTGGATATGTTCTAGCCCGGTTTTTAGGATTTCTTTTTTAAGGAATAAGGAAATGTTTATTTCAAAGTATTGACAAAGCAACTACAAGAAACGGCGCTTGAGTAATTTTCTTTAGTCTTGGTCTTTTTCTCTTTTGATACCTCAGCTCATGATCTTTTCTTCTTCTGCGAAACCTTTAGTTTATCCTGAATTATGATAAATTTTAAGTATTAGTCTTATGATTTGTCATGGTTACAAAATATTATATTACTGGCTCTATCATGGTTTTTAGAGGCCTAGTCCAAGATCTGAGTTTCGGGTTTTGATCGGGTTATCATGTTAATTTTTTAAAATCAAAACAATATTG
Source organism: Populus alba (assembly GCF_005239225.2). Lineage (NCBI taxonomy): Eukaryota > Viridiplantae > Streptophyta > Magnoliopsida > Malpighiales > Salicaceae > Populus > Populus alba. The sequence goes on along the minus strand of NC_133300.1, from coordinate 17,640,114 downwards.
TTTTAGTAAAAAAAAAAAAATCAAAGGGTTACAATCAGGTTTTTTGATTGAATTTTGCTAGGCAATTTGCTGAGTCAACCGGGTCATACCAAGTTTTTCTTTTCTTATTTTTTCTTAGACCCGACCCGATCCGGTTTCAACATCAGGTCAGTTGGGTACTGGGTCAATCCGCCGAATGAGTTTCAAAACTATGGGCTCTATTGAGTGAATATTGAAGAAAATGGAGCATGATACGGAAAATGTGAAGAAAATGAAGGTGATACCAAAATATGAATTGCTAAAACAACATGAATCAAATGATAGGAAAACTAACATTTTAGGAATCAAATTGAAGTTTTATTGGCCAAAATCTAAATGATGCATCTATTTTTATTTCTTTCCAATTATGGTCCTCTCTCTTTTCATTTCTATCTTCAACCTTGGTTAAATTCTTATCTTTGAAAATCAAAATCCAATTCACCTTTGAATACCCATCGAAACCACGCACATGCGAGATAATCCAAACATGAAGGAATTAAACCCAAAAAACCCCATGAAATTTTAGTTTAGGAGGATTAAATTGCAAAGATAAAAAATTTGAAATTCTAATGAAAAATAAAAGAAGCTGCGTAGTGCAATCCATAGTAAAATATAAGTGTTGTCATGGTAAAATTTACTTGTAAAATAAATAAATAATTTTTTTAATATATTATATAATTTCATTGCAAAACTCAATTCAATAAGGTCCACTTCAACCAGTAAACTTTCTATTTCCAAGGATAGAGTATAACCATCTTATAATCAATATTATTCTAGGTCAAGAAAAAAATCAATATTCTCTAGAGTATATGATATATATTTTAAAACTACAAAAAAAAATCTTACTTCAAAAGTCTCAGCGTTCTGATAAAGTTACCTTCAATATCATACTTGCTAATAAATATTCCATTTTTTTTTTTACATGATTAAAAGATTCTTAATAAACTGTATACTTGCTATAAAGATTCCATTTTTTTTACAGAAATATTGTATGCTTGCTATAAAGATTCCGTATTTTTACAGAAAAGATTTTTAATAAATTGTATTCTATCAGAATTCTCCACGATACAATTCCTAATATCTTTGTATTTCACACACCATGGAGAAATCTGTGCAAAAAATGAGAGATTTTTAAGAGAATTTCCGAGCCCATTAACCGACCTGTCAAACAAACAACTGTAGCAAATTTCCTTTCACTGGAAAAGGGGGTTGTCTTGCTTTCTCGATAGTCGCTGAGAGATCAGAAGGAAGAAAAGATATGGCTTTCACTCTTCACCACTATACACTCACTTTCTCACCTTTTATCCATCAAAACACAACCTTCTCTCTTCGATCTTACCAGAAGCCCACCATAGAATCTCAAAGATTGCCCATAACTCATTGCTCCATAAACCAGAATAACAACAAAACTCTCAGAACATGCAAGAACTGTAAAACCCAGTTCGACCCTTCCCTTAACCACCCTCGAGCTTGTCGCTTCCACACTGCTCATTTTGGAGGTACCCTTTTGTTCAATTTCTCTTATTATTTGATGAGGTTTTTTCAATGTGAGGTGTTTTGATTTTGATTAGATTATTGCTTCTCGACAGAATCTTGATTGTCTGAACCTTTTGTTTTGAATAAGCATGATGTTTGGTTTGCTAATTAGTGCTTTATTTATATCTGCTCAATATTAGTTCAAAATCTCGATTCATTGGAAAGGTAATTTTTTAAAAGAATTGAGCTTTGAGGTGGTAAACCTTTTGAATTATGATCTATATTGATGTTGTTGATAAAGTATAAGCTTTTTGACAGATTGTGGAGAGTCACTTTCTTGATATTCAAAAGATACCATTGTAGGTGTGGTGGGTAGCTTGAATATAATCTGAGAGTGCTAGTGCCTATACTTGTTGGTCATTGGGTTTTAGTGAATCATTTTTGTTCTTTCAAGTCAATCCTATTTGGCTTTGGTTCCTTTCCATCTGTTAACGTGATTACTTGTGAGCCTGCTGTTTTGGTTGTTTTACCAGTATTCTCTTTCTCCTTGATGCTTCCATGGTACAATCTACATGAAAAGGAGGTATTGTAATGTAGGCTAAATGAATGGGTAGCTGGGAACTTGAATTTTTTTCACATTAAGAGCTAATAATACTCATTTTAGCATGAAGAAATCTCCAAGTTGATTGAAGTTAACTGAGTTCAACTTAATGCTCAGTATATTGGGTTGAAGCACTTCTCCTGATGATTGTGGTGTTGATTATCAGAATTGAAATGTGGAAGTAGAGCTCCTTGTTTTCTGTGATTATGTTCATCTGAACTATCTGGTATTTAATACTGCTTTAGAAGTTTCTGAATGTAAAAAAATTAAACCCAGCTGGCTGTTGAAATGATTTCCTTTATTCTTTCACAAGTGTGGGATCATGAAAGTTGTTAGACTGTAAAAAAGCCATAAACTTTAAACAAACTGAGCTTTTCTTTTCATTATTGCGTAAATTTATTGTACCAATTTCAGAACTCTTAATTCTGTCCCCCCCTGTAAATTCTGAGATTTGCTTTTGGGCTACTTTTTGTTTCAAAGATGAGATTGTTAAGTAGGGTTGGGGATTAAGGAGGTGGTGAAAGCACAAGATTTAAAGGGTTTTGTATGTCTTGGATGGTGAAAAAAAGGAAAACGGTTTAAACAAGAGATCATGATTAGGGGATGTTTTTCTTAGTGTTTTCCTAACAATTGTAATCAGGAAAATAACCTTAACCCATCTGAAGGAGAGTATGAGGGCCTGAGTAGAAATAACTAGAAAGGTAAGCACTGTGAATCTCTCCAGCCAAACCTTACTCCTTGGCCATAACGTGGGGAGATTCCATGCATGGACACCTTATGCTGTTACAATCAATTACAAGTTCCATTGCATCTGTTATCATTGCCAAAAAATGCTTCAACTTTTTCCATCAGATTGTTGGCATGGAGAGAATGGAGTTGGAAGTTTTTCAGCATATAATGTCCTCAGAGCTTTGTTTGCCTCTTGAAAACATGTTTTCTATTATTGTCAACTTGTTCCAAACTGTTTTTTTTTTTTTTTTCCAGGGGAAACAAAGAGGAAGTTTGAGAGTGTATACTCTGGAGGCACTATGAATACTCCTGATTCTGGCCAAGTTTTTCAATATTGGCATTGCTGTGGGTCTGAAGATCCCTTTGATGCAGGATGTACTGCTGCTCCTCATTCCTCCTATGATGACTGATGTAGAAGACACTCTTACAAGCGATGCAGCTGATATATATAGAATATTCTCGATTATTACGAATTTAACTGCATATGCATGTCTCATTCATCCTTTGTAGAAAATATATTCTGAGGTAATCCACACTCATTATTTTTTCATTCAACAGCTTGGATAGGACTTTTAACACAGCTCCAGCGCCAATATGCACACAACACTGGTAGTGTACACAGTGCGCAGATTCTAAGGACCTCTGACTTGTATTGCCTTGAGTTAAATACAATAGGCTTGAATTGAATAAATGGAAAAGCGCTCCGAGTGTCGAACCAGAGCATGTTGTGTGTATAAAGAACTGTCCAAGCTTATCTTGCATCAAGCTGTATCCAGGAATATTAGAGCCCTCAGAGCTCCCCAACAGAAGATAAAGAGAATTTAAGTGCATTCCCATTGGTGAAAACGCCTTAGAAAGAGCATGAAAATCGAGTGCGTTCCCATTGATGAATGCCAAAGAAAAATTGCTAGTTTCCGTCGATGATTTTCCTCTAAATCTTATCAATTTCCGGTCAAGTGAATGCTCAGGTGAGTCGATTAATCAGTTTGGTGATAATAAAACTCGCTCAAACCTTCGCTCACCAGCCCATCCATAGTTTCCTAAATAGAAAAACTGTGGGATTGAACTTGCGCCGAGCCTTGCCTCTAATCAATTTTCAGGTGAGTCTTTACTCCTGATTTTAATTAGCATATTGCATGCATAATAGGGTTTTATTTTATTATTATTATTATTAAAACTTAGGGATTCAGGCTTATTAATTGGGATCTTTAGCAACTTTCAATGAATAAAATCTATATCAATAGAACCTTTAGATCATTAGGAAGCCAGTGAAAGTGGTCTTGCATGGTTTGAATAAATATTCTGAAAGTTAAGACAAAATTAAGCTTTTGAAAAATGAATGATCAGACATCCTTAGAGGCAAATTTTTAATAAATCGTTAGGTTTTTTTTTTAAAAAAAAAAAATTAAAACTCAGGGTTCCAAGCTTATTAATTGGAATGTTTAGAATGTTTTTGTTTGAAAATATATTAAAATGATTTATTTTTAGATTTTTATTTTTATTTTTAATATTGATATATCAAAATTATTTTAAAAAATATTAATTTGATGTTTATTTCAAGTTAAATGTATTTTTAAAATATATCCAATAAAGTTTTAAACACAAAAATAAACTATGAATAAGCCACTTTTAATGAATAAAACTTATATCAATAAAACATTTAGATCATAGGAAGCAAGTGAAACCGGTCTCGTATGATTTGAATAAATATTTTGAAAGTTAAGACAAAATTAAGCTTTTGAAAAACGAATGATTAGACAACTTTAGATAGCAGAATCTGGCTTCTAGTTTGAAATATGTACTTTTTTATAATAGCCTTTCATTTATCCAAAATGGTTTTGTAGTTTATTAGCTAAAATAATCGAAAGTAGTTGTATGAGCGGCGGAAATTTTATTTTTTAAAGTTATTTTTTATTTAAAAATATATTAAAATATTATTTTTTTTATTTTTAAAATGTATTTTTGATATTATCATATTAAAAAAATATAAAATATCCAAAAATAACTTTTAAAAATTTTTAACAACACAATTGGACCATAATTTGGCTTTAAAATATATTAAAATAATTTATTTATAAAATTTATTTTTAACAATAACATATTAAAACAATTCAAAAATATTAAAAAATAATTTTTAAAAACTCAATTGGACCTTAATATCAAACAAGTCATAATTGTTAAAACTTTTTTATTATAATTTATAAGGTTTTTGATTTGATATGCCATTTATTCGAATCAAATTTGTAGATTATGAGCTAAGATTAGCTGAAAAGAGCTATATGTGATTGTTGAATCTAGAATTTGAAATCCTGAAATATTATACCCTACTCTTAGTAGTTGGAGAATGTAGATCGCTTCATAATTTATATAGCTTTAAAATTATAGTTTTAAAATCTGGCCCGACGGGTCGATTCGGGATCCGGCTAACCTAGGGCTGGAACCAAGCTGAGTTAAAAAAAAAACAGGAAAACAAAAAACTAGGTGTGATTTGGTAAAACCTGGTTGTAACTCATTAATTTTTGTTTTTTATTTTATTAAAATGATGTTGTTTTAATATTTTTTTTTAAATAATTGACCCGGACGGCTCGGTGACCTGATCAAAACCTGGAATCCGAGCCTTGGATCGGGCCGAGTCTAAAAACTATATTAAAAATAACATATTTTAATTTATTATGAAGGTAAAGTAATTCATGAATTTACAAAATTTATACGAGAAAAGATTGCTTGGGACAGCGAACATTATATAGAACTTGATTTTCACAGTTTCAAGGCATGAAGATTTATTGAGTTTGGCGTAGAAGCCGATTACGTGGAAATGAGAAAAAGAGATAAATATATACAATGATATTGATTTAAGTGCATCCGTGCTGACCCACGTGAACGTATATCTTCAACGGAATACTTGTGACCTTACTTGTTAAAAGGTACCAAAAAAAAAAAAAAGAATGGTGTTCATCTTTATATCAACAACATATCTAATGTACCTTTCCAAACTACTTTAACGTGCATTTTGATCTGAATTATCTCGATTTTTGTAACTTTGATAGGATTTCTATCCGTTACATAGTTATATTGCGTAGTTTTGAAACTTGGCCGGCTTTACGAGTCAACTCAAGGTCAGGTTAAAAAAAATAGAAAAAATTCAAAACTCGAGCTGACCCAACAACCTAGTTTATCAAGTCAAAAACCCGGTTGCAACCCATTGAATTTTCTTTTTTTATTAAAATAATATCATTTTAATTTTTTTAAAAAAATCAGAATTGACCCGGATGATCTGGTCAAAAACCAATAACCTTGTCAAAACTTGGAACCCGGACCTTGAACGAGATCGGGTTAAAAAACTCTGATTTCAAGTCCAATGAGCTATTAAGAATAACGTGTTTGGAATGACATTTCTTGAAAATTTATATTTTTAAATTATTTTAATATTAAAAATAATTTTTAAAATATAATATTTTAATATATTTATAAATAAAAAAATATTTTAAAAAAAAACAACTATTTCCATATCCCCATCAATCTCTAAATCACTTATAGTTAAGTACTATCGTCAATTAAACTTGTCTGTACAAATAGTTTTTGTGCTTGACATAAAACAAACATGAAAGGGTGACAAATAATGATTTTGTATATATAGAAAGGTTTGACTATAATTTTTTTAAAATAAATATCTACAAAAATAAATAAATAATCCTCTGATTTTTCAAAGTCGTGAAGGTTTAAATCCTTTGCCGACAAGTCAATATTTGGTAGTTTGCCAAAAACACCGACTTTGGGTGCTTTTTGTAGTGTTCAACATCGATTTGGAGAGTGCCTTGAGAGCAACTATTTTTTTTTTTTTAATGTGAGTGTTTAGCCAGCTTACGTGCATCACGACTAATCATACGGTTCATTGAACATCCTGCAAACCCAGTAAGCATGTAAGGCACCGCGGAGGTGACAGGCGTGCATGGTAAGATTTGAACCCAGGATGCAGAGGAAGAGAACAAATCCATTCAACCGCTGGCTCAAGACCTCAAGTGCTCATGAAAACAACTTTGACATGTCCTGAGAGTGTTTTTTGTATGAAGATTTTTATTCTGCACTATCTCGAGAGAGTTTGTTTTTGTGATGTATTATATTTTTGAAAAAAATATTTTATTTATTTAATTTAAATTAATTCTTTTAGATATTTTTAAATTGTTTTGATTTGTTAATATTAAAAATAAGTTTAAAAAAATAAAAAAATATATTATTTTAATATATTTTTCAAATAAAAATTTTTTTTAAAAAACAGTTACCAACACATACCAAATACTATTTTAATCCAGTACAATCTTGCTACTTGAGCTAACTTAAAAGCATAAATGAAGAGAATTCGCAAGGGCGAGAGCTTTTTTTCTGCAAAGTTTTTGTGCGTTAAAAATATTTCTTTTTTTACAAGGGTGAAAGCCTGAGGATTAGAAGGTCATTCTAGTAATTAGCCAGTGTTCCATGAAATCATTTTATTAGAAGGTCATTCTAGTAATTAGGAGGATTAGAAGGTCATTTTATCAGAAGAAACCTTGTATTAAAGATTGGTTAAAAAGTAGGATGCCTGACTGGTTGGTGGGTAGCTGTCCTATGTGCTTGACCGACTGGTTCATTGAGGATTGGTTTTGGTAAAGACAAAAGATTGCCGCACTTTATTTGCTGTGCAGGTTTTTTTTAAAAAAAGTATTTTTAAATATTATTTTATTTTATTTTATTATTTTATTGGAGTGGTATTAAAAATAATTTTTAAAAATAAAATAAATTGATTTTAATATTTATAAATAAATAAAATCTTAAAAAATAACTGTTATTACAATTAAATCCTACTATAAAATATGTGTTTGGATGAAAAGTGATATTTTTTTTTAATAAAAAAAATATATGTTTTATTTTAAAATGTGTAATTTATACTTTAAAAAACATTATATATTTTTTAAAAAAACCACAATACCTCCACCCAAACACATAACAAGTAACAGTTTTTTGTTTTTTTTTATCATAATTATTAAAGTAAATCTTCACCGACTTGTTGAAAGTATTTCACTCCACATTCAGCCCCACAGTATTACAGAACGCGGAATTGCTTGGCTTGTAATTTTAATGGGAATTTCAAATTTAATTTGTTTTTTTTTTTAAATAAAAATAATATTATTTTAATTTTTTAATCTTAAAAAATATAATTTTAATAGTTATAAATCAATTTAAATTAACCTTTTTAATTCGTGATTCAAATTTAAGTGATGTTTGTTAATTTAATATATGATATTTTTAAAAAGTATTTTTTATTTAAAAATATATTAAAATAATTTTTAATTTTTAATATTAACTAATAAAAATTATAAAAAAAACTGAAATATTATACCCTACTCTTAGGTAGTTGGAGAATGTAGATCACTTCACAATTTATATAGCTTTAAAATTATAGTTTTAAAATCAGGTCTGATAGGTTGATTAGGGCCCAACCGATCTGAGACCGGAACTGATCTAAGTTGAAGAAAAAAAAGAAAAGGGAAAATTCAGTGTGACCCGGCAAAACCCGGTCAAAGACCCGGTTGCAACTCATTGATTTTTGTTTTTTTATTTTATTAAAATGATATCGTTTTGATTTAAAAAAAAAAATGATCTGAGTGGCTCAATGACCTGGTCAAAACCTGGAACTTGAGCCTTAGACCAGATTGGGTCTAAAAACTATGCTAAAAATAACATATTTTAATTTATTATGAGGTAAAGTAATTCTTGAATTTACAAAATTTATACGAGAAAAGATTGCTTGGGACAGCGAACAATATATAGAACTTGATTTTCACAGTTTTAAGGCATGAAGATTTATTGAGTTTGGCGTAGAAGCCGATTATGTGGAAATGAGAAAAAGAGATAAATATATACATTGATATTGATTTAAGTGCATCCGTGCTGACCCACATGAACGTGTATCTTCAACGGAATACTTGTGACCTTACTTGTTAAAAAGTAACATAAAGAAGAAGAAGAAGAATGGTGTTCATCCTTATATCAACAACATATCTAACGTAACTTTCCATACTACTTTAACGTGCATTTTGATCTGAATTATCTCAATTTTAGTAACTTTGATAGGATTTCTATCCGTTACATGGTTGTATTTATGTATAGTTTTAAAACCTAACCCGATCTAACGGGTTAAACTGAAACTAAGTTTAAAAAAAAATAGGGAAAGTCAAAACCCGGACTGACCTGGCAACCCAGTTGTCTCTGTAAAAAATCCAGTTATAACTCGTTGACCTTTTGTTTTTACTAAAACAATATTATTTTAATTTTTTTAAAAAATAAAAATTCGAGTACCTTCAAAACTCGATAATCTGAACAAAACTAGAAACCAAACTTTAAATAAAGCCGAGTTAAAAAAACTCTTATTTAAGTCCAAACGATTGTAATGATGTTTCTTGAAAGTTTTATATATTTGTTTTATAATTTTATATCATTTTAATATTAAAAATAATTTTTAAAATATATTATTTTAATATATTTATAAATAAAAAAATATTTTAAAAAATAACAACGATGAATCTCTAAATCACTTATAGTTAAGTACTATCATCACTTAAACTTGTCTGTGCAAACAGATTTTGTGCTTGACATAAAACAAACATGAAACAGTGATAAATAATGATTTTGTATATATGGAAAGGTTTGACTATAATTTTTTTTAAATAAATATAAAAAAAAATAAATAAATAATTCTCTGATTTTTCAAAGTTGTGAAGGTTTAAATCCTTTGCCGACAAGTCAATATTTGGTGGTTGCCAAAAACACCGACTTTGGGTGCTTTTTGTAGTGTTCAACATAGATTTGGAGAGTGCCTTGAGAACAACTTTGACATGTCCTTAGAGTGCTTTTTGTATGAAGATTTTTATTCTGCACTATCTCGAGAGAGTTTGTTTTTGTGACGCATTATATATTTTTTTAAATAATTTTATTAATTTAATTTAAATCTATGTTTTTAAATTGTTTTAATTTATTAATGTTAAAAATAAATTTTTTTAAAAATATTTTTTTAATATATTTTCAAATAAAAAATACTTTAAAAACTAATTACCATCTCGTAAGAAACGCTATTTCAATCCAGTACAATCTTGTTAATTTAACTAACTTAAAAGCATAAATGAAGAGAATTCGCAAGGGCGAGAGCTTTTTTTCTGCAAAGTTTTTGTGCGTGAAAAATATTTCTTTTTACAAGGGTGAAAGCCTGAGGATTAGAAGGTCATTCTAGTAATTAGCCAGTGTTACATGAAATCATTTTATTAGAAGGTCATTCTAGTAATTAGCGAGGATTAGAAGGTCATTTTATCAGAAGAAACCTTATATTAAAGACTGGTTAAAAAGTAGGATGCCTGACTGGTTGGTGGGTAGCTGTCCTATTAGATTGACCGACTGGTTAGCATTGAGGATTGGTTTTGGTAAAGACAAAAGATTGCCGCACTTTATTTGCTGTGCAGGTTTTTTTTTTTAAAAGTATTTTTAAATATTATTTTTATTTTATTATTTTATTGGAGTGGTATTAAAAATAATTTTTAAAAATAAAATAAATTGATTTTAATATATTTATAAATAAAAAATATCTTAAAAAATAACTGTTATTACAATTAAATCCTACTATAAAATATATGTTTGGATGAAAAGTGATATTTTTTTCAATAAAAAATATATTTTTTATTTTAAAATGTGTAATTTATACTTTAAAAAACATTATATATTTTTTTAAAAAAACCACAATACCTCCACCAAAACACATAACAAATAATATTTTTTTTTTTTTTTTCATAATTATTAAAGTAAATCTTCACCGACTTGTTGAAAGTATTTCACTCCACATTCAGCCCCACAGTATTACAGAACGCGGAATTGCTTGGCTTGTAATTTTAATGGGAATTTCAAATTTAATTTATTTTTTAAAAAAATAAAAAATAAAAAAAATATTATTTTAATTTTTTAATCTTAAAAAATATAATTTTAATAGTTTATAAATCAATTTAAATTAACCCTTTTAATTCGTGATTCAAATTTAAGTGATGTTTGTTAATTTAATATATGATATTTTTAAAAAGTATTTTTTAAAAAAATATATTAAAATAATTTTTAATTTTTAATATTAACTAATAAAAATTATAAAAAACATTTTTAAAAAAATATAAATATAATATTATTTTAAATAAATATACTTTTGAAAAGCATACCACTCAAACACCTTCCGTAATCAAGAAGTAGTTGAGATATCGACACCCAGCCAAATCAAAGATGAGCACAGACTCCGTCATGCAATCGTAGTTTATGGCTTTGACGAGTCACGACCATAGAATTAATCACGATCATCAATCCTTCTAGTACACTCTCTCTCTTTTTAGACTGCTCTTTATTTACCAGCCTGTTTGAACGTGACCGCTCAATCTCGAACTTACGTATCTTTCTTCAACTTTCCTATCAAGATTTTCAGTCTCCGTTTCGTTAGGATGTTAAATTATAGCTTTGGGATCAGACCCACATTCGTTCCTTGTACATGATAATAGTGGGGTTTAAGGGTTTTTTTTTTAAACTTTTGTGAAGTTTGTAGGGATTTTCCTTCTATGATTGCATTGTTTGATAAAACGAAGTTTTGCATGATTTGACCAGCTGATTGACAGAAACCCTTTGGCATGAACGTCTTATGTTTGCTTTTCCTTGTCCTGTAAAGCTGTTTTGGAACTTGTGTGGTTCCATCCCTTATTACTTTTGGATTTGCAGGAGAGTGTGTGAAAGTGACGATAAAGATGGAAGTTTATCTTGCTTCTGTTCAGAAAAATATGAAATCTGAAGGAGAGATTGTGGAAGCTGCAATTGTACCTCTGTTGAAACTTATAGCCCTTACCCTGTTTGGTTTAATCCTTGCTCGCCCAAAAATCCAACTTGTCCCTAAAGCTACTTTCAAGCTCCTTAGCAAGCTTGTTTTTGCTTTGTTCTTGCCTTGCTTAATATTCACTCAGCTTGGTCCATCCATTACTCTCAAGAACATTGTTCAGTGGTGGTTCATTCCTGTAAATGTGATCATTAGCACTGCCATTGGTTGCATATTGGGATGTTTGGTGGCGATTATATGCAGGCCACCAAGGGAGTTTGTTCGGTTCACAATCATCATGACTGCATTTGGCAACACTGGCAATATTCCACTTGCAATAGTTTCATCGGTGTGTCACAGTTCTGATGCTCCTTTTGGTCCCGATTGTTACGGAAATGGTATTGCTTATGTATCCTTTTCTCAATGGGTTTCTGTTATTCTTGTTTACACTCTTGTTTACCACATGATGGAGCCCCCATTGGAGCAGTATGAGATTGTTGATGAAGAGATTCAGGAAATGCCTGTTGATCTCAGTAATCCACTCCTTGTAGAAGCTGAGTGGCCAGGAATAGAAGAAAAAGAAACAGAAAATAGCAAGACACCTCTCATTGCTAGGCTCTTCAACAGCATCTCTAACATTTCACAAACAAATATTCCTGATATTGAAACAATAGAAGAGGGAGGAGAGGAGGGAGGTGAACGTAATCCCGAGTCCATTAGGTGCTTGGCAGAGCCTAGGGTGGTTAGAAAGATTAGAGTTGTTGCTGAACAAACACCAATTAATCAAATTCTCCAGCCTCCAACCATTGCTTCTTTCTTAGCTATTGTCATTGGTGTGATTCCTGCTCTCAAACATTTTGTTTACGGTGCTGATGCTCCTCTTCAGGTTATCACAGACAGTTTAGATATGATGGCTCAGGCCGCAGTCCCCTCAGTCATGCTTGTTCTTGGGGGAATGCTTGGTGAGGGTCCAAATGAATCGAAACTTGGGATTCGGACCACGATTGGCATTATTGTTGCAAGGCTTTTGGTGCTTCCAGTTATTGGAATTGGGGTCATCCATTTGGCTGGTAAATGGAATCTTTTAATCCCCGGGAACCATTTGTACCAGTTTGTTCTCTTGCTGCAATACACAACACCTAGTGCCATTTTGTTGGGAGCTATTGCAAGCTTGAGAGGTTATGCAGTTAAAGAGGCTTCAGCACTTCTCTTCTGGCAGCATGTGTGCGCCGTCGTCTCTCTTTCAATATATATGATTGTCTACTTCAAGCTGCTGCTTTCATACATCTAAGGTTCTTCTTAAACCTCCATGTTTGATGTTTCCCAAATACATTTATGCACTAGGCAAGTTTCTGATTAAGATGAATGCAGAGCCTTATTTGAGTATGAATGATATGTGTAATTGTTAAAGGGGTTGGCCAATACTAATCAAAGGAATTTAAACTGCATATGATAGAAATTGCAGATTTCAGAAGATTGGAAAAGCCATAATTGCAGAGTGTGTTGGTAGTAGCTTAAGTGGTAAATGGGAATCTGAAGTCTAGAACTATCAAATGATAAATACAAAATCGATAGGATTAGGAACGTAAACTATTGAGTAATTGCATCTGAACATATTGCCCGTTTGAAACACACAAGAATTATATAGGTATTCCGAGCAAGTTTTAAGCCCTGCCTGATGGTGTCATTGATTAGCAGGTCCTGCATCTGCTTTGTTTATTAGAGGATATAACATACAGAAGTCGGGAATGTGTTCTGTTGCTGGACTGCACTTTCACTGCACTATTTCCTTGCTGATATATCTTGATACACCTAGTTAACTCACCTTGTTTGAGGTCATTCCAAACCTGTAGACAGAGGAAAAGACAAGAACATTTGAAACCAAACTACGTAAGAGTCCTAGAGAGAGTCTGAATGCTCAGTTTTGGATCCCAAACTTTTGTTGGTTATCCTCTTTATGCAAGATATAATCCCAATAATTACAAAATACCGCTCCATGATTATCTTAAAATTCATTTAAGAAATCTCGCATTCCAATGGAATCTTCATCATGTATGAATCATCTTCTGAAAATCAAAATAGAAGTTAATATCTGGTCATATGTAAATGAGTTTGGAAAACCCTTTTAAGGGTTTGGTACACCTAATGCTGCCTGTGCAAAATCATGCATTGATCTTTACACATTTGAGTTTCTTGAAATCTGAATAGAAGTTTCAAATCTGCAGATTTTTTTTCCAGCCGAGGAAGGCTTTTGAGGATGGCCTAGTCATTAATTTAATCACATGGACGTTCGAGGGCTGATTTCAGTCATAATATGTGATCATACTGGATTTATCAATGGGATGATTTCAATTGCTTTCTGCAGTTTCTACTGTAACCTCCGGAGCATAAATTCTTGCTTGATGATGTGATTTTGGCTAATCTTATCTTACCGGAGTTATCAAGGGCCTTTTGCTATGTTTACCAGCACACATGGCCTTGCGCAAGGCAAAATGCATCAGGCAGTTGAACATCAAACTAGCTTATATAACATGGTGGCCTTCAAGGTAATCAAATCCCATGTAAGAGCGATCTAAGTTTTAACAATAGATAAAGAGTAAATGCCACTCCTTGAGTCAATTTAATGTAAATTAATTAGGAATTAAGACTTGTAAGTTGGCTTTCCACTGATAATAAACAATAAATATTTGATGCTTCACTTGAGGGTAATCAAATCCCACATGAGAGATTGAAGTTTAATATCGCTGCTTTATGATGATGCTTTCAATTTTTAACTATAAATTTGTGCTGTTCATCTTCCATAACGAGTCACTTTTAAAGAAAGTAAATCTCATACCAGCAACACATGCTATAGCTTTATTTGTGAAGTCCTCCTCCTGACATCAGATTAGATCAAACTTTTAATACTCCAATCTATATTTTTCTAGATTTGTTAAACAAAATTATTTTCATTGAATTCTTCTTATCAAGATAAACTTACTGATATCAGATTAAGTTTTTTTTGTCACCATAATATGAATGCTAAGAGCTTCATCTCTCTCTCCTTTTCTTTTCCTGATGAGTTAATTTTTTATTTTTTAATTATTATGAACTAAAATGTAAACTTGAAAAATTTTAGGATGTAAAAAAAAAATGAAAAAAATTTAATAATAAAGTAAAAAAAATTAAGGAAAAAGAAAGTTAGCACCAATAACTGTCAACCAGCGAATATGATATAATTATGATATTTTTTAAAATATTTTTTATTTAAAAATATTAATTTGAAAAAAAATAAAAAAATAAAAACATAAAAATAAACCGGCCAAGCCACACTTGCCCAAAACAATTTAATGGTTATTTTAGTTTATTTCTTAATTGTAATATAATTATAATGTAAGGTAATTGTAATTTTGCACCAACGGTGGGTCGGGCTGGTAAGAGATGGCCCTTGCCCAAAACAATTTAATTGATTTCCCGTCTAAGAAAAGTTCGTGAATGTTTTTAAGCCCATGTGTTCATCATTACGAATTATTTTTTAAAATATTATTTTTATTTTAAAATATATTAAAATATTATTTTTTTTATTTTTTTAAATTTATTTTAAATAATATATATTAAATAATTTAAAAAAATAAGAAAATAATTTTTATAAATTTTTGTTTGCAACACGTTTCGAAACAACTGTAATATTTGAGCCCATTACTGCAAGAATCTATCATCAAAAGGAGTGAAAAATTAAGAAAGAAAAACCAGAAACAAACGAGCCTACTCAATCGAAGCATGTATTTTTTGAAATTACATCAGTATCATTACTCCAAAAAACCAAACAAAACTTAATTCAAACCACTCTTCTAATGTCACCCACGAAGCATCGATCTATCAGTTGCAACCTTAACCATGTTGTTCTTGATGGTAGAAGCATATCTTTGTCCATAAATTCGTGAGCTCTCATATGGAAACATTTACACGAGAAGGTGAAAAACAGCCCTAGCTAGTTTGTTACCAGAAGAACTTACAAGTTACAACCCCATTTATCCAAGCAAAGAACCCTAGCTACTTTGAATTAGAAAGCAACGGGATCATGTGTAGCTAATAAAATTCTTTGTATTCAGAGAATAAGTGTGTAGCTACCAATCAAAAGGTTGGAGATTCAGTCTTCAAAGCTCTCTTCTTTTAATTTTGTAAATAATATACGGGTATTATGCATTAGACCATCTGATCTGAGAAAAGGGATAGTTACTCCTTAGAGTTTGAAGACATGTTTTGCTATGAAAGGGCTCCTTAACCCCGTAAGATATACAGTTAGTCAATTATGGCTAAATACAGTAGCGGTTTTTGGAGGTGTTGCCGCCATAGTATCAAGGCCAGGCAACCCGGCTTGAATTTTCGAAGTTGATCCTTGGCCAGATGCAAAAAAGCTGTAAACTTTCAAAACAGAGTCCACATATGGAGTTGTTGAGATGCAAGTTCTCACATGTTTGGACTTGAGTTGAGACATGGCCTGTTTCAATACAGCAATATCGCACTCCAGGCCGGTGACTGAGTTATACTGGTATATATTCAGTAATTCTGTATCTGCGTGCAGCTCCAGGGTAGAGATTGAAGGTTTCTTATGACAATATGTCTATAAAGATACAAGTGGATTATAGATGAGTTGACCGAGTTCAATGCTTACAGCCACAAAGGGGAATGACCCACAGGCCACAGCAGCTAGCCTCATTTTCCCACTCGGTTGTTGGCATGGCATAAGGAAATATAATCTGTGCTAAAAACAGCAGCAGCTAGCCTAATGAATGAGATTCTCTATGAGCAGGATCACATAATGGAGTCCACAAGAGGCGTAACATAATAGTAAAAGGTTTGAGATCTCCATAGCAGGTTTCAAGTTCAAATCAGGACGTGTATTTTTTATAAAAACCTGAAATAAAGCGCTGTATGAGAAATGAGATTTCCTTAAATTCGAAAAAAAATAAAATCACATAAGGGTCCCAATAACGATCTGGGCACAATTAATGTTGATAAATTATTAGGATCCAAACAACTATTTAGGGTCAATACCAGGACCTGAGAATGCATGTATGCATGACAAGTGTTTGGCAACAGAACCAGCTCCCAATACGAACACCGTTTAAGACATAATCATGTTCGCAAATAGGTCTATTCGTAGAGCCAAGATGTTGATGCTTTTACCTCTTTAGGCCTCCTTTCACTCAAGATAACTAGAATTTCTTAGTAAGATCTCTCAACTTGTTGTAAATCAATACAATAATTTTCAGAAATATATATCAAGTAGCCAAATATATATTAATCCTCTACATTATAAATGGTTACTCAGGATTTATTAGTGGAAAGATCATTTGTAATTAAATCTAGTAGTTGCTAGGAGACCACCATGAATTAAATTGCTCCATCCAACACTTTCCTTTGCCCTATATTCCAGGCACAAATGTTGACGACATTAAAGTGAGATATGGGGAATGAATCTTATTATTGACAAGACATGAAAGAGAGATTTGATCTACTCTCTTAATCTAATCAAGTGACAAAGCAAAGCGGATACATGCTTGTGACATAGCAATGAAATAAAATAAAAAATTCAATCTATCTCAACTTAAAAATTTAAATTTATAGATAATATTTTAAGATATAATTTATATTATTTTTAATATATATTTTTTAAATAAAAATTATTTAAACTTGAAACTTGATATGTTCACACTATTTTATACTTAATTTTTATCATATAAATAAAAATAATAAGATTCGAATTTAAGACTGCTTGGTTATTAATTTTTTTTTGATTCGAGGAAACTCCATCCCTCGGAAAACGCACTTTATGAGTCCAAGTGAGTGAGTAAAACCCCGGCTGTTCCAGGCTCTTACAAGAGATGCACGTTTTGACTCGAACTCGAGACCTGCTGTTCAGATCTCAAATTTTTTGCCACAAGCTATATCCTTTAGGGACAATTATTAAGATATTAGTACTATATTAAAAAATTTAAATTTTTAGATTGAGATGGATTTTTTAAATCTTGTATGTTTTCCCTGTATACAATTCTCTTGTGGAGTTCAGATTTCTGACCAGATTCATTCAATCCCTTTAACAACCTCCTCCTTGTTGATGCATGTGCCTCATTATGTATCTGCCCTATTTCATATTTCATGTGACTCCATCGGCTGCCGACACTAATTTGGTGGAAAACCCTATCAAGCTCTGGCCTACGGGTAAGATTGTGAGCGATCGGTGAGAAAACTGAGTGACGTTGTGCATGAAAACAACAATACCCTACGATCATAAATTTAGATAGAGCAGTATTTCAAGAAGTTCATATGGGATTCCCACGTTGTCTAGGAGCCTACCAGATTTGAGAAGTTTTATATCGTTGAGAGTCGAGACGAGTTGCTTACAAAATTATTCTAATTAAATCACTAGCACGTACATTTTTTGGACAAGCAATATTGAAGTTAATATATTCAAATATCAATTGTTTTTATACACCAAAAAAATTAGAGGAGAGTTTGATCGATAGAGAACATCATGGTGTCATGAGATTTTCAATTAAAGTCTGGTAATATTTTTTTAAAAGAAATAATATGGAATTTATAGATAAAAATTTATAGAGTTTGAGTTCATCAATGATGGAATCGCATCTTTCCCCGTCTGGTCTAAATTCCAGGAGTCAACTTCAACATTGAAGGAATAGTTTAGTTGTTTTTATATTTTTATTACAATTTACTTCGTAAATTTTGCTGCATAGGTAATAATCTATATCGTAAATTATTTATAATTTATTTTATTTTACACTCATTAAAAATATAAATTATAGTTTTTAAAAAATACAAAGGATAAGTGAAAAAAATAATTAAATTATAAAAATTTTTAGAGAAATTTTTCGTATAACAAATTTGTCAATATATATATATTTGCATTTGATAACTCGCTCCAACCAACTAAATTGGAGATTCACAATATGTATTTTTTTAAAAGAAAAAAAAAAAAAAAGAACGAGAGAGAATGAGGCTTAATTTGGGAATGCAGCCAACCGGCAAGAGGTTTACAGAGTATAAGCTGCAAAAGTATATTTAATGTTAAAATTCCTTTTATTTTATAAACATTCGGTACAGACATTTGTTAAATATTTTAATTTTTATTTGATTAGGTTGGCCCGTCACTGTTGTATAGTTTTCCCCCCCCTTAAATGCAGGATCATGCGAGCCCCACGATACCGAGCATTTGGTGGTTGCATAATTGTGTTTCAAGCTGTTTTTTTTTTTTTTTTTAATATATTAAAATAATATTTTTTTAAAAAAATTTAATTTTAATATTAGTGTATGAAAACGATTTAAAAATATTAAAAAAATTAATTAAAAAAAATAGAATTTTATCTATACATAATTAGTCAAGTTTATTAAAATTATTAACTTTTAAGAAATAAAATTATTTATTCAATCGAATCTTGTTGAAGAAGATTAAATGTACAATAGATATCCAAATGATTTTTCGATATGGGATACTTTGGATATGGTTAACCAAAATCATTATCCGATAATAATGTTTAGGCTAAGGTTATTGATTTTTATTTAAATATGATTATGATTATATTATTATATGAAATTATGGGTGCTATTTTTATCCTTAACCAGTCGAATAAGCTTATTTAATACCATGGACAAAAACTCTCTTTAAGACATAAGGACTGAAATAGATTATTGGAAAATCACAGGGACTGAATTGAACTTTTTCCAGAAAATATATATTTATTAATCTTATATAAGAACATATATGCCTACTGTGTAATCTTATATATATTTATTAATCTTTCAATAACCAGAAAAAAATGGCATCTATCAAATACAATTATTTTTTCCAAGAAGTGTTTGGTGGGACTAGAGGTGGCCATAGCCATCTTAAATCTTTTGAAATTTTGTTTATATACCCTCGTTTATAGCCCCCAAGTTTTTTTCTTAACAAAAAAAATTTGATGTACACGTCTCATGAGCATGAAATATAGATAATAATTTCACTCGAATTTTATAAAAAACAACTTAAATAGGTAATAGATTTTTAAACCCGGTCGTACCTGGATAAAACTTAAAAATAAAAAGTCAGGTTTGGTATGGATATTGGTCAGCTAGACCTAAATCCAACCAAAAACCCGGCCCAAGCCCAACCTGTAATGAATAATCTTAATTTTTTTAAAAAAAATCATGTATATCAAGCTTTTAAGCTAAGGTTGCAATAATAGTAATCTCCAGCAAATCTAGCAGCTGTGATTCTTGGTATCTCCATTACTATTGGAGCTAGTGGAGGGAACTAAATCCTTGACTCTCATGATATCAATGAAAAGCAGGGTTTTAAGAAAAAATATTTACTTGTAATATTTGTATTATTTAATCCGATTGTAACTATTAAAAATCAAATAATATAAATACTATAAATAACAAGTGATCAAAAAAATCTAATAAATAAATATTAAAAGTCGAGTGCGTATTAGAACTTTTAAAATCTACTTAATTTGTATAACCTTTGTATAACCCAATGCAAATAACTTAGATCTTTGATATACATGATATTTTTCATTCTTTCTTTAATTTGTTTTTATCTCACCTACATATTCACATTCACCTCTCATTCACTTAATCTTTTTTCCATTCTCTCTATTCCCTACTTTTATTGAAATTATAGTTGTTTATTTTCAAATTTAATCCAATAAAGTGATAATACATTTTATAACTCCAATATTTTTTTTGTTTGATAACTAAGAGACCATAATAAAACAAATAAAAATTTTTCAAGAATCTTTATTGAAATTTTATTTTTTCTAATCAAATCACAAACTCAAAAGGCATTTTATAATATTTTCTTGTTGGTGTATCTTTGTATTCATATTATGTATCTAATTATATGATAAAATGCTTGAATGTGATTTTTTTGTTTTGTTTTTATAAGGTGTTTTTAATAGATGCATTTTAAGAGTCTTATCTAGTTTTTAATAGTTACAATCCGATATTTGTTTTAGAATTTTTAAATAATAAGATTAATATATCCAATCCGTTGATATATATAACATCCATAAATAATTTAGCTCAATCTAATATATCCATCCTGTTAAAGTTTAAAAATTTAAATAAATTAAATTTATATTTTTTAAAATATCAAAATTAAATTAAATATAATCATGCATGAAAACCCGCCGTACTATATGAACAGTCATGATGAGAAGTCATTGAACATCAACCATGGATCATCTAGCAACCCCATCTTGCAATCAAGTGGCCCAAAACAGATCATGGACCTACCATACAATCTTAAGAAAATTTAAAGTGCTTAGATACTCTGGATTTGTTTCAATGATCTCCCACCATTGATGAGTCTCAAATCATGGCCCACAATCCCCACTCAACCATCATCATACTCTCAGCAATCTCACATCAACATCGGCCCCACATCATCGTCGCAATAATGACACCTCAACGATAAATATTAATATATCGCAATGTTATCACGATAAATTAAAAAGCACCCCATTTCTCATACGACCGTGGCCTTGAGGCTCGAGGTCATGCCTTCATGGGAATTTGCCATGACATTCTCTATCCTACTTTTCCCTCTCCACTCCTCTACTTTTCCTTACAAAAATATAAAGAGAGAACTATATAATGTAGATTTTGATAATGGGCAAGTGATAATACTATTAAGACTAACGCACTCCATCTCTTGCTTCATTTCAAGAAACACAAACAAAAGAGGGAAAGGGAAAGGAAAGAAAGGGAGAAAAAGATTGTTGCTTTCTTCTCTTGAAGAAAATCCCATTTCCATTCTTGTAAGCCTCTCTCTCTTTCTTTAATGTCACGTTTAATAGCTTCACATGTTGTCAATCATTTTCTGTGCCTTTCAAAAGTTGTATTCATCGTCAAAGGTGATAGCTTTTTTAACCTCAGAAACTGTTTTCTTCTTTCTTCCTTAATTATTTGAGTCCTGTCTGCCTGCCTGCCTGCTATTTTTAATCAATTTTGGTTTCTGGGTTCTCTATTTTTTAATCCGAGTTTCTGTTGTATTCGGTTTTAATTTGCACTATTGTATTTGTGTATCCTTTTGTTTTTATTGATCCTTTTGTGGTTTGGTTTTCTGGATTTCTGCTTTGAAGGAAAATCTATCATGTCTTTGAAATTCGTGAATAAAGGTGCCTCCATTTACAATCTGTTAACCTCCTTAAAATGTATCATTGTTTTGGGTCGTCTTCTTTGTTTTCTTGCTCATAAAACAAGGGAAATGCAAAGTAAATAGTATTTTGTATTTGTAAATGTTGCAGAGATAGTAAGGATGTTTTAATTCTTACCTTTGGTCATTTGTTCAGTTAAATGTACTGTAAAGCATGTTGCGACTGGAACTTTTCTAAGTCCTTTGCTTCTTCTTTTTTTCTGTGCAATCTGAAGGATGGGGGATCATTTTGTGTTCCTGGTGGATCGGTTGCTAACTGAATCCACCCTTGAAGCTGCCATTGAGAGCCAAAACCGATTGTGGCAAGCTGTGCCTTCTGCAAATATGAGTTCATCAACAGGAATATTAGAAGAGTGTAGAATTTGCCATGACGAGGATGATGACAAGAACATGGAGATACCATGTTCTTGCCGTGGCAGTTTGAAGGTCAGTTTTAGCTGAATTTGTAGAACCATTTATTTCAAAATCTCAGTGTATGCTGTTAGCAAACAAAACAATTGCCAGTCTTTCTCATGGACCTTTGTGTTGCAGTTCAGGTAAATTAAGGAAGTTCCAAATGCCTGAAATTCTTACTGTCTTGAAATTTGAATGTTTACTAGGGGCTTACTCTGAACACTCTAAAACAGGAACACCTCATGATTTTTTTTACAAATTTTGGTACTACATTTACCTCAGGTATTTTGATCGCTGCATGATGCCAAAAATTCAAACCTTAGACTTATCACAATGCTTCTGTTGCTTTCAGTTTAAGTCTTGTATTCAATTGATTGTTGTATAACAAAAGCTAAAGAGCATCGTAATTGTACGAACGAAGACAATGGAGTCTTGTACACGAGTAAGCTATATCTTATGAAGGTGACATGCCATAATTATCAAAGGGTGCAGGTCACTGAGAATGGAGTCTAGTTGCATGAAGCGAAATTTGATGATAATTTTACTTGTATCATCTTATCACATCAAGTTCAAGTTTGTGCCAGAAGGACAATATTAACTGAATTCCTTGTTTTTGCCTTCTTTTGTGGCATTAAGTTCCCCGCTGGGTTTAGATGCTTCAGACGAGGTTACAAGTTTCTCCTTATTTTCTTGTTTTGCAGTATGCTCATCGGAAATGTGTCCAGAGGTGGTGCAACGAGAAGGGTGACACTAACTGTGAGATCTGCTATCAGGTGCACAATTAAATGATTTTCTCGATCTCTGTATTTTGGGGTGTTTTCTAATAAATTTGAAGGGGGGAAAAAGGACATAAGGTTTGTAATCATCTTTTTAATATTTACAATATTGCAGCAATTCGAGCCTGGTTATACAGCTCCGCGCCCTTTGTTTCCTTACGGTGGTATTCCAATGAATTTAAGGTAAGTCTGTATTTTTGCTCTCTGTGTCCTGCAATCTTGGTTTCAATTTTTTGGTTGGGGTTTTGGTTTCCTTTTCTATGATAGTGATAGTCCTAATCTGCTTGGGATTTTCATCTCCAGAGGAAATTGGGAGATACCCACGAGGGAATTGCATGCTCCTCCATTTATACAGCTGTTTACTACCGACCGTGAATATTTGGACTCTGATTTCGAAGAAGAGTATCCTTTACCCTCTCCTAGGAGCGTGATGTGCTTCCGCATAGTTGCTATCATAGTACGACTCTCTCTCTCTTTCTCCCCCTTGTTGCTTCATGTGTAGAACTTAATCACACAGATTCATAGTTTACTTCCACATCCTCTGGTTCAGTTAGTTTCAATAGAAAAAATGTCCCCTTAAATCTAACAGGACTAGGCAATTTTTTTCCCCGTCTTTGCTAATGAATTCTTTTCCAGTTAAGAGTAAAAAAAATTGTTAATTAATCAATTAGGGACTCGCGTTCTTTAAAATATCTGGTTAATCATTAGCAAAAACAATGATATCTTATTTTTTCCCTAGCAACAAGTTTGGTCAATGGCCACAGGTATTGAGACCAAAGCATGTGTTTGTGACCCCCATGTTTGTTTGGTCTATGAGATCCTATCGTTCTCACCAGAATGATATCTACTTTTCATGTTAATTTGCAGTTTATGGTTCTTTTGGTTTTACGCCATACGCTTCCTATCATAATTAGTGGAGCCGGAGATTACTCAATGACATTGTTCATGGTAAGGCTAGGTTCTCTTGCCTGCTCTTCTTGTTAAAAAAATACAATTTGCTTTTACCCAGTGGCGCGGGTTAAAAAAAAAAAAAAACTAAAATCCATGTTATTATTGCAGTTACTGATATTGAGAACAGTTGGGATTCTTCTGCCTCTTTATGTCATGGTCAGAGCATTTACCGCTATCCAACATCGGCGCCGCCAGCAGCAGGTTAGTGAAGATTAACGCATTTTGTTGACTTTGCCTAAGCTGTGAGTTCAGTTGGCAGAAGCATCGAATTTTAGAATTTACTTAAATCTGTTTATGATCCTGCGTTGATGCTACTTTGCTTCTAGTCACTAATTCCATCCAAAGGACGCTATCAAGAAAATTGCCTCTTATGCACTAGGCTACGTGTAGCTTACCTAGTTCCCTGAGCTATGTGGATCTAGAATTTGATTACAGAACTTCGTAAAATATATCATTCCATTTACCTGTGTAGTTTACCTTTGAATGGAATTGTTAAAGATACGATACTAACCGTCTCGCTCTCTCTATTCACTAGGATCCTCCTTTCCCCCTTGCTGAAACAGACGAAGAAAATGTTTAACGTCCGGTGATCAGTGCAGCCACCTCAAAATAACAGGATGACAAGTGTACAGCAAGTCAAAGTTTAGAATCTAAATTTCTGTCAGTGCTGAAGAGGGTTTAACATCAAAATCAAGACAAGCAATTGTTGTGCATTCACGCTCCAATCAAATGGATCGAATTTAGAGTTAGGAAACCTGTGTACAGTTACGTTGATATTAAACAGCTGCTGCTCGAGCGCAACCTGCCGGAAATGGAAGCCAGAAATGAGAAGGGAGAAGGATGTCCAACATAGATAGTGTATATGGGAGCATCACGCTATCAAGAAATGTATTTTTCTTCTTTTGAAGCGAGAAAAGGAGCGTTAGATTTATTCTTGATTCCTTGCTCATGTTCAAGTGAAATTCCCGTGTAGTGCGTAAAACTGGATGATCAACAGTGTTGATCAGAGTCTAAATTTATCCAATGAATGAATCGATCAAGGCATTAGATGCCCCATATAGAACCCTGAAGCAACAGAGCAAAACACAACAGAAACGATGATAGAGACGAACAATGACTGTTTAACAAGTTCATAGAAAGTTCTATAGTGAAATAAACACACAGGCAGGACAAAGACTTGTAAACACTGAAATTACCGAAATGGCACTCTCTTTGAAAGTAATAAAACATAAAATAGCAACACTCCATCAAACTACCAGGTTCAAGTAAACTTCACTGGACGAAGGAAATCATTCATTCAGGGAGAAAACATCAGGATTGATTCGGACTCGGCCATTTCAAGTATGCAAGAGAAGAGCACATTATTCTTCCTCCGATTCGGATTCAGCACTCTGGAGCCATTTAATGAAGGGCTCCACATTCTTCCAAATCTGAGAATCCTTGTCGCCTCTCGCTAGCCCCTCTTGATACCAGTTAACAATGCACTCTTCCTCCAGGACATCAGCATCATAGAGTGCTTTCAGGACAAGACCCACTTCCCTCAGTGCACTTGAGCTTGACTTAATACAGAATGCTTCAATTGCTCGAAGTAGAAGCAACTGTGATCTCTCATCCTGAGCAACAGCAGCAGCCAGATAGTTCTTCTTCTTGTCAACCTCCTTCACAAATCCTTTAGCAACACCCTCAAACAATGCTTCAAACAGAGCATCAATCTTTTCCTGAGCAGATCCATTGAGTGAACTGAGTGTGGACTTCAACTGGCTTGCAGAAACTCCTTTCTTCAGGTTTTCCTTTATCTCAATGACAAGAGTTTCGTGAGTACTTGAGCTCCCATCATCAGGTTTTGGGTTTTCCTCTCGTGCTGGTGAAGCACCTTCTGGACTGCCATTTTCTTTGCTGGACGCCTTTGCCTTTGCCTTCTTTTCTGTCTCATCTGTTGAAAGCACAACCATATCTGCCGTCGCAGCACTCAACTGTTCTTGGATGCGTTGGCGAGCTGCCTCAAGAGATGTATCAGTTTGCCACTGGACATCGTCATCATCGTTGTCATCAACATCTTCCTTCTCATCAACCTGACTATGAGTTGGCGAGATTCGTTCCTCATCAGAGCCATGTGTTTTCTTCTTTGTAGAGCTAGCTTTTGGAGGGACATCCTTTGAAGAAGATCCCTTCTTCTTGCCTTCTTTCTTCAGCTTCTTCAGTTCCTCGTCAGCAGCTTCACCTTCCTTAAGTCGCTCTTTCTCTGCCCTCCTCAATGCCTTCTTCTCCTTTGATCCCTTCTTTGATTCAGGAGGGTTCTTCAGAATGAAAGACGTGAGCTTGTCCCTCATATCTACATCAGACACAAAACCACATGCAGCGCATTTTAGCTGGAGCATCTGGCTTTTGGTGATGATTATCTCAGTCTCAGGATTTCCACAGCCATAACACTGAACATATTTCTTGATGAAGTTCTCAAGAAGCCCAGCAAGTTTTGCAGTTTCATGAGAACCATTGACAAGAGAAGTCCCAGTTTTCTCATCAAACTTGGATTGCGCACCAAGCTCACAACCAAAATACTTTGTAGTGTAAGAAGCTGGCCTTGCCAAAGCCTTTGCAATGTCAACCATGTTGACAATATTTGTCTTGATGCCATTTCCTCGGCCCTCAACTTTGGTAACCATCTTGGGCATTTTATACCTATAGAAGGCATCATCGCTGTTTGAAGCACCAATGTTTTGCAATGCCATCTTGATCCCTGTAAAACAGACTCTCAAAGCAAACTCAGCAGGTGTCACCGAAAGCAAATGCTAGGGTAGGCAGCAGTTACGATGTCGTCTAGAGATTTTTGAACAAGAGCAGGCTGTTCTTCTGTGGTCAGGAAAGGTTGCACCCAACTGCAACCACTAAATTCCGGGTATCCTTTACAAGGCCCGAGATGCATACAGCTAACTTTGTCTGACAAGGGCCTTCCCTTTTTCCTTAAGGGAGGAGTGTACTCTCCGAGCAATCCAATCTTTCCCAAAAACGAAATGGCCTGTATGGACATAAAAGCCTCGACTTACACACACTTCACCCTGAAAATCTGTAAACACCAGTACCTGCAGGTTCCTGAAAAGGATGATATGAAGAGAGCTTCAGCCAAAAAATAAAAACTTAATTAACAATGTCGAACAATCAAGCAAAAACTAAAATTACAACAACCAAACCTCAATCCCAGACTGGTCAGGGTCGGCTACAAGGATCATTTTCAGCTAAAATAACATAAGAGAATAAAAGCAGAAAAATACACAAACTTTATAAATCTAGCATCTAGCATCACTACATTAAAACTCTTTGACCTAGGGTGCAAACACTGATCCCAAATCAATCATATGCTACTCCATCTTAAAAATGATCAAGAAACTAATACACATGAGAACATGAACACCATCAATACGCATATCAAGCTTAAAACACAAAGTTCCCTCTACTGCAAATAATTGCAAATCACCCAACTCAACAACATATAACTAGCAACTTCACAACATATAACTAGCAAAATTTTCAAATTATTGACTATAATTACCAATTATTTATTAATAATTAGCAAAAACATAAACAATGAGCAGTCATAAACATGATTTTCCCCAACATTAATAACAAACAACAAAAAATAATCATCAAACCAACTCAACAAAAATTAATAAGCAACAAAAATTAATAAGCAAAGAGACAATAATTATCGATTTTTTTATTAATCATTCAGCGATTCTATTAGATCTAACATCGGAAAAAAAAGTAATCGCAGATTAAAACAGAAACAATCAGCCGATTAAATCCAAAAACAAAAATATATGAGAAAACAACAGAGTTTAAAACTATTCAAGAATAAGTAAACCCTAGCTGCTGCTTACCTTGAAACGATGGAGCTAGCGAAATCGAAGTTTGCTTCTAGAGAGAGAGTTGTTTGGCTTCTTGAGAGAGAGAGAGGGAGGATGAGGCGTGCTATTAGGTTTTTGGGTTGATATTTTGCTTATATAGAGAGTTGTACGAGTGAGGCTGTCTCTCTAGAATGTTTAATTTATTTACTGAGCCGCGAAAATTTCTCTTTTAATTTTTTCTTTACCCTAAACTTTACAAAGTTAACGTTAAAAAAGATAAACAAATAAATTATTTGTTCTTAGATTAAAAATTTTCTTAAATAATTTGCCAAAGTAGTCACATAAAAGATATAATTACTTCATAACATGGTTTAATTTACTATAGCATATTTATCTTATATATATTGGTCTTGAATTTATTATTTTAGGATCATAGGAAAAAAAAACCTTAATTCAATTTTTTTAATTAAATTTCAAATTCCTTTAACTTCATTTTTTTTATTTAAATGTTAAATTCTTTAACATTTTTTTTGTGTAATTTAAAATTATATCAAACATTGTACATAAAATGACCGATATGTTTTTTTTCATATATAACTTATTAGCATTGCTTATAATATTTTGAGGGTTGAATTGAAAGTAATTTATGTTTCTTTTCGTTGAACAATTTAAATAAAATAAAATTAAAATACAATGTTTGTCCTTTTTGGTTTTTTTAAAAAACAAAATAATAAACAAGTTTTATTCAAATTTTAGCCAATATAGCGGTGGGAGGTTTTTAAATTGAAAACAATTTATTTTTATCTAAAAATACTTTTAAAATATTATAAAAACTTTCATAAACCATCTATTAATATTAAACACCCCAAAAAAACATAAAAAAATTAATTAGAAAAAAAATCAAAATGAAATATAATCTTCTATTTTAGAAATGTTTAGAGAAAAATAATTATTATCATCAAATTTTAATAATGAAATAAAACTTATCAATACCAATAAATTTTAAATTTTATCATAAAAAACAACCATACCGAAAATCTTTTCTCTTCATTATTTTGGAACAATTTTCTCGCAAAGTGACCAAACCAAGTTTTGTCGGCTTGTGTCACCTAGGGGCGAATCAGTGTTCGAATTCAACCAGAGCCACCACCTAGGGAAGGGCTTTTCTTTGCACGACCAGGCCCAGAATTGTGGTAACAATTATAAATCCAACCCATTCTCTAATTAACATTCTAATTATGTAATTTATCCTGTTCTTTTTAAGGAGGATTATACTTACTGCTTAAAAGCAGTTGGACATTATATAAAATACTTGAAATTAGTATTTTAAGTTAATGTTAAAAATATATCATTTTATTTTAAATTATATGAGAAGGATATTTCATCTTGATTAAAGTAATTTAATTTGAGAATGCACCTTAGTGTTAAAAACAACAAAAAATAAAATAAAAACTAAATTATATATCAAGATACTAATAAAATGGTTAGAATTAACATTATTTTTGTCGCGTGATTATGCTAATAATAATTTTACCTTTTTATTAATTATTCAGATTCTAAACTATATATGTATACCCAAATAATATAATTTTACCTTTTGATTTATGCTCATAATAAATTAATCAAAAAAATTATTTATAAGAAAATAATAATCAACAAATCTTATATGGCATAATTATGTTAAAGATAATATATCTACAAATTACTATTAAATTTGATATTGTAATAATCACTTAATTGTTGTTTAAATTTACATAATTTCTAGTTGCTAGTTTGTTATTTCTGTTTTTGAAAAGTAATTTTTTTAAAAAATTATTTGTTTTCTTTGATTCAAATTATTTTTTTAATATTTTCATATCATTTTAATATGTTAATATTGAAAGTAAATTCTAAAAAATAAAAAAATATTATTTTAATATGTTTTTAAATAAAAAATATTTTAAAAAACAATCAATATTAAAATAATATTAATTGAACTTGCGGTTTGCCTAGTAAGAGACCCGCAATAATTAATTGAAAAAAAAAAATAAACTGATTACTTTGTTCCATGACCAAGTCAATGTACAGGCTAGCTAGAAAATATAAAATTGTTTGTCAACATGAAGAGGTGGAATGCTCATCCGATAATTTATTTGCATTTATTTGAAAACTATATTTTGAAACATTCAAGCAGGAGGCTGTGGCCAGATTTGTCTATGGTCATTAAAAAAAATTGTTTATGGCCGACGTGATTTAACCTTTTTTGGACTGATTATACATCATTGAGCACATTTTTTTTTTCTTGAATGAAGGTTCTATTGTCTTAGCTAGTAGAAACCATATTTTATATCGCACAGCACAGCAGGCTTACTTAAGGTCCTCTATCAGCAATGCTCTTTGAAGTTGAAAGATTATTAATTAAACCCTCGAATTAATAAGATCAGCTCTCTATTTTTTTTTTATTTTTCTAGAAGACAAAGCACAAAAACGGAGCCCTAGTTTCATTGCTGTGTTACAGAGAAAAATCGTTCGTTGGAGCAACATCGAGGAATTGAAGATATAAGGCATGGCTTCTTCTCTAATATCTAAACTACCTTCTCACCTGTCTCTGAATATCAGACCATCCTACAAGCGTATTACTGTGGCGGCCATGCAAGTTAGAGCTCAAAGATTTAGAGATGAAGGTCAGTAATTTAATCATGAACCAGTAATTTGACTGTGAACGTTAATTATTTTATGTCTGTTATCGTTACAAATCACAGAGAAGGTCTTTACTTTTCTTTCCTTTCA
Organism: Populus alba; assembly: GCF_005239225.2. Lineage (NCBI taxonomy): Eukaryota > Viridiplantae > Streptophyta > Magnoliopsida > Malpighiales > Salicaceae > Populus > Populus alba. Next base: position 17,609,498 of record NC_133300.1, on the reverse strand, counting down.
TAAGCGCGAGCTGATTTATAACGATTTTATCAGCAGGGAAGTCAAGCAACAATGATGATGCAAATCTGAGTGTTCTAAGAGAAAGGATAGAGGAAGTCAAGATCAGGGAGAGACTCGAGAGGGGCTGCAGGTGTGAATATGGCTGGAATCATGAACCTGGATATAACTATAAGCTAAAAAAAGAAGTGGGATTGCAAGATCATCACTTCGTTGATCTTGTAGGTTTGGTTTGTGGAACTATAGGGTTCACTTTTATTGCTGGCGCTCTTTTCCTTTCTCTTGTTTCCCTCTTTGTGCATCTGAGTCAATAATTTGAGGTCCTCATGTACAAGCAGCTATTATACACACTGTTTTTATTTATCAGTATAAAGCTGTTCTCAGCACGAAAATCTATCGTGGATATACTGCAGCGATTATTTTTTAAATAATTTTTCATATTAAAATACATGTAAATAATATTTTCCAAACAGTGCCTTACAGAACAACCATGCACATCTGCTCTTTTTTCCTCTCTCTTCCTCGCTCCAATTAAGCACACGTATACCAGGATCTCTGGATCTGCAAAATTCTTCTGATTAACTCTAATGAATGGGATATGCAAGGAGTGAGTGCCTTCTTTCGGAGGAGGAAAGTAGAAGTCATCTTCTTCTTTATTTTTATTTTTTTATTAATACGAATGTTTGAGTTAATTTTTATATATATATATAATCTTGACTAATTTTATGATTTTTAAAATTAATAATAATATAAATTTTTAATAGCTATAAAAAACTCAAACGTGTAATGATTGAAAAGAAAACTTAAGACCTGACCTACCCTTCAGATAATAGAAGTCATCCCCATATCATTAGAAGGAGGTGATTCTAGACCACTTTCCTGAGTTCTATTGCCATCTTCGTAGGTTGTTTGAAGCAGATTTCTTCCTCAATAATGCTTTCACATCCATTTGGCATATCTTCCATCTGTGATTGGCTACCAAAACTATAAGAAGTCAAATATCTCCATACGAGCCGCATACGCAAAGACTTCATCATCGATCATGGTCAATACCAGGTTGTGGGCCATATCCTTTCACAATTCTAGATTGCTTGCCACAGTACATGCAACCTCCATAAATAGGATCTTGAAGATCAATGAGAGGTAGCCCATTTACCGTCTTCTCCTTTTCTAGCTAGTAGATCCAGCCCATCGAAGTTAAGTGACCAAATCTCAAATGCAAAAGCCTTGAGACATTGAGCACCATCAGTCTGAATTTGCAGCAAAAACATTATATTCTTCGCTATAGCATCTCTAACAATCAACATCACTCCTTCATCCTTTGCGCTTGATTCATAGCCTTTCTCTGTCTTAAGAATCATCTTCTTACATGTACACCAATTATCATAGTTTTCCTTTGATGATTTCAAAAATAAAAAATAAAGTATACCATTCTATACTCACCATTTCTGCCTAAGTTCTGATACTAGGAAAGAATAATCTTGAAGCTAAACACTTTGATTAACTACTTTCTCACACTAACTCAAACAATTGTGTGTGTGTGTGTATGGGATTCTTGGTACATGCATACCCATTACAATAATTATAATTATATATTATTATACTCTATATTAAAAGAAATCAGACATTCATTGTGGATTCGCACCGATGAATGCTTGATTTTATCCTAGATGAGCAAACTTGAGTTTAGGGTAGGATGATCTCTTTTTAATGGGACCTATTAATAATTACATTAAAGAAGGGGGCAACTGGTAGTTTCATATTTTTATCTATAATAACTAAATGACCCTTAGAAATAAAAATTCTTAGTTTCGAGGGCTTTTTGGGTGGTTTTTTTTTTTTTTTTTTGAAAAAAAACTTAATTACTTAAATGCCCCTAGAAGATAATATTCCTTGACTATGGATGCAAGGGCACTTTAGGTATTTTGCTATATTCTTTTGTTATTCTCATGTGGATTCAAGGGTAATTGCATCTTTTAATATATATATATATATATATATATATATATATATATATATTATTTTAATTTAAAAGTGGTTGGCGCGTGCTAGGCACACGCTAATAAGTGGACACACCCTTTAACTGGCGCATACGATGTTTGATATGCTTCACCGCCTTTAAAAAATATTTTTCTTTAACTTAGGTGTAAGGGTACTTTTGTCTTTTAATTCAAGTTTTTTTTCCCTGTAATTATCAAATTGATAGAGGGGTGGTTTTGCAAACTTAAAATATAAATATTATTTTAAAAAAAAGATGTTGATGCGAGCAGTGCATGCATCAGCATGTGGGCCGCTTTATGCCCTTCAAACAACATGTGTAAGGCCTTCTAATGACCAAACATTACATTTTATGGAGGTGTTTGATTTGTCTCGACATCTTCTCTGTGATGAGGCGACGCATGTAGTTAATGGATAGTTGGGTTGATGTAGGCAATATTTTTTTTTACTTTCTCTCTCCTCAATTTCTGTTTCTACCTCTTGAAAATTTCAAAGAAACTCTTGAATTTGTTATTCTTTAAATTTGGTCCTTGTTTTTTAATTACTATTTGTTTTATTTGGAATAATTTATAAATTTGAAATTCCTTTTCAATTTCATTCCCCTTCAGTTTTATCTGTCAGATTTGTTTCTTATTTTTTTTTTATTATTTTTTTATTTGCAATAATTTAAATTGATTTGTTTTTACAACTTCAACCTCTTTAATTTTTTTTCCTATCAAATTTAATTCTCGTTCTTTTAATTTTTTTTGTTCCACTTTGATAATTTTTTAAAATTGATTTTTTTTTCTTGATTTCATCCTTCAACATTAATTGGTTGGGAATTAAGTTTTTTAATTAAGCTTGGGTTTAAGATTTCACGAGTTACAAGTTTTAGAAATTAACTCAAGTTTATGAGATTCACTCGAGTTTATTTTTTTTAAGCTAATATTTTTTAATTTCAAACTATTTATTTAATTGGAGATTGGGCTCCATTAATATTTTTAATTGCTTCTTATAGGATTTTTCACTAATTTTAAAAAATAACTTGTCTTGTTTTGGGTTTTTTTATTTATCATTTTTGTTAAATTTAGCTTTTTTTAAAAGATATATTTTTTAATTAATTTAAATTAATTGATTTAATATAAGCATGAGATACTTCATGAAATTTTTTTAGCTTATGTTGTTTTCAATTGCATCTTTCAAAATTTATTTATTGGAGATTAAGCTCGGCTAATTTCTTTAATTGCTTCCTTTAAGATTTTTCAGTGATTTTTGAAAATAACACGAATTATTCAGATTTTTTTATTTGTCGCTTTTTATTAAATTTTTTTATAGATATTATTATTTTTTAATTAAATTAAATATAAATATAAAATATAAAATATTTTATTTGGTTTGATTGAATAGAAATAGGAAGACGTGTAAGGAGATTTCGATGCTAAACCATTGACCACTAAATTATTTTTTTATGACTTGAACTTTTTTGTCTTTTGCAAACAACAATTATAGGTGCAACAACATGGACCCTACAACTAGTAACTATATAATACAACCACTAGAACAAATAACATAAACTATAATAATAAAAACACTAGATCAAACAATGTAATAACGTGACTAATGCATGAACTTAATTAAACATATAAATGAACCATTATTAGATTCTAGAGACAAGAATATATCTTCTTACATTATTTTACTTTTAGCTAATCATATTAATAAAAATATCTAATATCATAAAAAAACGAATTAATTAAAAATATCTAAATACCATATTAATAAAAACATTAGATTTTTTTATATACATGCTGCATCTTATAGTTTCCTTGTTCGAGACTCCCTGAAAGCATTCTAAAACATTTTGCCTTTATAATTTGAAGTTCTTAATGAGTTTTAGTCTTCTTTCCTAATGAGTGATTTCGCTTTCAAATTCATTAATTTGTGATCTCGTTTAAATATTTATCACTCCATCCAGACAAACATATTTTGTAGCCGTCTTCGAAGTTCTATAGTTTCAAATTTGATATAATGAACATGAACCTTGAGAGAGAGTTTAGTGCATAAGCTTTTCCAAAAAGTGAAACTATTAGTTCTAATCTTCTGAAAGAAGGAATTGAAGCATAGAAATGGAATCCAAATTATTTGATCTGAAGTTCATCATCTCCAGCATGAGATGCACCCTTCATTATTTGATAACAATGGAATCCAAATTCCAAACAAAGGGAATAGCGAGCACGTAACTGCGAGTGATATCAATTAAAGTGACGCTTGAGCAGGATGAAATGGTCGATGTGTTCATGGGCTGCGCCATCGAAGATAGAGAAATTGTCAGCGAGCTTCTTAGCAAAATGCTCAAATATTTTTTCTACAGCTTCACTTGCAAAGTGCTCTTCCAGAAGACCCTGAAAAACAGCTCTGCCCCCTGAAACAGAAACTTCGATATTGGATTTCTTCGACGTTTGCCAAATCTGATGACTCAATGAGTCCATTATCTCAATACTGAAATTCCCGTTTACTTTTATGATTTCTTCAATCTCCGTAGAAGAAGAATAGTACAGAGGCAAGTTGAACGAGTCCACCTTTTCTTCACTAATCTCTCCCTACAAAGAAGAACGATCTGCATATGTCAAAGAGAATACTACTAGAATTTTGATTCTAATCAGTTAGAGAGAGAATTATTTTACCAATTTGGCCATGGCGACGATGCATGATCCTAGAAGTTCATAGTACATTCCAACTCCTGCCTGAGACATGATGATCCCATCAGGAAGACCGGCCATTATAATCACCATCAATCCTCCACCAACGATTTCTTGTGCTCTAGCATTCAAAAAGGTGTTCATGTCACTCTGGAACTGAGCTGAATATGCCTTGGTGACTTCTTTTTTGAGACCATCGCATTGGATGCTGCCCTTGTTCCAAGCAGGAGACTTGCTGTCTACAACTTCTTTTGGGACCTTAGAGAGCCACTGTAAGCAATATGAAGAGCACGCGAAATGCAGTGTGGACTTGGGGAGGAGGCGGCCGTAGAAAGTACCGGGCAGTCCAGCGGCCAAGTATTTTCTATTGGGATGGAGGGTTTTGAAGAGAGTGTTGAAATCATTGGTTGGAACATCGTTGAAGAAGACTTGGAATGCTAAGGGTGGAGAGTTATTGAACTGGGCATGGTGTTTATGCTCCACAGCTTTTATGATGTTTTCCACAGCAAAAAATGTATTGGGTCCAACAGCACAACCAAAATCTGCTATTCGAAATGTGTCATTCGATGAGTCAAAAGCAAGGCTTTTAAAATCAAGCTTGTCTTTGATGCCTTCATTCACCATTTCCTTCGAAGCATCCACCACTCCTTTCTGTTGCAATAAGCAGATGCATTATAGGCATGTGAAGAATTAGTATAGATTAGACTCCATAAGTTGTTTAAGCTTTGCCGCGAGCTACACCTAAAAAGAATTGAGCAGAATAAAAAAATTTAAAGTTGCGAGGAATTTTTGAAAGGAGTCAGTCAAACTTAAAATTTTTTGACTCGACTTTTTTTTTCTGATGTGAAAATTTCTTAACATTAACATAGTTGATTTAGTGGGATTAAAGACATTATAAACAATCAACATAGACACGGCTTGGCTTTAAATGAAAATTTCAAGATGAATTCATTTTAAAAAAGTTTAAGAAAAATAAAAAGGCTACAAAACAAAAAAAGAGAGGCTGTTTTGCCTCACAAGCTAAAGTGTTTTAGTACTGCTGTTATTATTATTATTATTATAAGGGGAAGAATACGCACCTGATAGGAGGAATTCTGAGAATAGCTTTGAGGTCCATCTCCACCAATCATGGCCCACGATTTTGGCAATTCTTTGATCTCTTCAGTTGCCATCAATGTCTTTCAAACTGACGCAGGCTTTGCTTCCTCCGGTAGGTCTGCCTCTAATTCAACAGAACGGTAGACTTATAGCGATTTGTTTCCAATGCTATCTCCGGTGTTCCGAGAAAGGCGAGAGGATTGAAACAACAGAGAGCAAGATTCAGAGAAGGCTACAAAGAAGCAGCAAAAACGATGCCTAAAGACTTGCAAAGGCTCCGAATCATGCCTGCAGGATATATATGTAAAAGAAGAATAACCAAACAACACTGACCAACCCAAGCAAGCAAGCAAGCAGAGCAGGTGAGCTTTCAACGCCTTTAAGAAAAAGAAAAAGAAAAGAAAAGAAAAGAAAAATATATATATATAGTACATATAAATATTGGTAGGCTGTTTATATCATACTTTATATTATAATAAATATTTCCTAATCTTCATAAAAAAATGGAGATACTGGTCATCTTCATATAACTATTGGTTAGGACAAAAATTGCCTGGCTCCGTTCGTGCCAACCCCAGATTACTATTTCTAGTTCAAGCTGACAAGGAAGGTGATTCTTCCCTTTCAACTTCTACAGTAGGCATATTCTAGCTAATTTTCCTATGAGATTTTTTTTTTTAAATCTCATAATTTCTTTAACAAGCATGTAAATGATTATAAAATCATTAAAAAAAATCAATTTTAATAACCATAATAATCATCATCACCATAATCAAATATATACCAGCAGGTATGGTCAGATACTATACTTCCCCAAGTAGAAGGGCAGATTTACAATGGGAAGAAGACTACAAGCCACAATATTCACCCATGATAGCCCTGCTGCTCTGCCGACAAGCAGCCATAATCTAGCTAGCTAGTTTTCCGATGAGATATAAACACAGTGGTTATTACCATTACAGAGAAGCCAAAGATCATCGACAATACAAGTTTTATGAATTCAAACTAATCATCTCAACTCCATCAAAGTAAGTTCCATCAACTGCATTACTCTGATAAACTCCTTTACTGTACTGTTCTCGAGGAATCTTCAAGCTTAGGGTCTGCATGGGTTGGAACAGGAAGAGAAATTCTGCTCTATAAGAAATTCACAATTGGTAGACTTAAATGAAGAAACACAATTATATGAAATTATACATCAAGTTACCAAGAAATTAAGTATAAATTACCATTATTTGGTCGAAATTAGTCCACTCTAGGTTACCATTATTTCCCAATTAACAAGTGGAACACATGAAATCTTTGAAGGACTAAACATATAAATCATTCTAGCACTTGCTTTTTACAATTGGCAATAAAATTCCAACTCTAAATAATACTTTTTTTCCTTCTTGGTTTGTGAAATAGTGGCTCAGAAGACCAAATATCAGCTCTAGACCAAGATTATCTTTTTAAGCATCCTTTTTGTTCAATAATTATACTCTTGGGCTTGAGACCACTAAAAAAAAAAAAAGAGCCAAATCAAACTCCAAGATGAACTTCATTGTGGAGTATAAGCAACAAAAATTCATAGCAAGGATCATCCGTACCAAAAAAGGAAAAAAAGTTGAGGAGAAAAGAGAAAACATATGTTAGGTTGACATAAACAAATTGAGGAGAAATAAGAAGACATAACTGAGCATGAAAAAAAGGAAAAAAAGTTGAGGAGAAAAGAGAAAACATAAACAAATTCATAAAGTATATTAATTAAAAAAAATTGAGAAGAGAAAATAAAATAAAAAGACATAACTGAGCATGGAGAAGAAGTTGAGGAGAGAAGAGAAGTGAAAGAATGGGATGTTGATGTTTTTTACAGAGGAGGAGGAAGAACAAGATGAAAGAGAGATTCTGGGCTTTTTATTTGGGCATTTTACAAATGGTTTTACCGAAAAATAATTAAATATTAATATTTTTAATTCATTTTATCGTTGATTTTGTCTATGATATTTAATTTAAAATTTTAATTTAATCAAAACTTTTCAGAAACTGTCAAATATCATTGATGATTTTTTAGTCCGTTAATGATTTCGTCTTTAATATTTAATTTAAATTTTTAATTTAATCGAATTTTTTCATAAACCTGTCAAATAACACTAATGACTTTTCAATCCGTCAGTGATTTCGTCTGTAAAAAATAATAATTAATTTTGCAATTGAAAAGCGAACAATTTTAGAGCTCACTAGAAAATACAAATGAATTTTTCTGTTGGTGACTCCCTTTATAATTGACATGATGAATAATGTTAACAATTTACAAACAATTTTACCGACAGATTGTACCAATGCAATAAATTTTGTCGATAATTCTATTGGTATAAATGATACGTCATCGTTTTTTCTTAGTTTGTTTAAATTATTTATTTTTTCATGGTAATTTTCTATGTATATACTAATAAAAATATTTTCATCAGTGAAATTCACTGCAATTTATCAATAGAATATTTCTATTAATATATCCATTTATTTTTATTAATTTTCTAATAATAATAATATTTATGATTGCCAACACATTATCCCCAAGTAAAGCATCTTGTAACATGGGATCTGCCAGCTCAAATCAAGTAAACGATACCATATAATGGGGGTGCCAAAATGGAATTTTGTGAACGTAATTTTAAGAAATTCATAAAACATTTATATTATTCTTGGTGTTCGTTAAGTGCAAGGATTATTTTTGTATTTTAAAAATATTTAAAAAGATTTTTTTTTAAAAAAAATTAATTTTTATATATTTTAATATACCTGTATTAAAAATAATTTTTAATTAAAAAATATATTATTTTAATATATTTCTGGAAAAAAAAAACCTTATATATTTACTTAGATGGCCAGCCATATTTCAAACTAGAGTTAGCCACAAAAAAGCATAATTTTTTTGGGGGTTTCAGAAGTGGTAGTAGGTTCTTACAAAATTTTTTTAAAAATATATTAAAATAATATTTTACATAAATTTCAGGCTCTCTTGATTTTGAAGATCCCTCAGTGAACATTGTCTGCCTGCACTGCTTACACCATTAGAAGCTCAAGTGAAAATCACAAAAGCCAGGAATTGATATAAAAGAGGTTTGTTTACATCATAGCAGTATATTTACTAAAACCAATCTTCAAATTAGATTCATAATTTTATTCAGCAATAATAGATTGTAAATAAGCACAAAACAACACTAAAGAGAAACAGAATTCCTCATCTGCGGCTTATTCATCTAAAACTTGTTACCATCCCTAAAATCTTATAACAATTTACATTTTATTTGATCACCACAGCTACTAGTACTCGGTGAAGAAAAATTCCAAATTTTACATGAGGATATTAGACAAATGAAGTCCCAACACGTACCAAGCAATCATATTTTCTTCAGGTCTCCGAGGACTGTATTAGCTGGTCATTAATGATGATGGTAGGGATGTGAGCTATGTTAGGCCAGTCCTTTCCTTTTTCTCTCTTGCACCGTCTCTCCAAATTGGGACACTTTGTGATTTCCAACTCTCTGAGCATTTCGAGATTCCTTATCCCTTCTGGCAAAGACATCAAATTAGAGCAGTAACCGATACACAATCTCGAAAGGGATGTGACATGCCGTATCTGATTTGGAAGACTAGATAATCCATCACAAGAAAATATTACCAGAGATCGGAGAGAAGTGAGATGTTGGATACTCTCTGGTAAGGAATTTAACTTTGGACATCCAGCAAGATGAAAGTCCTTGAGTGCTGTCAGATGTTGCAGTCCCTCGGATATAGAGGTAAGTTCTTGACATTCTAAAATGACCAAGCTATCAAGAGACGAAGGTAAACCAGGCAGTGTAGTGATTTTTGGCACTCGACCAATAAATAACGCCTCCAAGGAATTGAGGTTCTGGACACCTTCTGGCAAGCTTTCAAGTTTATCACAAAACATAAAACGCAAACTCTTTAGAGAGGATAGGTTATTAACGGACTGATTTTTTAGTCCGTTAATGATTTTTTGACTCGACTTTTTTTATCTGATGTGAAAATTTCTTAACATTAACATAGTTGATTTAGTGGGATTAAAGACATTATAAACAATCAACATAGACACGGCTTGGCTTTAAATGAAAATTTCAAGATGAATTCATTTTAAAAAAGTTTAAGAAAAATAAAAAGGCTACAAAACAAAAAAAGAGAGGCTGTTTTGCCTCACAAGCTAAAGTGTTTTAGTACTGCTGTTATTATTATTATTATTATTATAAGGGGAAGAATACGCACCTGATAGGAGGAATTCTGAGAATAGCTTTGAGGTCCATCTCCACCAATCATGGCCCACGATTTTGGCAATTCTTTGATCTCTTCAGTTGCCATCAATGTCTTTCAAACTGACGCAGGCTTTGCTTCCTCCGGTAGGTCTGCCTCTAATTCAACAGAACGGTAGACTTATAGCGATTTGTTTCCAATGCTATCTCCGGTTTTCCGAGAAAGGCGAGAGGATTGAAACAACAGAGAGCAAGATTCAGAGAAGGCTACAAAGAAGCAGCAAATTAAAACGATGCCTAAAGACTTGCAATGGCTCCGAATCATACTTGCAGGATATATATATATGGAAAAGAAGAACAACTAAACAACACTGACTAACCCAGGCAAGCAAGCAGAGTTGGTGAGCTTTCAACGCCTTTAAGAAGAATATATATATATATATTGGTAGGCTGTTTGTATCATACTTTATATTATAATAAATATTTCCTCATCTTCATATAAAATTGGAGATACTGGTCATCTTCATCTAACTATTGGTTAGGACAAAAATTTCCTGACTCAGCTCGTGCCAACCGCAGAATACCATTTCTAGTTCAAGCTGATGTAGTGCGAGCCAACAAGGAAGGTGATTCCTCCCTTCCAACTTCTACAGTAGGCTACCAGGCATATTCTAGCTAATTTTGCTGAGGCTTTTTTTTTTTTTTTTAATCTCATAATTTCCTTAACAAGCATGTAAATGATTATGAAATCATTAAAAAAATCAATTTTAATAACCATAATAGTCTTCATCATCATAATCAAATATATACCAGCAGGTATGGTCAGATACTATACTCCCCCCCAAGTAGATGGGCAGATTTACAATGGGAAGAAGACTACAAGCCACAATATTCACCCATGACAGCCTTCCTGCTCTGCCTACAAGCAGCCATAATCTAGCCAGCTAGTTTTCCGATGAGATATAAACACAGTGGTTATTACCATTACAGAGAAGCCAAAGATCATCGACAATACATGTTTTATGAATTCAAACTCATCATCTCAACTCCATCAACGTAAGTTCCATCAACTGCATTACTCTGATGAAACTCCTTTACTGTACTGTTCTCGAGGAATCTTCAAGCTTCCTAGTCTGCATGGGTTGGAACAGGAAGAGAAAATCTACTCTCACAGAAATTCATAATTGGTAGACTTAAATGAAGAAACACAATTAGATGAAATTATACATCAAGTTACCGAGAAAGTAAGTATAAATTACCATTATTTGGTCGAAATTAGTCCACTCTAGGTTACCATTATTTCCCAATTAACAAGTGGAACACATGAAATCTTTGAAGGACTAAACATATAAATCATTCTAGCAATTGCTTTTTACAATTGGCAATAAAATTCCAACTCTAAATAATACTTTTTTGTCTTCTTGGTTTGTGAAATAGTGGCTCAGAAGACCAAATATCAGCTCTAGACCAAGATTATCTATTTAAGCATCCTTTTTGTTCAATAATTATACTGTTGGGATTAAGACCACTAACAAAAAAAAAAGAGCCTAATCAAACTCCAAAATGAACTTCATTGTGAAGTATAAGCAACAAAAATTCACAACAAGGATCATCCGTACCAAAAAAAGAAGAAGATATAACTGAGCATGAAAGAAAGGAAAAAAAGTTTAGGAGAAAAGAGAAAACATAAACAAATTCATAAAGTATATTAATTAAAAAGAACACAAAAAGAAGTGGAGAAGAGAAGTGAAAGAATGGGATGTTGATTTTTTTACAGAGGAGGAGGAAGAATAAGATGAAAGGAGGCTTGTCTATTGTGAAATGAGAGATTTTAGGCTTTTTATTTGGACATTTTACAAATGGTTTTACCGACAGATAATTAAATATTAATATT